>NC_048281.1:607500-917398 GCF_009762535.1 Notolabrus celidotus | reverse complement strand
ATTTTGGCCCATTTTTCGACTGCAAATTGTTCCACCTGGTCCACAATACATGGTTTCTGATCATGGACATTCACTTGGAGAACCCGCCACAGATTCTTCACAGGATTTAGATCTGGGTTCTGTACGGGCCACTCCAGGGCCTTGGTTTTGGTGTCCTTTGAGAACTGTTTGACCAATTTTGACGTAAGCTTTGGATCATTGTCTTGCTGGAAGACCCAGCGCCGACGAAAGCCTAGACTAAGAGCAGAGTTCTTCACATTATCCCTCAAAATGTCAACATAACATTATTTTTTCATGATGCCATGCACCAGAACAAGATTTCCTGTGCCTGAGGCTGCAAAACAGCCCCACAGTATGATGCTCCCTCCACCATGTTTAATTCTGAGGACCGTGTTCTAAGGGTTGAAGGACTCTCCCTTTCTTGGCCAAACATGAACAACATCCATATGCCCAAAAGGTTCCATCAGATCAAAAGATGGACTTCCAAAACTCATCTTTACCTTTCAAATGTTCTCGGGCAAACCTCAGTCTGGCTTTGATGTGCTGCTCTTTGAGTAAAGGGGTTCTTCTGGGACGATGGTCCTGAAGCCCACTACGATGAAGATCCCTCACAACTGTGCTTCTTCAAAAATCAAGTCCAGAGGAGGTCAGGTCAGCAACAATCACCTTGGCAGATGTCCGGGGCTTCTTGTTGACATCTTCGACTACTTTCCTCTCCTAAGTTCTTGAAATCTTGTGTTTTCTACCACGCCTAGGTTTGTTTCTAACAGAGATTGTCTCCTTGTACTTTACAATGATGCAACGTACAGCTATTCTAGACACTGTAAAACGCCTGGACATGACAGTATAGCCGTCCCCCTTATTATGAGACTCAATTATCTTCTTTCTGAGCTCAAGACTGATTTCCATTGTCTTTGGCATGGTTAGTAAGAGTAGTCTCTCTCAATAACGTGTTCAAGTGCCCTGTTTGGAGTCCCTTAAGTAAATCTCAATGCTGTTTGAATGCTCAGGTGTTGTTAGGAAGCCAATTGACCGACAGGTGTTCCTAGGAAACCAGCTGACTGCTCAGGTGTGTCTTAAAACCAAAAATTCACATGGGCGCTAATAATTTTGACCACCCCATTTTTCACTATATTTGATATAAAATTATCCTATAAATGTATTTTACATTCCAAAATGTATCAAAGCTACTAAAGAACACTGGTGAATGTTTGCTTATATCAAGTTGTATCAATGATTCAAACATTGGGCAGAATTTAAAGAAAATGTTCCAGAATTCCTGGGGGGCTAATCATTTTGACCTCAAGTGTATGCCAGAACTAACATGCACGCTCTGCTATTTATACCTCGTTATTCAAAAGTGCAGTGAACTTCTGAAAACATGGTAACATTTAATCACAATCACATTCCTAAGTTTGTTTGAACCATCTATTACCCCTGACCCTCACCCAGTCTTCTGGTCTCCACACTACGTCACCCGACTGCAATGCGGCATTGGAGCAAGAAGCTAGAAGACACTGACCTGGAATGAGGCTGGAGGGTAATCTCAGTGTCATGTTCTGACAGATTTCACCCCTGACCAAGCTGCTGTTTCGTAAGACTTTGGGTGAGAACAGGGAGGGCTGACTAGAACTCCCAAAAGACTATAAAGTAATGATAACTGCATATAAATCTAATGTCGTTATCTGTGGATTTATACATTTAAGATTTGTGTTAGTAATAAGGTTTTTGGCATAGAAGAGAAGAAAACCTCACAGCCAACATATTATAACAAGACTGCAGCCCAGGAATAGTTGATTTTGTGAAGCAGAGAAAAATAAATGAGATGTTATGTTTAGGTGAGACACACTCTCTCTCTGATTTCACAGGGGCAGAGTTTCAGTGGATGCCTCAGAAAAGGCCTGCAACTCTCCAAAAGCGACCCTATGGCCAGGCAGCAGTAATATATTGGCTCTTGGTGAAGAAGCAGACTTCAGATGGAGAGTGTAAAAGAGGTGTCAGCTGAGGAAAAGGTGGCCTGATTACAGCCGCCTGCCCACACCTGAGCCCCTGTCAGTGTGATGCACACCATGGAAGTGGATGTGGATGCACACAGACAAAACATGCATGTAGTTTGCATGAACAAGTGCATGCAGTTTCTGTGTGGGCTCAGTACCACGAGTCTAAGCTTAGACATCTAGATTTATTTTTCTGACAACACATTATCACACACACAGCTTATCCAGTTGTGTTTGCACACACTACACTGCAGCGCTGAAATGGGGTTTCTCAAGATGTTGAAGATAATATCAGAGAAGTTGTTATTGTGTATCCGACACAGGGAGCGGTAACTCCATTTACTAGTCAAAATCTATATTGAATAGGCTATATCCCTACACCAGGTGGGTGTTAGCACAGCAGATTTACCCACAGCCAATTTCAAACAACTCAAGAAATAAGATAAGGTTGGTGTTCTCCCGAGTGCATTGCTCTTTGTTGGTGCCTGGATTGCTGTTTCTTATACCTGGTTTAAAACTAACACTATTGCAAACATAGCTTCTGTTCTGCCTCGGTGGCTAACTCCCGGATTGCAGTTCAAAAATAATTTGCAGGAGGGGTTGTAGGGCTTAAAAGACTCAGGCAAGATCACAATGTATGTCACTCAACTATCAGAGAGGTAGCAAGCATGTGAGGCTGAGTGATCAAGCACAATGAAAAGTGACAGCAAATTAAAACCAACTCAGGGACGGTGTTTATGCAGTTCAGCAGATGACAATGATGCTAATGAAGTGTAGTTTATGGAAATTCTTTTTTTAGCATCACAATATCACAACACAGGCCACAGACACAGCAACATTGAGACTTGTATTCATGATTCTTTTTTTTTTTTTTTTTTGCTGTCCATCATTTGCAGGTTTATTTCAGTGTGTTTCTTTCATTTACTGCTGCAGGTTACCACTTAAACGGGCTTTTAAGCAACACAGCCATGTTGTCGTGGTGATAGCAATGTGATTTGTTAGTTGAATACAAGGTTAGGACTTGTGGTGGACTTCTCTGTGCTTGTGTAAGACAGGAGGTTTGATGGAAACTGGTGCTGGTGTGGAGTCTCTCCAAGACGGCATACCAGCAAGTTTCCTGTACTCCCATCCTAGCTTTCTCACGTTGCTTGCTTACATATCCTGTTAGCGTTGCTTAGCGCCGCTCGAGTGGCTGCTTGTTGCAGCAGCTCTCTCTTCGTTGTTCTCTTTTCGACTCTTTTTTCATCTGTACTAGTTTGTATTTGGAGCCTGTCAGGACTTTTAATGACTCATTTGTTGGTCATAGACACCAAACTGGCTACATTTGCAGTGGGTTTTTTGCTGTTTTCGTTCCTATGTGTGTCCGGAGATCCTGCGTGTATCCATGGTAACATTGCTTACATACGAGATCAGCTGTTAGCAGCCGTAGCATTTCGATGCTAAATGATGCCAGGCCCGATGTTCCCTGCGAGCTGAGGAGAAGGAGGAAAGGACGACGTGCTTGTACTGAGGTGCAAGCTAAGAAAGATGACAGTACTCCAACCACTGGACTGGGACAATATCTGGAAACGTATAACCGAATCCTCCAAGAATCCCAACCACAGACAAATTTATCTCGACTTCTTACATAGAACCTATCGGTAACACTTTATATTAACTACACACTTTTAAGCATTAATTAAGCATTAGTTAATACTTAACTCATCATCTGTAAAGCATTGTTCATACATTAATACTCATTTATATATCATGTACAAATACAGTTATAAATGTTTTATTATTCATGAATATGACTCTCTATAATGTGTTAACTAACTCTTTGTTCATACTTTATAAATGATGGATTCACCAAATACAAATGAGCTATCATGGTCATTATAAACCAGTTATAAACACATTTACAGGTTAGGATTCTAACATTTAGTAAGGGTTAGTGAACACCTTATTACATAGCAAATTATGATTAATCAAGGTAGTCACAAAATACTCTGCAACTGAACAAGAAATCTCTCAAACTTAAAGTGCTCACAGTGGAAAAACTCAAATAAAATATGACATATCAAATATATAAAAAGACACAGTAACATTTCAATGCTGGCTGTATAAAACCATTTGTAAACACAAGTTAAAATGCAGCTGCAAAACTGAACAATAACTTGGATTCTGTGTTTTAAGGTGCTGCTGGTCTTATATCTCATTAATGAATGCTTTGTAAAGCAAGTCCTCACTTTAGATCAGCTCACAAAACCATGAACAAGCAGCTTATAAGTCCTTTGTGACTACCTTAATTAATCATAATTTGCTATGTAATAAGGTGTTCAATAACCCTTACTAAATGTTAGAATCATAACCTGTAAATGTGTTTATAACTGGTTTATAATGACCATAATTGCTAATTTGTAATTGGCGAATCCATCATTTATAAAGTATGAACAAAGAGTTAGTTAACACATTATAGAGAGTCATATTCATGAATAATAAAACATTTATAACTGTGTTTGTACATGATATATAAATGAGTATTAATGTATGAACAATGCTTTACAGAGGATGAGTTAAGTATTAATTAATGCTTAATTAATGCTTAAAAGTGTGTAGTTAATATAAAGTGTTACCAAGCTATCTCACCCCCAGGAAACGTGTTTTGATGAAACTCATCCCATCACCAACTTGTACACTCTGTACGGATGGACTTGTCGGATCTTTTATGCACGTTTTGGACTTGTAAAGATGTATCCTGCTTTTGGAACTTGGTTGCCTCCATACTTACAAAAATCTTGGACTGTGAAGTGCCCTGCACCCCCACCGTCCTGCTTTTAAATGATTTTTCTGTGCTTAAAATTTCTAGACCTCAAAAATGTACATTACTCGCTGCCCTAATGGCAGCAAAAAGAATGCTGGCACTACGGTGGAAATCACCACATTCTTTGTCAAGATCTCAGTGGCTTAATACGTATCTTGATATAGCTGTTATGGAGCTCTCAGTGGCCAAGATGCACGGAGCCACAGGAACCACTATCTCATCCTGGTTAAAATCCATAACTAAGATCAAAGAATATGTCTAACTTTATGATTTAAATGAGCATTATTACGGTATTACTTGACCATTTCCTTTTGTTGTTGTCTTTATTTTTATTTACATTAATGTTATAAATGATGTCATTGTCACTATTCACTTCCTTTATCACTATGAATTCCCTGTTGTTATCATACGGAGATCTATTCTGAGGTGGGGTGGGTTGGGGTGGGTGTCACCATACCTTCTTTTATTTTATTTATTTTATTTTTTTTATTTTTCTTTGTTTTACTTCTTGATATGCCTCGACTTATCCTATACAGTTGATATTTCATTGTGTTGCATAGCTTTAAAAACAATTAAAAAAATTTGATCACAAAAAAAAAAAGAAAGACGACATGGACCTGTCCTTCCATCCACCGTTATGGGGAATGTAAGATCTATCTATGATAAGGTGGACGAGCTAACCCAGCACCAGAGTAGCATCATGCTAACAGAACTAACACCGGACATGAACGCCACATTGGAAGGATTTCACCTGCTGTGGACAGGACACAGGAGAGCAAGACTGAACTAACTGGAGAAGAAGGCCAGCTCAGTCCTGGACCCTGTGGAGGTGGTGGCTGACAGGAGAATTATGGCCAAGCTGTCGTCTCTAATGAACATTTCTTTTCTATATATATTCTTGTTAAATTCTTGTACTGTACACCTTTTTGTTTGCTGCTGTAACTCTGTGAATTTCCCCGTTGTGGGACAAATAAAGGAGTATCTTATCTTATCTTATGCTTTCTCATGTGTCCTGTTTTCTGCTTAGCCAAAGATGATTGTTAGACCATAGAATATTCCCTTTTTTGGAAGAGCTTCCTGTCATATGCCATATGTGTTTTCAATGGTTCTGGTACTCTGTTTTCATGCACTTTCAAGGAAGAAGCCTGACTTCGACTGAGAGAAGTTCACTCGTCACTGCTGTGGTTCAGTCCAGCTTCTTCCAGCTGAGACTCATAGCGAAGGTGAAGGCATATCTCCCTCCTAAGGATCTAGAGAGAGTTGTACATGCCTTTATTACGGGTAGGCTTGATTATTGTAATTCTTTGTATGTCGGCTTAGACATGGCGTCTATTCAGCGCCTGCAGCTTGTACAGAATGCGGCAGCTCGCCTCCTGACTGGCAGGAAAAAGAGGGAGCACATCACACCTGTGCTGCGTGCTCTCCACTGGCTCCCAGTCCGTCACAGGATTGATTTTAAAGTTGCACTTTTAACATACAAGGCCCTAAATGGATTGGCACCATCCTACTTGGCTGATCTTCTCCATGTTCACAACCCAACCCGAGCACTGAGGTCAACAAACCAGCTGCTCCTGGATGTGCCTAAAAGTCGCCTTAAAACCCGGGGAGACCGAGCCTTTGCAGCAGCGGCCCCCAAGCTCTGGAATGGCTTGCCACTCCAATTAAGATCGGCCCCAACTGTTGAATGTTTTAAATCTTTGTTGAAGACCCATCTCTTCTCTTTGGCCTTCTACTCGTGAAGAGGACATTAATATCCTGTTATGTTGTTGTTTATTGTTGTCTTCATGTAAATTTACTTTTTACCTTGTAAAGCACTTTGGCCAACACTGGTTGTTTTTAAATGTGCTATATAAATAAAGTTGACTTGACTTGACTTGACTTTCTCCCTTTCATCCATCACGCTGACATCATAACCTGAACAAGAAATTGCCATTACAGACTATACCTCAACAATTAAAGGGTGGAGTCTCAAGAAACAAATGTTCTTCATAAGACCTTCCAGTGACACAAACCAGGATCCAGTGTTGAAATTTGATTGAAAACGTCTAATGGACTGAATAATAATAATAATAATAATAATAATAATAATAATAATAATAATAATAATAATAATAATACATTTTATTTATATAGAGCTTTTCAAAAACTCAAAGACACTGTACAATTGTTAAAATCAATACAAGCAAAAAAAATAAAAATAAAATAACAGATCAAACAAAACAACAGTACAATCACAAATGAAAAGCTAACTTAAAAATGTCTGAGACCTTAGGCCTCTACTATTTTTTTTGCTAAAATATGCTCATGACATCAATGTGTCCGAAAATATATGTTTCTCTGATCATTTTCATAACTTGTTCATTTTAGGGTTCAAATGTGGATAGTGATGTTTGTTTTGACCATGTCATTATGCAATGTCAGGTAAAACCTTGTCTATGCAGAGACATAATTCCAATGCATCCTCTGACAAACATAAATACAGCACTCTACGAGCTGGGTGGTGGACACAGGAAGGTAGTCATTGTAGAAGGAGCACTATTTAACATTCCCTACAGAAGAAGAAAAGCAGACGACTGCTTTAACTGGCACTTTGATGCGCAGCTCTGATGTAGTTCATTCTTACAGGACAACATCATTATCAGTAAGGACTAGATGGAGAACAGTGGAGAGCAGTGGGCTTGAGTGCAGATGGTTGTGATATCAACTATAGCTCCTTGCATTCATACCTTTTGTTGGAGACTGTGATGTTCTGTAGCACAGTCATTTGAGCTTGCCAAATGTGTGAGATGTGATTTGAAAACAGCCGTGGATGTGTGTTTGAATGTGTGAGCAATCTGATGACAGACGCAGACTTAAGACCTGGTAATGTAAAGGGGCTTCTGAATGGTTATGAAACAAACTGAAATGAACACTGATGCCTTTATGAACTCCAAACACAAATGAACACCAACAACAAGAAACAATTTCTATATATATGTCTGTACCGGCTGTGAGGGGTTCGGTGCCAGATGAGACAATTTACAGCACACTGAATAAACAGCTTATTTAAATTATTCCACAGCAAATATTCACAGTGAGTGATTCATTTCACTGTTAAATGAAAGCAAAATGATACATGTGCACAACACATTAGCAAAGATGTAAGGGGACTTGCTCTTCCACAGGGGGCATCAAAACTGATGCAAACTGAAAGTTCTTCACAGGAGCTTTAAGCAGTGGTGGACAAAGTAAACAGCTTCATTACTTAAGTCAAAGGATTCAGAGAACTTTATTAATCCCAGAGGGCAATTTGGTTTGCAGTGTACCAGCTTGTCGATACACAACACAAACACTAACAAACAGACAAACAACACTCAACAGTCAACATGTCAGTGACAACATCAGTGCAAGATATATAGATGTAGGTATAGATCCTCCATGTCAAATATAACTCCAATACAAGTGAAAGTTGTTCAGTCAAATTATTACTTAAGTTAAAGTACTGAAGTACTTCCTTTCAAAAATACTGAAGTATTCAAAGTACTTCTTAAAATATCTCAAAACGTATTTTCACAAAGCATGAGTACAGTCAAGAATACATAGAACACATAGTACATAGTGTACATAGTACATTCTGTTCAAACATCATGTTTATTTAGAAACTATTACTTGAAATCTCTAAAAACTATACCATGGAATAAAAACAGACACTAAGTTACTCCAAGCACAGACAACTTAGTTTGAAATGTTCATCTGGAATGAAACAAATGTTACGTAGCTCAACACGCTCTCTCAGGTTGGGCAGTGAATGTTTGTTTGTTTGGACAGAGTTGGAAACAGATAAGATAAGATAAGATATTACTTTATTGATCCCCCGGGGGGGGGGGGGAATTCAGCTGTTACAGCAACCCAGACTTAAGTACAATCAAGAAGAAGTTTCAATAAGTAAAATAAAATAAAATAAAATAAAATAAAATAAATAAAATAAGTAAAATAAAACTAAAAATAGATAAATAAAGCTAGAATACAATTTAGATATATACAATGTTACAATGGAATTTAGGTTAAATAGAAGTAATTACAGGCAGTATTGAAAATGTTTCAATAGTGACAGGTTGACATGGTGTGATTATGGTTGGTAATGACAAATTAAGCAATAAATAAAAATAAATATGGGTATGTAATATGACCATGGGTTGCAGTTACAAAGGGAGAACATTTCAAACCATACGTATCATTCTTCATTTCAGAAACCTCTAACACGGGCTGAAGATATGACCATGGGTGCTCAGGTGCAGAATTATAGCCATCATTACCACCTCTAAAGGTGGCGCTACAGATCACTGTGCGCCAAAACAACCCGCCATAAGAACAGTTTCTTCCCCCAGGCTGTCACTCTGATGAACACTAAACCATAACAGTGTCATACCTGTCAGATAAATACTCTCTGTAAATATACATGTAGATATACAATGCAACAATTCTCAAGCAGAATTCCATATTTCTATTTTTTGTATTATTTAACTTCTATTTTATAATGTAAAACTACCTCTGCAACTCACCACTGCACTTTATCATATTATTTTAGCCTGTACATATTAGTCAAGCTATTTGTTGTTTCTTTGTATTTATAGCTAAGGTTATTGTTATTATATTTTTATTTTATTTTTTATTGTAGTTCTTATTCTTATTCCTATTCTTATACCTTGTACAAAGAGAGCACAGTTTACCAAAGTCAAATTCCTTGTGTGTTCAAGCATACTTGGCGAATAAAGCTGATTCTGATTCTGATTCTGATTCTCTAAATGAAACTCCTGATCTGAGTGATGCTCTGTGTTTGATCCACGTTCAACCGTGGAGACGCACGATATACAGGTACGACTAAACCTCTGAGACAAACAGAACTACACAAACATATTTCAGAAAAGAGAAGGACCCTAATCAGCTGACTTCAAAGATAGAGTAGTGAGTAACTAGAGCACTGATAGAAATGTAGTGGAGTCAAAAGTATAATAATTGTCTTCTGAATGTATCAATCAATCAATCAATCTTTATTTGTATAGCGCCAAATCACAACAAGAGGTCTAGAGATAAGAGGTCTGGACCACTCTATGTCAAATTATGAACAGAGACCCAACTTCAAAACAGGATAAGACTCAGTCTGAACCCACCTTAATCCACCATGAGCATTGCACCTCACAGTATTTAGCTAGTTACAGTGATGAGGAAAAACTTCCTTTTAACAGGCAGAAACCTCGAGCAGAACCAGACTCATGTTAGACACACATCATGTAGTGGAGTAAAAGTAATAAGTTCACCAAAAAATAATACTCAAGTGAAGTACAGATACTCAAAACATGTACTAAAGTACAGTACTCAAGTACATTCACTCTGTTACTGTCCACCACTGGCTTTAAGGACATGAAATTAGCAACAAAAGTATGTTTCCCTTAGAAGTGACTGCAGCTCCATGTGTGCTTCAATACATTCACTGCAATAATTTGTGTTGAATGCTAAACAGCAGACCATAGTGTGCAAGCTAACATGGTAACCAGTGTCTATAAGTAATGTACTATACTTACTGTATACTATAATGCCTAATGTGTGGAGAGTAAATCCAGGCTTCGTTGAATGTAACTGAGCGTGTAAAAATGAAAGTTTTTGTGTGGCATTAAGTGACTTCTGCTCCTTTGGTTAAATTCACTCTGTTGACTTGATATCACATGCTTACCACTTCACTTTGCACTCGGGGCATTTAAAACACCAACACTAAAAGAAAGAAGCAAACAAAAGGGAAACATGTCCATTACCCTGGCGTCTGAATGACAAAATCTCCCATTATGTTAAACAACAAGCTAGAAATGTGCGTTATAAAACCTCCTATATGTCAACCGAGTCACTTAAAGTAGCATCGATACCTTGAACACTGCTCAGTTTTCTAAAATTAATGTTTCCGTGCAGAGCTTCAAGTGAGCAAGGATCCTCAAACTTCTCTGCTGCGTGTAATTGAGCAGGACAAGATGAAGTGAGTCAGCCAGACATCAAGGATCTCTGCAGCTCAGACAATGAGACAATGAAAAGCATACCTTTGGTGTCATCACAGCTGGAGACAAGTTTTCTATTTTGAGTTAGGAAGAAGCAAGAGAGGTGGAAAGGTTATTTTTCCTGAGAGTTAAAACTTTGGGGTCATGAAGAGCACCGAATGTACTCTGGGTTGCTTCCTGCTTTCTTTGAACAATGTTACCAAGAGCTTGGTCATGGTGGACGACTTTGGATGGAATTGATGGGCAAAACAAAAATAAGTCTCTAAAGACTCTTCAGCTAGTCCAAAACCCTGCAGCTCAAGAACTGACTAGAACTAGGAAGAGAGAGCACATCTCTCCAGTGTTAGCTTATCTACACTGACTCCCCATAAAATCTAGACTATCATTTAAATTCTTCATCTGACCTACAAAGCTCTTAATGATCAGACACCTTCATATCTTAAAGAGCTCAGAGTGCCCTATTACCCCTCTAGAACACTACGCTCCCAACATGCAGGCCTGCTGGTTGTACCTAAAGTCTCTAAAAGTAGTATGGGAGGTTGAACCTTCAGTTATCAGGTCCCTCTCCTTTGGAATCATCTACCAGTCAGGGTCCGGGAGGCAGACACCCTCTCTACTTTTAAGAGTAGGCTTCAAACTTTCCTTTTTGATAAAGCTTATAGTTAGAGCTGGATCAGGCTTGGACCAGCTCTTAGTTATGCTGCTATAGGCTTAGACTACCAGGGGAACGGGCACATTTGACACACTGGGATCCTATCTCACCCCTTCCCCCCAACCCCCTCATCACTGACTTTAACTCTCCTTGTCCCATTAAAGTTACTAACCATAGACCTTTCTGGAGTCCCTGAGCTCCCTTGTCTCGTAGGTTCCTCTGAGCTGCCGTAGACGTCCTCCTGCTGTGGACGTTCCAGACTCCAGCTGATACGGACGTGCTGGACTCACTGGTAGTGGCAACAGCTACTACTACTCGTCTCATAACATAACTCCTCTATCTCTCTTTCCAGACCCATGAGTCTGGTTCTGCTCGAGGTTTCTGCCTGTTAAAGGAAGTTTGTCCTCTCCACTGTAACTAGCTAAATACTGCGAAGTGCAATGCTCATGGTGGATTAAGGTGGGGTCAGACTGAGTCTTATCCTGCTCCTGATTGGGAGCTGTTTTTGTTTTTTTTCTCGTCTTTTTCTGTTAAAACCTCACGTGGTTGGTCAAGACATGATGGCGTCTTGACCAACCACGTGTCTACATAGAGCAGAACACTGTGCTGTGTGTGTTACAGACACACAAAGCACAGTGAGCATACTAACAGGAGGGAGATGAGAGGGAGAACGTGCGCGACAGACAGAGAGAACGCACTGGAAAGGTGAAAAACGAGTGACTGCAGCAAACACAGTAAACTTTAGACACAGTTCAACGGCATAGACTGTTTAAAGGCAGAGTGTAGACTGTGCAAGGTGAAAATGTCATCAATCAGGGTCCACAAATAAACCTGCAAAGGCACATTAAAAGTGTCTGTGAAGGATCTCAGTCATCCAGGTCATGGACATTAGAACTGTTTATCCATCAGTGCAATAAGTGAAGAATAAAGACAGTGAAGGGAACCTGCTGTTTATGAAGGTGTTTAAAAGTTTATAAATAATATACATACAATCAGAGATTGGACCTTTTGTCTAATTGAGATGAGTCTTGTTTTTGTACGCTACAGTTATTTTTTTTAGAACACTGCTCCGTGTTGAGTATATAAAGAAAGCCTCATGAATAATACACATTTAATATAATGTATGTTTTTTACATTAGTTACTCATTGCACATATCATTTTACATTATTTAAGTTAATACATTAATTTAAACAAGAAAAAATCTGAGGAGCCACTTGGGAGCCAAAAGAGCCGGCTCTTTGTGATGAGCCGAGCCAAAAGAACCGGCTCTCTAAAAAGAGCCGGAATTCCCATCACTACTGTCTTGAAGTTGGGTCTCTGTTCATAATTTGACATAGAGTGGTCTAAACCTGCTCTGTTTGCAAAAGAGTCTTGAGATAACGTTTGTTGTAATTTGGCGCTATACAAATAAAGATTGATTGATTGATTGATTGATTGATTGATTGATTGATTGATTGATTGATTGATTGATTGATTGATTGATTGATTGATTGATTGATTGGAAAAGTGTTACATATCTTGGGAACAGCTGGACCCAGAGGAAGGAAGTAACTGCACTCAAGTCAAGCTAACACATTCAGTTCGACCCTTTATATTGTATGCACTAATGTATGTTCTTTTTCCTCTTCAAAACAGACTGACTACTTCGGTGTAAGAGGAAGATGTATTATCTTTCTTTGAATCATTGTGATCAAACACTGAGATCAGCGTTGACCTTAAAACGCAAACACACATGGCACGAACAGCTAAGCTTCACATGTCAAAATGACCTGTATTCAACATCATCTGCAGCCATTGCCAACATGGAATTCCAAAAATGAATTTATTTATTTATTCATCTATATATCTATTGATCAAAACTTGAGCACAAATATATTCAATTAAAATATTTATTTAAAATGATTGTGTCTTAAGAATATTATGTTATGTTTTCTGAACTCTTCCAGCTGAACTGTTAAGATGCTGCCATCATACCTGATGAAGGTTTGTTAGACTGAAGCATAGTATGGCTCAATAAATAGGTCAGCATAAAGCGAGACAGCATGTGGGAGCCATTTCTCATTGTTGATAGTTTCACCCTCCTCCAACACACCTGTCACACATTCAGGTGTGCACATAATCATTTTTCAGCATCCATCATCTTCTTGTCAACATCTTACAGATTCTCTCCCAGGTTCAGCTCAGGTGAGTTGGTTGGACAATTAAACAATATCATGGTCAGCAAACCATTTGGTGGTAGTTTTGGCACTGTGGGCAGGTGCTAAGTCCTGCGGGATCAGGAACTCTGTCATCAGATGGAAGCATTAAGTGCTCTAAAATCCCCTGGTAGTTGGTTGCATTGACCTTGGACTTGATAAAACACAGTGGACTGTGAAAACTTGACACTGGACTTAAAACACCTTGGATTCTGTAGCTCTCCACTCTTCCTACAGACTCTAGGACTTTCATTTCTAAATTAAATGAAAACTTTATTTCATCTGAATAATGATTTTAGACCACTGAGCAACAGTCCAGGGGTCTCATTTATAAAAGAGTGTGTAGAATCCCTACTGAAAGAGTACGTTCTCCAGAAACCCAGAAATGGTGCAAGCCAAAAAAAATCTGATTTAGAAAACCATTCGCACACAAACTTTAGGCAATGTTCCGTTTATAAATCACAAACTACCTGCAAATGTGCACACGTGGATCATGATCATCGTCCGCCCTTAAAGGGGACATATCACGCTTTTTTCATCAATATATATTGGTCTAAGAGGTCCCCAAAACATGTCTTTAAAGTTTATGCTCAAAAAACACATCAGATTTTGGCATGCCTGAAAAACCCTCTTCTTCATTCCTCATCAGAACATTCTGTTTTCCCTCTGACCACGCCCCCTCAGGAAGTGGATGTGCCTCGGCTCTCCAGCACGTTGATCTAATGTTTACATGTTGGCTGAATATACACGGCTGCTCAGAGATCGCGTTACTTCAACCCTCTGAATCTGATCCTGACGGAAAGGCGCTTGTAGCAGGACCTTTCTGAAGGATTGGTCACAGATTTAGTGTTTCTTGTTGTTTTATTTATCAGTATGTAGACGTGTGTCTTGGTACACAGCTACGAACATGTAGCTATGTGGCTATGCTAACTAGCGCTAGCACTTATCCATGATAAATAAAAATCATCCACTAGATCTTCAAATCTGCAGACGTGGGGAGTAAAACCGACCTCTGCCAGAAAGGCAGCAGGACCTTTTCTGAAGGATTGGTCACAGATTTAGTGTTTCTTGTTGTTTTATTTGTCAGTATGTCGACGTGTGTCTTGGTACACAGCTACAGCTACAGCTACAGCTACAGCTACAGCTACAGCTACAGCTACGGCTACAGCTACAGCTACGAACATATAGCTATGTGGCTATGCTAATTAGTGCTAGCACTTATCCATGACAAATAAAAATCATCCACTAGATCTTCAAATCTGCAGAGGTGGGGAGTAAAACTGACCTTTGTGTTTATTAAGACAGCCTACAACTAGCATGCCTCCCTCCTAAGCTCCTTGTTAGCACAATTGTGTGCAGGGAATGAAAAACGGAGGAGGGATTCAGTATTATTTTATACAGTCTATGGGCTGAACAAGCTCCGAGCTCTGACTCCGTTACAGACCGGATATTGTTGTTACGTAACAAAAACACTGAAGTCTGAAACGGCTGGTTTCACACACATTTACAGAAAGGTGGAGAAATCAGAACAGGGGCAGAATGGATTTTTTTCATTCTTGGGGGGTTTGTAGACATGCCAGGGACACATATTTCAGGTAAAGAACCATTAAAAAGTCCATTTTGCATGATATGTCACCTTTAACACGCCCACATTCAACCGTAGACCATTATGGTTTTATACTCAAAAATGGCAGACGAGAAAAGAACCAAGAAGATACATTTCTCAGAGTCGGAGATCGAGACGCTGATTTGCGAGGTGGAGGCCAGGAAAAACACTTTGTTCCGAAGTCATGGCACTGGGGTGACAAATAAAAAAAAGTGCAGCGAGTGGCAACAGGTTGCTGCAGCAGTCAATACTGTGAGTGGGACGGAGAAGACAGTGCCTGAATTAAAGAAGAAATGGTCCGATTTAAAGGTAGAGGCTAAAAGGAGGATCGCTACCCACCACGGGAGCAACAGGAGGGGGTGAGGGCTCCCCTGAGCTCACACCGCTGGAGGCCAGAATGACCTCAATCCTCTGTGTTGCCAGTGTCTGTGGCATAGTGTCGGAGAGGGAAGGAGACACAGACATGACACAGGTTATGGATGAACCCGGTAAATCACTTTATTCCTATAACTGAACAATGACATTTTTTAAAGTATAGTGAGCTCAAGTGTTTTTTCCTTCCATTGGTCCAGAATTGGAGGTTCCCGGCGTGGAGGTTCCCAGCGTGGAGGCCCGAGATGCGAGGCCTGTGCCGTTCTGCAATCACAGAGAGACACAATTAGTGCCATTCACACAGTCTCTGAAAAGCTTCGCCAAATGAGAGCTGTAATGAGCAACAGCGTCACTGTTTTGAGTGAAACATCCACAACATTAAAAGATCTTGAGAAAAAGTGAAACTTACTCAGTCTTTTTTATATACGCTGCATTACATCCTCTCATGCCCTGACTCCTTGTTGAAAGCCCTCTTGTCGAGGAGGGGGTTGGGGTTCAGGTTCCTCACTTTGTGGGGGAGGAGGTCCAGGGGGGAGAGGGACACCAAACCTCTGTGCCATGTTGTGAAGAATGCCACACGCCCTCACAATCCTGCAAACTTTAGTAGGGTCGTATAATAGCTTGCCACCAGAGGCATCGAGACACCTCCACCTGCATTTCAGAAGTCCGATTGCACGCTCCACAACTGAGCGTGCACGAGCGTGAATGTCATCAAAGCGCATTTCCTCTGCACTCTGCGGGTTCTGGAAGGGGGCGAGGAGCCAGCGCCTCAGGGGATAGCCACTATCACCTGCAAGACAATTTAAGAGCAATTAAACATGTAATTTAAATAGTTGTGATCAATTAGATAGTTCTACTTACCAAGAAGCCAGCCATCACGCACAGTGCCTGCCTGTAGTCTCCCCCTCACTGCTGTGTGTCAGGATGAATGAGTCATGTGATGAGCCAGGCCATCTTGCCATTATATTTGTGAACACCATGCTCGGGTCACATATTACTTGCACGTTGACTGAATGAACATGCTTTCTGTTTATAGAAATGTATTCGTATTCATATGGAGCCCATACAGCAATATGTGTGCAGTCAATTGAGCCGATTACATTAGGGAAACGGGACATTTCTGCAAATTGCCTTTTAATGTTGACCTGTTCTTCCACAGTGTAGGGAAGTCTGATGTAGAGGCTACTTAAATAATAATGCCAGTCAGGACGGCAGGCATCATCACGCTGAGGGGCGGCTGTGAAATTGCCGACCTATATATATAACACAGTATTATTTGCAATAGATGTTTCAAGGCAGTAAACAATACCTAAAGGTGACATATCACGCTTTTTTCATCAATATATATTGGTCTAAGAGGTCCCCAAAACATGTCTTTAAAGTTTATGCTCAAAAAAACACTTTGAAATCAGATTTTGGTCTGCCTGAAAAACCCTCTTCTTCAGCCCTGCTCAGAACAGGCTGTTTTCTCTCTGGCCACGCCCCCTCAGGAAGTGGATGTGCCCTCGGCTCTCCAGCACGTTGATCTAATGTTTAAATGTTAGCTGAATATACATGGCTGCTCACAGACCCGCATTACTTCAACCCTCTGAATCTGATCCAGAATCTGATCCTGACAGAGAGGCGCCTGCAGCAGGACCTTTCTGAAGGATTGGTCACAGATTTAGTGTTTCTTGTTGTTTTATTTGTCAGTATGTCGACGTGTGTCTTGGTACACAGCTACTAACATGTAGCTATGTAGCTATGCTAACTAGCGCTAGCACTTTTCCATGAAAAATAAAAATCATCCATTAGATCTTCAAATCTGCAGACGTGGGGAGTAAAACCGACCTCTGTGTTTATTAAGACAGCCTACAACTAGCATGCCTCCCTCCTAAGCTCCTTGTTAGCACACGTGTGCAGCGAATGAAAAACAGAGGAGGGGTTGAGTTGTATTTTATACAGTCTATGGGCTGAACAAGCTCCGAGCTCTGACTACGTGACAGACCGGATATTGTTGTTACGTAACAAAAACACTGAAAACTGAAACGGCTCGTTTCACACACATTTACAGAAAGGTGTAGAAATCAGAACAGGGGCAGAATGGATTCTTTTCATTTTTGGGGGGGTTTGTAGACATGCCAGGGAAACATATTTCAGGTAGAGAACCATTAAAAAGTCCATTTTGCATGATATGTCACCTTTAAGTGAACTATATCAAACACATACCTGTCAGCTAATTCCTGCTGATATGACACGGTTACCAAAAACCCCAGAGTGGTTTCTACCTGTATGGGTACAGGGATGGCATGGTTTCTTCCGGTTTCCCTCTCCAACTCAGAGACCAATACAATCCCCAGATTCAGGAGCACAGCTCTTGGAAATTCGAATCAGCTTATGAGCCAATCATCTTGGGCTAAAAAATCTGAGTGGTCTCTAAACACGCGTTCTCTGCAAATTCTGCCGTTGGCGACATCGTCCAGCAGTGCCAGTGCATCCATCATGCAGATTTACCCATACATGAATGTCAATGCAGCTTTTATATGCCACCACAAATCAGACTGATTGCTCCACACCTTGCCAAAATGATTGCAACCATTACTTTTGTACAATTACTCCCAACTGTGAGATCTCCTTTTTAAATTGTGTGTGACATCAGACTTGTGGTCACTGAAGCGATTTCATATGAAAACCATGTGCAAAATATTATTTTTATTTGCAGTTATATGTAGGCTACTGTGTTACAGGAAAGCCTACCTGCCAACTATATAACAGACTACCCACCCCTCAGCTGTGAGCTGTGATCAGCTTTGATTAGAGAACTGAGGTTGCTCATGTTTTAAACTGGAAAGAGCTTTTTCAATAGTTATGGGTAACTTTCACTGCAAAAATGAAAACCTGTATTGATTTCTATTTTTCCTCTGTTGATGTAGCATGATATTTTAAAGTTTGGTACAAAATTAAGAACAAAATCTATGGGTAAACGATTCAATATATAATATGATTTCAGTTCTCTCTCTCACCCTCTGCGTCGCCATTTCCCTCTGCTTCTAAAATGTACGTACGCATGGGTCAGAGTCACATTTTCACGCCAAGTTTGTGATTTATAGAAACAAACTTGGCGTGAAAATGTGACTACCGGTAAGCAAACTCTGACCCATGCGTACGCCAGTTTCAGGCCCTGTTTTGTGCCTAAGCAACGTTGATAAATGAGACCCCAGTTCTTCTGACGTCGTATCTTGTTGTGGAGTGGCTTGACATTAGCAATGCCACTCTTGTAGCTCCTTTCCTGTAGACATCAGAGCCATAGACTGTATATATAATGGACAGCATCGCTCTGCCTTTTCCCATTGTACATTTTTGAAGCCAAAATATTCCATTCCAGAACGCTGCCATCTTGTACATTTTTTACAACCAGAGGCTGTGCAGTAGGGAATTTCTGTGTTTCCACGGTAACAAGCTCCACCCCACAGCGTAGCGTCCCGAGGTCCTACGAGGTCTTCGGCAGCTGTCAATCAAAGTAAACCTGGATGTAAAACCCCGTTTTTTAACCTCTAATAACTAACCAAAAAGAAACTTTTCAGAAAAAAGAGGCCTTGAACACAAAACAGTCAAATAATAACTACATATCCGGGCGCTGGTGGCCTAGCGGTCAAAGTGCCCCACATACAGAGGCTACAGTCCTCATCGCAGGGGTTGCCGGTTCGATTCCCGACCGGTCAACCATTTCCTGCATGTCTTCCCCCACTCTCTACTCTCCACATTTCCTGTCTCTCTTCAGCAGTCCTATCAAATAAAGGCAAAAAAGGCCAAAAATATAACTTAAAAAAAATTATAATAATAACTACATATCACCACAGCATATTGATGTGAGAAACATTCGTACAACGTGTATTTATTTTTTAAAGTTTGACCGCAGCCCCATTCAAATGAATGGGGAGACAGAGTTTTTGACCTATACTGCAGCCAGCCACTAGGGGGCCTTTTGTGGCAGCCTCACTTCGAGCCGAGCGACATGACGTTCATTTTATATAGAATCTGTGGGCAGAGCTTGTTGGCTCTTAATGTTGTCCAGCTTTTCTTAAAGCTCTCAGGACTGCAGTCCTACCTGTTAGTTGTGCACCTCTTCCACCACACTTTTCTCTTCCAGTTAACTTTCTATTTCTATACTTTGAGACAGCGTTCTGCAAACATCAGGCCTTTTAACAATGACCCTGTGTGACCTATCCTACTTGTGGAGGATATCGATGATCGTCTTCTGGCCGACTGTCAAGTCAGCAGTCCTCCCAATGATTGTGGTTGTGTCTACTGAAGTTTTTAGATGCACCTGTTTGAGCACGTCTTTTTGAATTTAAAAAAGGGTATTTTTTACCCATTTCAGATGTTCCTATGATTCAATTAACAAAATGAGTTGCTGGTTTGATAACTCTATCAAAAACACAGTTGTCGAGAAATGTTTTTAAAGCTGCTTTTGAGACGTTTTCAATAACACTCAATTCCTGTTTTTGCAAAGAGAAGTCCACAAAGATGTCTAAATGAAATGCTGCAATGCTTTATTGCCGAGTGCATCCCCAGGTGATGTGCAGTGCAGAACAGTATTTCATGTTTAAAAAGTGAACCTGCCTGGGGGATGTGTCATTTGGAAGAGGCAATTAAACATTCTCCGGCTGCACATTATAGCACCGGGGATTAGCAAAAGATGGCTACCTCTCACAACGCTTTCATGTGTTTGCTCTGAATTTATTGGTCAATAAGATGATTTTTTTTCTCTTCCTCGCCTCACAGTCCATTACTTAGCAGCTTGCTAGGTGTGCATCCCTCATATGCTTTCATAGCAATAGAATTGTTCTTCCAGCTGCGAGCTTTGAAGCCTGTCTTCGCCTCCTACAGTTTCTCATTTACATAAAGACACCTTCTCAGACTTTCCACACACAAATTCCATCCAGTTTTTCAACACAAACACACACACACACACACACACACACAAACTAGCACTCATACAGAGAAACAATTAATATCATTAAAGTAATGGTGAAACCCTGCAACAGGCTCATGCAGTTAGCACACGCATACAAAAGAAAAGCACACTTAAATGGTGTATAGATCCGCTTTGTTTAATGTCATGCATACATATACTGTGAGCAAGGCCTATCGAACACACACACACACACACACACACACACACACACACACACACACACACACACACACATCTCTCTCGCCCTGCTAACATCTCTGCTGGTGTTCACAATTCCCGTGGAGTTTATGCTTCCGGAACCCAATTATGCCTCACTAGCAAATTAGCCACCATTAGCGGGGCACCAGCGTGTGTCTCCAGGGGAGAAGGAGAGGCCTTTAGCTCATCTTACGGCCTGCTTTCCTGCTCACCAAAACACTGATTAGCTCATAAGTCATACTTATGCAAAGGAAACGGCTGCCCATCTCCACAGTCTTGTGAGTTCTGTTGAATGCAAATATTAAGACATTGCTGATGATTCTTTTTTTCTTATCTTGAGCTGGTGTGGTGTTCTTGTGAGGTTTCCTCTCACTGTAATCATGGTGCTGAGATAGGGATCAGTAGACCACGAAGACTATGTACCGTACTCTTTCTAAAGGCACAGCAGTGCTCTCATAGGAAATCCCTCTCTGGGGACACATGAATGAAGCTGTTAAAAAGCTTCTGAATCACAATGACGTGCTTCAAACATCTGTTAATTGCATATTAGTGATCTCAAAAGACTTTTCATACCTTTAAAAAAAAAAATCAGTTAAAGGCTCAGTATACAAAAAGAGAACTTCTATTTGAAGGAAGATCCAGATTATTACAGAAGTGATAACTAAGTGTTGTGTTAGCGCCTGGATTCGTCTTGTTAATGTGCCAGCCCACCTGACACTTTACAGCAGGTGTGCACAGCCAGAGAAGCTAGAGCATTTTGCAGACAGAAGGAGAGAGTGGTTTCAGCTCTTTTGTTTGTGTATTTTAATATCACAGTCCTTAAAGCTTGTGATTTATTATCTGGGAATCCATCTTATGCCATGTTTAGACAAACTATGTTTTGGATACACATAGCTTGATGACCATTTCAGGTCAACATCAGTGACTGTAACAAAATAATGAAGCGACAGTCATTCTGTAATCGTCAGTTCACTCATGTGTCTGTCTGTTCCTAGTGAACATCATATTTTCATTTCATATTATTTGTTCATGCTTCTTCAGTAACACTATTAACTACACACTTTTAAGCATTAGTTAAGCATTAATTAAGCATTAATTACTACTTAACTCATCATCTGTAAAGCATTGTTCATACAATAATACCCATTTGTATATAATATACAAACACAGTTATAAATGTTTTATTATTCATGAATATGACTCTCTATAATGTGTTAACTAACTCTTTGTTCATACTTTATAAATGATGGATTCACCAATTACAAATGAGCTATTATGGTCATTATAAACCAGTTATAAACACATTTACAGGTTATGATTCTAACATTTAGTAAGGTTAGTGAACACCTTATTACATAGCAAATTATGATTAATTAAGGTAGTAACAAAGGACTTATAAGCTGCTTGTGTGTGAGTGTGTGTGAATGGTTGTCTGTCTCTCTGTGTTAGCCCTGTGATAGGTTGGCGACCTGTCCAGGGTGTACCCTACCTTCCGCCCGAAGCCAGCTGGGATAGGCTCCAGCCCCCCGTGACCCCTAAAGGGATAAGCGGTCAAGATAATGGATGGATGGATGGATGGATGGATGGACAAAGGACTTATAAGCTGCTTGTTCATGGTTTTGTGAGCTGATCTAAAGTGAGGACTTTTTATGCTTTACAAAGAATTCATTAATGAGATTTAAGACCAGCAGCACCTTAAAACACAGAAGTCACAGATATTGATTCAACAGAATAAGGAAACAGACACAACACATGGACCTAAACTTGTATTTATTAAAAGGAAACAACCTCTGTATAAAACCGTGTTTATCAAAACAACTCTTCATATGAACCTTAAAATACTCTGCAACTGAAAAAGAAAATCTCTCAAACTTAAAGTGCTCACAGTGGAAAAACTCAAATAAAATATGACATATCAAATATATAAAAAGACACAGTAACATTTAAACTCTGGCTGTATAAAACCATTTGTAAACACAAGTTAAAATGCAGCTGCAAAACTGAACAATAACTTGGATTCTGTGTTTTAAGGTGCTGCTGGTCTTAAATCTCATTAATGAATTCTTTGTAAAGCAAGTCCTCACTTTAGATCAGCTCACAAAACCATGAACAAGCAGCTTATAAGTCCTTTGTGACTACCTTGATTAATCATAATTTGCTATGTAATAAGGTGTTCACTAACCCTTACTAAATGTTAGAATCATAACCTGTAAATGTGCTTATAACTGGTTTATAATGACCATAATAGCTCATTTGTAATTGGTGAATCCATCATTTATAAAGTATGAACAAAGAGTTAGTTAACACATTATAGAGAGTCATATTCATGAATAATAAAACATTTATAACTGTGTTTGTACATGATATATTAATGAGTATCAATGTATGAACAATGCTTTACAGATGATGAGTTAAGTATTAATTAATGCTTAAAAGTGTGTAGTTAATATAAAGTGTTACTGCTTCTTCTTTTTGAATCCTGTTGATAACACAGAATGGTAATCCAAATGAAAATGTTTTAGCATCAAATAATCAGAATCATTTTTTTGGTGTAAGAAAATAACGGCTTGGTGGGACCAAATTAGTTTGTTTTAGGGAGAATGGATTCCAAT
This sequence comes from Notolabrus celidotus, assembly GCF_009762535.1. Classification (NCBI taxonomy): domain Eukaryota; kingdom Metazoa; phylum Chordata; class Actinopteri; order Labriformes; family Labridae; genus Notolabrus; species Notolabrus celidotus. The sequence goes on along the minus strand of NC_048281.1, from coordinate 893,982 downwards.
GGTTTCACTGCAAAAACAAGAGTCTTCAGTCATGCTAGCCAGAATAAAGCATCGTGGAAGCGCTTTAGTTTAACCTGTTAGAATGCTATGTTTTCAAACTTTCACATTTTGTGTGAATACTAATGTTGTAATCCAGCCAAATAAGAAGTCAGGGGATTAGTGTATCAGAATCCATCATGATCAATATCCTCCAAAACTTGTGTGAATGCTTTGCTAAAATGTATTAATCTCATTGGAGCATTAAAAGGAGAGGTCAAGAGATCGTCAAAATCATAAAGACACTACATCACCTGTAAACATGAATGTCTGAACACAATTCGTGCCAATCATTTGAAGAAATCAGAATATCATAACAACACATTTTACTGGATCCTTGAAAGAAAAACTGTCCTGCTGGTGGAGCCAGAGGACGTTTCAGAAAAAGATCAGCAAAGTTGTCAGGGTTCATCCTCTGAACATGATTAGAGCATCTGATAATAAATACAAAAGTTATAGAAATTCAGTATTTCATTAAAAGCCCTAAGTTTGATCCTGCTGGTAACCCTGGAGAAGAAGTTAGCTGATCATTAAGACTATTATGATTGATCCTCTGGGGACCATGACACACAGTAAGTCGATTCCTGGATTAAAGATAGTGCAGTGAAAAGCCAGTTCAAGTGATCATGAGTGTGACTAAGTCACATGACTTAATCACTATGTCCCTGGATGTTGTTATACTTCAGTCTGAACCAAAGAGGTGAATCTAACAACCTCCCCATCCTCTAAAAGCTCACAGGAACTCTGTGTTGAGATCGGTCATGATGCATAGTCCACTTTTCGACTCCCCATTCACATGCTCATGCAGTGTGTTGTCTGTGTGCTTGGACTTTACTTCAAAGTAAAGAAACTCAGAGACACTTAGTCATAAATGGGTATGCAGTTGTATTATGAGATTTATGTCAAATTTACTGTGTTTCCAGATGACATGGCATGTCTACTAAGCATGGAAACACAACTCCAGCAAAGGCATGTTGATAAACTTCAACTGCTTTCCTCACCTGCTGTGTGACTTTGATGGAGAAATGCAGTCTGACTTGAATAACGTCAGAACAACATGTTCTTTTGAAGGTAACTCGTTGATTAAGAAGACACTGCTGTTTTGAATCGACAGCCGCTGACGTAGACAGACATGTTTGATCCACAGGAGAGCTCAATTATAATCATCTTTCTTGATTGGCAGAATATTTCACACATCCTGTACAGGGCGACCCTCACAGTAAACCTCAATACATTCTATCATTTCTTTCACAGGTTACATATCTAATGTGGTGTGAAGTGCTGAGACTGTCTGACCTCAACATTAATTAGCACAGTGTATTGTTTCCTGATGCAATGTGGAATAGGAAGCTTTGCAATCCCTGATTTAAACTACTTCTGTGTTTGAAACCTCACTTTTACTTCTCCATAGAAACCCATTATTCATTCAGCTGTGTGTTAATGTCTATAGTGAAATTCCTGTGAAACAAATCTGTCAGCATGCGGACAGCGGGAGCACTCCTTTCTGAAGGTGTCACGCTTGCTGCAAAATGAAAATGGACAGAAATGTTAATTATCCCCAGCTTTATTATTGCATATTAATTAAGCTGCAGTGTGTGTGTGTGTGTGTGTGGGGGGGGGGGTGGCAGCAATGGATATTGTAATGTAATGGTGGATTTGAACAGATTCCAGGGCCCTGTTGAGTGAGGATATTAGCACACTTAAAGAAGGTTGTTGTGTCAGAAGTGTTTGTTCAACAAACCTATAAAATTACTGTTAAACCCTTATGGACGTGAGTACCTCAGAGGTCAAGGAGTAATTTGTTTTACAGGTAGATGTTCTTCCTGCATGGCCCTCGGCCTGCCGCACTTCCAACGGTGCCTGTTTTGGTTAGCTGCAGGGTCATCAGCTGGGGACCACCGCTCATTGATGTTTCGCCCCTTAACCCAGAACATCTCCTGGTGGCGGGGCAGTGAACAGGGACGTCTCCCTGACACTCCCTGCAGCTAACCTTCTTCAAGAGCTGCTTGCTCCCCAGATTTTGTTCCTTCTTCTCAGCCATATCCAGAAGCTTGACCTTTCGGCCTCCTCTGAGAGCTCCCTGGTTGCTTTGTGCAGCCTAGCTCCCCGACACCCCAAGTATTTGAGTAGCCGTGTTGTTGAGGCTCCCACAAAGCCTCTAGCCCCCACCTCCACTGGGTAGAGCTTTACGCTCCATCCTCCTTCCCTGCACTCTGCCACCAAATCAGCACACTTTGCTCTCTTTCTCTCGTGGGCAGCCTCCAACCCCTCCTCCCATGGCACTGTGAGCTCCACAAGGAGGGCAGATTTTCCTGCCGAGGACCATAGGACCAGGTCTGGCCGAAGGGTGGTGCTGCAGATTTCTGCTGGAAAGTGGAGCTGTCTGCCCAGGTCCACCCCAATCCTCCACTCCAACCCTGGTGCCAGAAGCTTGGGTATCAGTGTCCTGCTGGGTAGTAGTTGCAGGGTCCCCCTGCCTGCGGAAAGTCATCCTCTGGTGGCCCCTCGTAGGGTGGCCCCTCATAGTAATTGACAGTTCTCTCTTTTACGCAGGGATCATGAAGCAATGGGAGTAAACACGTCTAGAAGGTTAGAAAAGATTCATGCTTCAGTAATTAACCAGACTGAGGCTAACACAGGTTTGTCAGTTTAAGTCAGGTAGCTCTGTGGAGAGTGAAATGTTGTGGCCAGCTGCCCTAAAGTGATATCTAGATGTTATTTATGACGTTATTGTGACAGTTCTAGCTCACAGTAATGGTTTATTACAATCAAAAGTTTAAATGTATTTTTGACTACAGGATCTCAGAGCAAAGTTCTCTGAGTTCCTTTGAATGGGTTTAGAACAACTTGTGAAAACTGTCTTTTTCAGACTTGTTAAAAAATCTAATGTTATGACAACACACTCCCTAATTTTGTTCTGAGGCACCCAGGGCTTATTTTGGATACACACTACAAGATAATTGGGCTGATTTTGGCCTGATTTTCCCTTTCTGTCAAAATGAAGCAAATGTATGTTTTTCAATGGTTCTAAAGATTATACCGTCAGACTTCTCTGTGGTGTGAAGTATATCGGATTGATTTTACTTACCTGATCTGCTCAGAAAGAGATTGAGGCTGCATCAATTTCAGATCTTATTGAACATGTTCCATTTTTACAATCCAACAGGCCCGCAGACGGCACTAGGGACGGGGGGGTATATGACCCCCTCAGATTCACAGTGACCCCGATCCGGCAAAGTACAAAGTGAAACGACAAAGTAAAACAGAGGATTAATGTTCTGTTAGTTAGACTAATTTACTTGATTGCACGCACATCACACACACACACACACATACACAGAGAGAGAGAGAGAGAGAGAGAGAGAGAGAGAGAGAGAGAGAGAGAGAGAGAGTCCGGCGTTTGAGTGCTATGGCTAAAGGTGTGTTCATGTTGTACACGGATGTTGGAATTTTGGTGCGCCGAGTCAAAACTTTAATCAGATTCAGATTCAGAATACAGTTTTAATAATAATAATAATAATACATTTTATTTAAAGGCGCCTTTCTCGGCACTCAAGAACACCGCACAGATATATATATATATATATACACGAATTCACATTAAAGGAAACAAAATCAGAGTCAGAAATGAAAACAATATAAACTAACAAGGGGTAAGAAAAAAATAGAAACAATAACAAAATGACAGAGCAATTGGAGTCAGACGGAGTAAGCGGTTTTGAACAGATATGTTTTGAGTTGTGATTTGAAATGGGGGAAAGAATCTGTGTTTCTGAGTTGAGGTGGTCATGAGTTCCAGAGACGGGGAGCAGAGCGGCTGAATGCTCGGCTCCCCATATTGGTGGGACGGGCGGAGGGGACAGACAGGTGTATGGAGGAAGAGGATCTGAGGGAGCGGGAGGGAGTGGGAACATGGAGGAGGTCGGACAGATATGGGGGGGCGAGGTTGTGGATGGTCTTGAATGTTAACAGAAGGACTTTGAACTGAATGTGGAACTGAACAGGGAGCCAGTGGAGCTGTTGGAGGACAGGAGTGATGTGGTGGATGGAGGGGGTTCGGGCAATGATACGGGCAGCTGAATTCTGGACCAGTTGGAGTTTATGGAGGGATTTGTGAGGGAGGCCGAAGAGGAGAGAGTTGCAGTAGTCCAGATGGGAAGTGACAAGGCTGTGGACAAGGATGGCGGCAGTGTGGGGGGTGAGGGAGGGGCGGAGACGATTGATGTTACGAAGATGGAAGTAGGCAGTCCGGGTGATGTTATTGATGTGTGATTGAAAGGATAATGTGCTGTCAAGGATGACACCCAGACTCTTAACCTGGGGGGAGGGGGAGACGGAGGAGTTATCAATGGTGAGGGAGAAGCTGTTGGATTTGGATAGAGTGGATTTGGTGCCAATGAGGAGAACCTCGGTTTTATTACTGTTTCATTTAAGGAAATTTAGGGTGAACCAGGTTTTTATTTCAGAGATGCAATCAGTGAGGGAGGTGGGTGGGAGAGTGGACGAGGGGTTAGTGGTGAGGTAGAGCTGGGTGTCATCTGCGTAACAGTGGAAGTGAATGTTGAATTTGCGGAAGATATTACCGAGGGGAAGGAGGTAGATGATGAAGAGGAGGGGCCCCAGGACAGAGCCCTGGGGCACCCCTGTAGTGACGGAGGAAGGAGTGGATTTAAAGGACTTGAGCTGAGTGAACCGTGTGCGGCCAGAGAGGTAAGATGTGAACCAGTCTAACGGAGTGTGGGTGATACCAATGGAGGATAGCCTAGTGAGGAGGGTGGTGTGACAGATGGTATCGAAGGCTGCACTTAGGTCGAGGAGGATGAGGATGGTGAGGAGTCCAGAATCAGCTGCCACAAGGAGGTCGTTAGTGATTTTAAGGAGTGCTGTTTCAGTGCTATGGAGTGGGCGGAAACCGGACTGGAACTGTTCATACAGGTTATTGTGGGTTAGGTGAGAGTGGAGTTGGGAGGCAACTGTTTTTTACAGTCAACCTGTCCATAGTACAAAATATACAGTAAAGGAAACAGGGAAATAAATAACACGTTGTGACATCAGCAACTACCACAACCAGTGACCGTACAGCAGAGCGGGATGTTCGGTAGTTCCTGATTTATTCTGCCTTTTGTGCATTTAGCATCCTTATGGCAGAAGGAATAAAAGAATTAGCATAGTGGTTTGGTTTTTTAACTGGAACATAATACCGCCGACCTGAGGGCATGATTTTGAATTCACTGCCAAGAATGTGTCCCGGTTGGGTCAAAATTCTGTTTGCTTTCTGGACCACACACACTGTCCAAAGGGAGCAGAGGTCCTAAAACTGGACACCCGTGACTCTGGAGCACAGCCTGATGATGTCATTCAGACATTTCTTGTCTTTCACAGAAAGACAGCCGAACCAACATATGAAGGAGTATGTTAAGAGACTTTCAATGTAACTCTGATAGAAGGAACATAAAATATTTTTGCTGACACTGAAAGAGTTGAATTTCCTCAGCAAGTAGATCCTCTGGTTTGCTCGTTTAGCAATGCTGTCAGTATTTTCACTGAATTTCAAGTTAGCATCGAACACGGTACCCAAACTTATATGATTGCACTATTTGTACCTTTTCACCGTGGACCGTGCTGGTTATGGGGTCGACGCAGTTTTTTCTAAAATCTATGATGATTTCCTTTGTTTTTAATACGTTAAGCTCAAGGAAACTATCATCACACCATTGAACAAATTCAGGGAGGGCACAACCATGGTTTGGTTGGTGGCCCTGAAGAAGAGACAGTAAGACTGTGTCATCTGAAAATTTAACAAGATGGCTGTTTTCATGGGAGGACCTGCAGCTGTCAGTGTAAAGAATAAAAAGCAGGGGAGAAAGGACACAGCCCTGGGGGGAGCCTGCTGTGTTTGAAGATGTAACAGAGGACTTGTGTCCATTCACAATGACCTGCTGCAGTCTGTCTGTCCAAAAGTTTAAGATCATCACTAAAATTTGATCGGGTAGCATAAAATGAGAGGCTAGCCTTTCAATTAAAATATGCGGTTGCATCTTGTTAAAAGATCAGAACACCTTCAAAGTCGGATCTCCAACTCAGAGAGTCGGATGAATCTCTCTGGCCCGACATGGAATTCATGTTATGTGCTACTCACGTAAACAGTAGTTACATGTTTTGTTGTACATTTGTAAGGCTGGGAAGCGCTGGGAGCACTCAACTTTGGGCTGACGTTGTTCCAAGCTCTGACTTTCAGTGCCTGTCCCATTAAAGTTACTAACCATAGACCTTTCTGGAGTCCCTGAGCTCCCTTGTCTCGTAGGTTCCTCTGAGCTGCCGTAGACGTCCTCCTGCTGTGGACGTTCCAGACTCCAGCTGATACGGACGTGCTGGACTCCAGCGGCAACAGATACTACTTCTCGTCTCATCACTATCACCTCTCTCTCTTACTCCCCTCTATCTGTCTTTCCAGACCCAACTCGGTCGAGGCATGATGGCTGTCTAACATGAGTCTGGTTCTGCTCGAGGTTTCTGCCTGTTAAAGGAAGTTTTTCCTCTCCACTGTAACTAGCTAAATACTGTGAGGTGCAATGCTCATGATGGATTAAGGTGGGGTCAGACTGAGTCTTACCCTGTCTTGGTGTTGGGTCTCTGTTCATAATTTGACATAGAGTGGTCTAGACCTGCTCTGTTTGTAAAAGCGTCTTGAGATAACATTTGTTGTGATTTGGCGCTATACAAATAAAGATTGATTGATTGATGATTGATAAATTTAACACACTGTAAGGCACGGCTCTCTCGCTCAGCTCCATAGACATATATGCTCAGCTCAGTCCCCAGAGTCCTAAAGAGGATCTGGTAGCTGCCTGCAGCGGTGCCATTGGCGGTGGTGGTGATGAGACCATTGTCTACAATGACAGAGCCGGTGATCATAAAGAAACAAAATGAAGAAACAAAAAACAATCAGTGCGTTTTAAAAACAAAAAAACAATGTAAGTAGGCTAACCTAAGCCTGGATTGGCACCATCATACTTGGCTGATCTTCTCCATGCTCACAACCCAACCCGAGCACTGAGGTCAACAAACCAGCTGCTCCTGGATGTGCCTAAAAGTCGCCTTAAAACCCGGGGAGACCGAGCCTTTGCAGCAGCGGCCCCCAAGCTCTGGAATGGCTTGCCACTCCAATTAAGATCGGCCCCAACTGTTGAATGTTTTAAATCTTTGTTGAAGACCCATCTCTTCTCTTTGGCCTTCTACTCGTGAAGAGGACATTAATATCCTGATATGTTGTTGTTTATTGTTGTCTTCATGTAATTTTTGCTTTTTACCTTGTAAAGCACTTTGGCCAACACTGGTTGTTTTTAAATGTGCTATATAAATAAAGTTGACTTGACTTGACTTGACTGTTGTCTGTTGACTTTTCCAGATGTGGCAGTTAACTGTTTTGTAATGTTGAGTTGTAGCTTTTCTGACAATAAGCTAATAGCTAGTTTGACAATCATAAATTGCTCTTACCTGAAGTAGGCTAAATGTAAAATAGAAGCCTTTTTAGGCTGTAGGTGAACAGTTTTAATGTTGTTTTTTAGTTTTTATTTATAATGTTATTATAATAAGCAACTGTTAAGTGAAATTATAAGATTTGAAATGTTAACATTATCCTGCTGACCTTCAGGCAATTCCTGATTACAGTGAGGCAGGCCCTAGTCAGTCAAGAGAGGATCTGCCAGGGGCCAGCCAGAGTAGAAAAAGAGGTCATGAGGAAGAAGGGACCGAAGAAATACAGACAGAAGGGACAGAACAAGGAGGGACAGGAGGTGAAACGGAGGGAGAGGAAGTCGACATGACAATCACATATACTGAACCAACCTGACCCTAAAGTTTTGCACAAACAAGTGCTCAAAGACCAGACACTGACATTCCAAAAAGCATGATATGAGAAGTATCCCTGGCTGCATGTTTGTATGGGTAATACTGATGGTGTTCTGTTTTCACTGCTCTAAATACATTAAGACAGGGAAACCAGCACAAGCCAAGAGTATGGATCAAGCTTTTGTCAACACTGGATTTAAAAATTGGAAAAAAGCACTTGAAAAATGTTCCATTCATGAAAAATCAGAGGGTCACAAACAGGCTGTTACAACTGCTGCATATGAAAACAGGCCAGTTACTACACAGTTGAGCATAGCAGTCAGTACACAGCAGGCAGGAAACAAAGCTAACCTGTTAAAAATAATAGGGGGTGAGGTCTTCCTGGCGAGGCAGGGATTGTCCTTTAGAGGGCATAAACATCACCAAGGTAACGTCGACCAGCTTCTGAAATACAAAGCTGAAGATGATCAGTCATTGCATTGCAATTTATAAAAACGGAGATGTCTGTTTTTGCAACACTGCCTCGTGTGTTCACTGGAATCTGTTTATGTGTGGTGTCCTGTTTTGGTCATATTCTCGCTCTCCACACCCCAAAGGAACACAATCAATCATTATTTGTCATCATGTGTGTGGTCTTTTAGATTTTTAACATCTGTTTCAGCATTTGTCCAGATCTCATGGAACATTTTTTTTTTGGACCAGCCATAGATCATGTATCCACCCACTCCAGGATATCTGTCTGGAGGAATATTAATTCAGCTCCCAAATACTTGAGGTTCACAAAATGCACAGTTTAATAAACTCCTTGGCTATAAAATTAAGCCAAGGTTTCTGGATTGCCTGTGTTCCAAGATGCCAGGATGTGAGGAGAATGCAATCCCAAACAGGCTTTGAAAGCTATTCTTTTCTGTGATTTTTAAAACGTGTCATTGTGCAAATCATTTCATTTAGCAAAAGATGCAAAATTCACTTTGACATGGCACATTTTACCAACTATCAAGTCTGGTATGAAATCAGGTGGTAAGAAATGTCTCTTCATTTGATCCAAACCATAGACTGTATAAATGATGGACGTAGTATCCGCGACGTCACCCGTCTGTTCCTGAGCGCTGTTTTGAAGCCAATCATTGGCGGGAGCCATATTGGAAATCCTGAACTCAACCAAAAGCATGTGAGGTAAAGGGGCGGGGTTTGAGCCTCCTAGCCAACAGCTATGTGTTCCCACCTGTGAATTAAGTCAGTCATGTCTTTATTCGGGCAAAACTTGTAATCTTATGGGGCGCTGGTGGCCTAGCGGTCTAAGCGCCCCACATACAGAGGCTACAGTCCTCGTCGCAGGGGTTGCCGGTTCGATTCCCGGACGGTCAACCATTTCCTGCATGTCGTCCCCCACTCTCTACTCCCCACATTTCCTGTCTCTCTTCAGCTGTCCTCTCAAATAAAGGCAAAAGGCCAAAAATATAACTTAAAAAAAAAAAAAAAAAAAAACTTGTAATCTTAATATCTTCTAAGAGAAGAGAAGTGTGAATATTCGAGAAGTTTTCACATGCAGGGTGCGAATTGCCGGGGGAGATGGAGGGGATTTCCCCCCCCTCTGATTTTTACATCCCCCCCTCTGGTTGTACAGTTTTTATCTCCGGGGGGGATACGTCTCATTCCCCCCTCTGGTAATATTAAATGCATTTCCTACCGCCAGCAGATGGTGCCAACTGACCCACCTCCTGACAAGTGAACAAATTTAAAAATAAACAATATAGTTTAAGCTACGTTTTAAGTTTACTAGCAACGTAATGAGAGATGTCTACTGACATGAAACGGAAACAAAGCATTTCCTCATTTTTTTCAGCAAAAATTGAACCAAAAGTGAAGAACAGATAATGTGAGGGATAACGACGTCCAGCTGCCAGCATCTCTGGAGATTCCACAGGTGGAAGATGCAGCTCTATGTTCACCTATGCCTCCGCCCTCCTCTCTCTACTGCCAAAGCTTGGTGGTAGGAGGTTGCGTCGAGCCTCTGATGGATGGAGAGAGGAACGTGCATTGATCCAACTTATATTAACGGGAGGATGGCTAAAACTGTGAAAAAGTTGAATGACAAAATGAGTGTAACGCTGTAACTTGTTTAAGTACCTCTTCAGAACTGTTCAACTTCAACAGCGTTAACTAGGAACTTCATTAAATCACACTTGAGGGGTGTGGGGAAGAAAAACCATGTGACAACTCCTGCTGTGCGCCGTGATGCCTTTAATGACCCTTCATCAACACATCGAACTCATGTGACACCTTCACTTCAACTCAAAACCATGTCACCCTGAGCAACCTTAAAGAGGCAGTGCAATATATGAAATATACGTATTTTGAACTTCACTAAAGAACTCAATGATACAAATAAAATTAGAATTAAATAAGGACTATTTGGTGATAAATCTCATCTTACATTGGCATGGCACTTGTTAGAATAGTTTAGGGTTGTATGTTCTAAAGTTGTTAATTTAATTCTAAATGTTATAACTAATGTTAGATACTTTAAGTTCATTATTCTAAGATTAATAACATTATTAATATCATATGAATATAATTTATGTTCTGACATCTATTGTAATTTTGTGAAAACTGATTACTTATGCGAATATATTAACTAATTAAAATACATAATGGCTACATATTAATGTGTTGGAGAGAGGTTGTTTCAGAAAAAGGAATATTCCTTATTTTTGTTTGCAAGCTTACCAAAATTTGTGACATTTTTTTTGGAGATATCCCCCCCTCTGTTTTTTTTCACAAATCACTCCCTGTATACACGTATTGTAGCACCCCTAGTATATATTTATATAGGGTAGAGAGAGGATACTACACCACCTTTCCTACAAGTTACTGAAGTTTTCATCATAAAATGGGAAAAGTACTCTGATTAGATGTAATCTGAATGCTTTTGTGGGAGTACTCTGATAACATGTAATGTGATGACTTTAGGAACAGTTACAGGATGGTAGTCTTTCTGATTAGTTTGGCCAAAGAACTCTGATCATTACAGGCATGTCAATTGTGTGGTGGTTAGCACTGACAATCTTCAACAAGATAATTCTTGGTTCACATCCTGGAACCAGGCTTTCAATGTGAGAAACATTTTTTTCACACTGTCTAACATGTGCTTTTAAAAATGTTTCAATGAAAACACCTAAATCTCAGTTAGATATGCACTGCCAGGCAGGCCTGTGGTGAGGTGGCAGGACCTGCGTGCTTTCAGTGATATAGTTTAGGGTCAAATCCTGGACAGAGACCTATTGTGTGGTATACAGGTAATGTTTTCATCACTAAGGAGACAAGCTTTGCTTTGGGAGTGCCATTAAGATATACATGAAAAGATCAAAGAGACAAACAGAGGCAAAGTGGACAGGGCTGCTGCCTGAATTCAATGCAACTGTGGCATCATCACATTCTATAATAATGTAACTTTGTGACGTCACAGTACCAACACTGTTTCAGGAGAACATTTCAAATGTCTCATTTCACACAAACCCTCTCTACAAGCAAGTCACTGTTTGATCGTGTCTGCTCGTTGTTTTCGATTGTGTTTGAACTTTTGCTTCTTGCAAACTTTCACTGGTATCCACTTTGTTGAGATCATGGACTCCAACATGCAGAGAGCTGAGGCTCAAACCGAAGACGTTTCCAGCCTTTCTGTCCCTGCTGTGGTCACTGTCAGCACTGACCTGGTTGAAGATCTGCTGGTCCAGCTGCTACTGAAGCTGCACCCTCTGGAAAGACACACTAGCGCTTATCTAGAGCAACAACAACTGCTGACACTCTGTCTCCACTTGAGTGCAACAACTCTGGAGACCCTGAGGAAAGACCCTGGTGTCTCTGTGGACGAAGACCTCCCTCCTCCTTCCTGTGAGGTTTGGAAAGCTGTCGCGCTTCTCATCTGCAGCGTCATGGAGAAGTTTGGGACAACGAACCGGATAAGGAAGCTAGTGGTGAACAAAGACCCGGCACTCCTGAGCTTCATCCCGGACCAAATCATTGAGTCTGTCCTTCAAATCTACAAGGACCAATCTGAAGATGTGTGGATTCCCCCACAGATACCCTTTGATGAAGACGGCCTGCTGTTCTCCCAGTTTCTTCCTGAGAACATCAAGGAGGAAATGTTGGAGCAGTATGGACCCTGGATAAGACGAATGAAGATCTTCCAGAGAGCATTCCCAAAAACATCTGACGAGGAGATCCTGGAGAACCAGAAACCTCTTATTGAGCCTGTTCAGTCCATCCAGGACATTGAGTCTGGGGATGAAAAGGACTTTGAGGTTGATTCTGAAGAGGAGGAGAAAACTGCAGATGATACTGCTGAACAAAATCTGCAGACTAACAGAGCTGTGGTGGAGCAATCCACTATCAAACAAGTCCTGTTGAAGCTCTTTAAACCCCCAAACTTCTGCACACCGAGGAGCCAGAGGAGCCAGGACTTTGATGATGAGATGGTGGAGCACATCCACATGTTGCTCCAAAAGGAGGCTAAGAAGTACGAGAAGAACCGAATCTTCCTTAAACACCTCAACCGCCTCAAAGACCCGAAAGAAGAAGTCAAAATTAGCCGGAAACTGCATCGGCCAATCAAAGCCAGACTGAGAGATGTTTTGCCGAACGCCCGCCTGAAGAGAGAAGACCTCATGGAGGACGCTCAGGCTGCTTTGTCAGCCTGCAGTGTCATATCTTCAGAGATCATGAACTATCTCAAGCCATCTGTGAGTTTTGCGCCTGACACAAAGCCAGGAGACGAGACCCCATACAGCCTCAACATCCCCATCAAGAGGGAAACGACAGAACCAGGCAGAGAGCTGACCCAGCTGGAGCTGCATGCGCAAGAGCAGCAGGCAGGAACCAGAGAGAAGGTCCATACAGAGGAAACCAAGAGGAACAGAATCATCTCTTGGTTCTGTAAACCTTTCAAGAAAAATAAATAGAACAAAGAACAAAGACAATAAGCCCAAGCATCAACAGCTGTGGCTAACTGCAAAATAAAATTTGGCTTTTGCCAGCATTAAGTTGTTGTAGTTGTTGTGAATGTGTTGCAATAAAATGTGTTTAAATGCATCATTGAAGTCAAGGATTTATGTTGTATGGCAGCTAAATGTCAAGGTCCAACTCACATCAGCTTATGGGTCTGTGTTCTTCTCAAAGGGCTAGTAACTCTTTACACCCAATACAAGTCAACTCTTTGTGTTTCAAAAATCAAATAATTAGTCCTACATTTAAAACTCACTTACAGAGTGGTCCCTTGCAACCTGCAGCCCTGGTAATAAATAATAATCTGAAGTAATATTAAAAGATCTAATCTTTAGTAACTGATTATCAACAAGTCTTTGCTGACTAGATGCAAAAATCAAATGGTCAAAAACTAAATCTGGCTCCAGAGGTCAAACAGCAGACAGCGTTGCTTGGTTTCACAGCAGTTTTCTTAAAGTGATCCTGCTTCTTCCTCAGGACACTAAACTGCTCATATTTGTGACAGTTAAAATATCAGGGTTTGAATTCAGGCCCTTGAACCTTGAACCTTCTTATATAATGTGTTGATGGGGGTGTTCCATTCATCTTGATATTTCACTGATACAGTAACACTCATTTACTTATTTTGATGTATTAGCCTTGTTGGTGTGCAATTGTGTTTGTAGACCACCCATCCACTATCTTGACCGCGTATCCCGTTTTGGGTCACGGGGGGCTGGAGCATATCCCAGCTGACTTTGTGCGCAAGGCAGGTTACACCCTGGACAGGTCGCCAACCAATCACAGGGAAAACATGGAAAGACAGACAACCATTCACACACACACTCACACCTAAGGGCAATTTAGTGTCACTAATTAACCTGGAGTGCATGTTTTTGGACTCTGGGAGGAAGCCGGAGTACCTGGAGAGAACCCACGCATGCACGGGGAGAACATGCAAACTCCACACAGAAAGACTCCTATATTGATTGTTGCTTAGCGCCGCTCGAGTGGCTGCTTGTTGCAGCAGCTCTCTCTTCGTTGTTCTTTTTTCGACCTTTTTTCATATCTGTTTAGTTCTCTTTGTATTTGGAGCCTGTCATGTGTTTTTAATGACTCATTTGTTAGCCATCAACACCAAACTGGCTACGTTTGAAGTGGTGTTTTTGCTATTTTTGTGCCTGTGTGTGTCCGGAGATCCTGCATGTATCCATGGTAACATTGTTTACATATGAGATCAGCTGTTAGCATCCCGTAGCATGTTGATGCTAAACGATGCTAGGCCCGATGTTCCCTGCGAGCTGAGGAGAAGGAGGCAAGGATGACGTGCTGGTACTGAGGTGCAAACTAAGAAAAGACAAAATCGACCTGTCCTTCCACCCACCGTTATGGGGAATCGTGATGCCTTTAATGACCCTTCATCAACTTAGGACAACAGCACATCGAACTCATGTGACACCTTCAGTTCAACTCAAAACCATGTCACCCTGAGCAACCTTAAAGAGGCAGTGCAATATATGAAATATACGTCTTTTGAACTTCACTAAAGAACTCAATGATACAAATAAAATTAGAATGAAATAAGGACTATTTGGTGATAAATCTCATCTTACACTGGCATGGCACTTGTTAGAATAGTTTAGGGTTGTATGTTCTAAAGTTGTTAATTTAATTCTAAATGTTATAACTAATGTTAGATACTTTAAGTTCATTATTCTAAGATTAATACAATTATTAATATCATATGAATATAATTTATGTTTTGACATCTATTGTAATTTTGTGATAACTGATTACTTATGTGAATACATGAACTAATTAAAATACATAATGGCTACATTTTAATGTGTTGGAGAGAGGTTGTTTCAGAAAAAGGAATAGTTAATATATAAGGAGGCAAGGACGACGTGCTGGTACTGAGGTGCAAACTAAGAAAAGACGACATGGACCTGTTCTCCCACCCACCGTTATGGGGAATGTAAGATCTATCTATGATAAGGTGGACGAGCTAACCCAGCACCAGAGAGAATACTGGCAGAGTAGCATCATGCTAACGGAGCTAACACCGGGCACAAACGCCACATAGGAAGGATTTCCCCTGCTGTGGGTGGACAGGATACAGGAGAGCAAGACTGAACTAACTGGTGAAGAAGGCCAGCTCAGTCCTGGACCCTGTGGAGGTGGTGGCTGACAGGAGAATTATGGCCAAGCTGTCGTCTCTGATGGACATTTCTATCTATATATATTCTTGTTGAAATTCTTGTACTGTACACCTTTTTGTTTGCTGCTGTAACTCCATGAATTTCCCCATTGTGGGACGAATAAAGGAGTATCTTATCTTATCTTATCTTATCTTATCCTCCTGGTCAAATATTAATCCAATACAAGTGGAAATTGTTCCATTAGATTATTACTTGGTTTAAATGTGTCATTGTAAATATTTGCAGTAAACCGTGTGATAAAGGGCTGTTCCGCGTGCTCGTCTGACACTGACCCTGTGGCGGTGGTTACAGGCATCAAAATGTACATTGTAGAAATAGTCCAGCTTGTCGCTCATGATCTTTTTTACTTTTCTTTTTCATAAAGAGCAAGACTATTAGCCTAACTTTTTACTTTCAAAGACGCTTTCTTTTCTGGTCTCTGATAAGACCATTAAGATGAAGACTGGATTCTTCAGATTCTGTGGATGGAGCCATTGGTTACTTTTGCAGATTCATTCAAAACATAAAAACATTTTCTACAAGGTCAATGCAAATGCTTTGACTTAACTGTAATGTATTATTGTGCAGAACCTAAGCTCCAAAGACTCATCCACCAGAAATTCAGCAGTTTGACTAAAAGAAACTATTCAGCATTCATCTGTTTCTGAAGGGTATTCTTACTTTAAGTGGTGTATATATTCTTTTTTGTGGCCTTCCATACAAGGCCACCAGTGAAGCTTTTTTTCAGTTTTCTCAGAGCTTCCTGATTTACCTTGAAGCACTGACATTCATGTATGACACTGTCTGTGAGCAGGGGTGAGCAACAGGAACATTTGACATTGCAAACCAAAGGGTAAAGGGTTCAGCTAACAGCAGGAGGTCAAAGGTTATCTAGTGGACTTCTGCTTCCTCGATATGCCGAGGGGAATGTGGGAAAAAAACAAAACAGATGGCCCCACAAATACTTCGACTTCACATACAGCTCAGGTTGCAGTCCCCTTAGAGATCCCATGAAATAATATATTATTAAGATTCTTCATACTAAGATGTTTCAGGCTACATCATTGCAGTGTATTTGAATACATGAGGTAGGTATTTTTTGATTAGGACGGACTTACACTTCCTGACCTTATCTGTCTCAGTAATACTTAACACTGATTTCCTGTCTCTAGATGTCTACAGAAAGCACCTAATTAACTGATAGCCTTGAGCACTTTTACTGCCTTCGTATAGTGCTATTTAAATTCATTAGATATCTTAGAAAACCGTACAATGGTCTTCAATTGCATCTTTCTACAAGTATATACGGTTCACCTCAGAGCTTTCCATTAAGAGAGCACTAATCAATATCTCCGTCTATTCCCTCCCTCTCTGTGGAGATTTCAAGACAAGTTTAGGCTAAGGTGATACCAGCATTGGAACAAAGTCACTTGAAAGTAATTCAAAGTTTGCCCGAGGCAGCTTAACTGTCTGACAAAGCAGCTCTGTGAGAGAGACGAGCTGCAGAGGAGAAGAGAGACACATTTATCTTCAGGGGGTTAAGAAAAAAAAAATCACTTCATCAAATCCTTGTAAGGTTTGCTGTGTTTGAGTGAGCGGTTGAGGTGTGAGAAATCCTGTGGCTGGGAATATTTTTATTAGCAGTTTTAATGTCGTATGAGATCATACTTCTGTTTTTTTTTGGGTGTGGGATTAGAGTGCTGTGGATTGATGTTAGATTGGTCTTGCAAAACCTTCTTTCACCACCTGATGTTACAGATGTTAAAGGGGACATATCACGCTTTTTTCATCAATATATATTGGTCTAAGAGGTCCCCAAAACATGTCTTTAAAGTTTATGCTCAAAAAAACACTTTGAAATCAGATTTTGGCATGCCTGAAAAGTCCTCTTCTTCATTCCTCATCAGCACACTCTGTTTTCCCTCTGACCACGCCCCCTCAGGAAGTGGATGTGCCTCGGCTCTCCAGCACGTTGATCTAATGTTTACATGTTGGCTGAATATACACGGCTGCTCACAGATCGCGTTACTTCAACCCTCTGAATCTGATCCTGACGGAGAGGCGCCTGTAGCAGGACCTTTCTGAAGGATTGGTCACAGATTTAGTGTTTCTTGTTGTTTTATTTATCAGTATGTCGACGTGTGTCTTGGTACACAGCTACGAACATGTAGCTATGTGGCTATGCTAACTAGCGCTAGCACTTATCCATGATAAATAAAAATCATCCACTAGATCTTCAAATCTGCAGACGTGGGGAGTAAAACCGACCTCTGCCAGAAAGGCAGCAGGACCTTTTATGAAGGATTGGTCACAGATTTAGTGTTTCTTGTTGTTTTATTTTTAAGTATGTCGACGTGTGTCTTGGTACACAGCTACAGCTAGGACATGTAGCTATGTAGCTATGCTAACTAGCGCTAGCACTTATCCATGACAAATAAAAATCATCCACTAGATCTTCAAATCTGCAGACGTGGGGAGTAAAACCGACCTTTGTGTTTATTAAGACAGCCTACAACTAGCATGCCTCCCTCCTAAGCTCCTTGTTAGCACACATGTGTGCAGGGAATGAAAAACAGAGGAGGGATTCAGTATTATTTTATACAGTCTATGGGCTGAACAAGCTCCGAGCTCTGACTCCGTTACAGACCGGATATTGTTGTTACGTAACAAAAACACAGAAGTCTGAAACGGCTGGTTTCAGCACACATTTACAGAAAGGTGTAGAAATGAAAACAGGGGCAGAATGGATTTTTTTCATTCTCGGGGGGGTTTGTAGACATGTGGGACACATATTTCAGGTAAAGAACCACTAGAAAGCCAATTTTGCATGATATGTCACCTTTAAAAGATAACTAAGAACAAACAAAGGTCATTCTTTCAAGAGCTTCATTTCACCTCTTCCCAAATCATATAAATACAAAAAACAACACTACTCCAAAAAACAGTAGATATTGGAACATGTTCAATTTTAATATTTTCATAACCAAAATGTTACGGCCAAAATATCACCTTGTATAGTTTCACTTTTAAAAGTTATATTTTTCACTTTTAATGGATGGGACAACTGAAGAGACAGGAAGCAAATGGTCGAGGCCGGGAGTTAAACCTGTGACCGCTGCGACAAGGACATTAGACGCCGTGTATGGGGCACACACTTAGTCTGCACCCCTGTGTTTGACAGAAAATTCTATTTAGCTTTGGGAAATCAGACTTTTATAATACATTTTTAAACTTTATTTGTTAGACTTTTATGCCTTTATTACAGTATTTCTCAATTCCTAAAACACTAAACACTATTGTCTGAACCAAATTCTTAGCTGCCTGAAACCATGTATTGAATCAGTCACTCTTTTGGCAAAACAATAAGCACCTTTCACCTGTTAGACACAACTTCAAACACATTCTCACTCACTGAAACATGTTGCACTGTGATGCTCTTGTGTTGCATAATGGTAAGCACAGGTAGCAAAAGTTCAACACATTTGAAGCACAGGTGTCACAGCTTAAACACTGTAATGACTGCTCAGCATTGTTTTTAATTTTGATCGACTCGGGGTATGATCTGACAACATTGTTTGGTTTTGCAGGAAGAGTCAGAGGTTTGGTGAATGTAGTTTGAAAATTGGGTTGTGTGCTTATAGTGTTGAGAAAAGCGTGGTGGATGTCAAGAAATGTGTTTTAGCGATTGAGAAATACTGTAAGAGAGAGGATAGGACAGTGGACAGAGCAGGAATCCGGGACAGAGAGTGGCGTGACATGCAGAAAAGGGGCTGCAGGTTGGAATCAAACCCGGGCCTTCCACTTGACTACAGCCTTGGAACACGGGGCACGTGACTCAACCACCAGGCCACCCAGCACCCTGACTTTTATGCTTTTATTTAAGAAAATATTATCTTATTTCTTTCTACATTTTGTAGTGTATTAGGCTCAGGTCAATGACTTTCTATAGAGTGGACTTCATTTCCACTCATAGGGAACTTTGAAGACAAAACACCCCTCCATGTGCGCTGACATGTTGCATGGATGAAGACAAGACATGTGAAGCAAGTGACCTGATTGGAAGTGTTGTGGGAGCTAACCAAGACAAGCTTTATACTTTCAGATAACACATTGACGATCCCTCAGGTCGATACAGTCCACAGCCAACATAAACAAAAAGTATCTTTGTGACAATAAGTAGCATCTTAAACTATCATTCAACCCACCCAGTGAACATCATATTGCCCAACTCATGGATGGATTGACTTGTGTATTTATTATCAAGACAGCCCTAAGTAGCTGCACACACTTTTAAAAACCTATAATTAAACCCTGAGAGGTTTCTTTCAGTAGAAAGCACATGTCATCGAGTCAATACACTTAAGATGTCTACCTACCTGACATATGAGATTGCTGGAATGTGCTTCTGATGTGAGGCTCAACCTGTTCCCTCCGTCAGATAAACATCCTCACAGTGATGTTGCCTCAGGCTGGCTTCCTGTGGAGGTCGGGTCGGGGCCTGCAGCTCTCAGCCTCCTCAGACTCCTGAAAGTCTCAGTCATGTGCCAAGAACTGAAAAAATGTTTATTTGTTCTTGTGCTACTGGATTCTTTTTCTCCTCAGAGTCTCACTCTCTCTCTCCTAAAAATGAATTCCAAGGGTGTTTTATTTTGTTTTTCTTGCTGCTTTTTCAGGTAAATTCAGATTTATTTTGCACTTTAAGACAGAGGCATTGTGTTTAGTTTGAACAGCACAATCCACTGCATGCTTAGATGACTACGGTGGATGTTTTCTTGTGCTTAAGGGCCTCTGATTGAATTTATGATCACATTTATTTCAAGGCATCTACTGCGATGTCCCACTTTTTAAAGTGAGGTAGCTCTGCTATTACTTTGGCCCCTGTGGACATAAAAGAATGCTTGCATAACGTACATTTTCTCTTTGCAAAGTGCATTTAACTGGAAATAAAACCTTTGGACTGTGGAAACATGCATCCTATTACATGATTTGATGACTGGCCAAGAAGTTTTAAATTGTATGGAGTTGTCCTGAAAAAGTGATGAGGGTATATGCAGCTCTGGATGTGCATAAAGGACAGAAGTAATGAAAAATATAAATGGGTGTCTGTGAGAAAAGTTGGCGAAATCTATCACCAAGTCCTCATACATATTGAATAAAAAGTTGAGTTTGTTTGTGCATGCTCTGCAGTAACTTTTATACAGCTCAGAGGCGAGACCTGACCAAATGCAGTATGTTGCTCCAAGCTTTTTTTCTGCTGAAAATTTAGAGCAAATAGAGAACAAATGACAAGTTGTATTTACCAGCAGTAATGTGCCTTACTTCTTATTATGTGTTTACAGAGAGCTGATAACTCCACATTGTTCTCCACATAATCCCCTTTCAAAACCATAATCCCTTTTTCATATATCTAAAAATTATACAGAGCATCACATATGAGCACACGTTTAGTTTCTAGAGATTTAAGGGAGTAATGTGTAGAATTTGGCAGTTTTTTAGTAGAACAGACTTTGTAGAAATGGAATACAGTATGTCTAATTATGTGTAGATGACTATAATCACATAACAACAAACTTTTCTTTTGTTAACTTAAAATGAGCCCTTTAGATCAACAGAGGAGTAGGTCACCTGACACTGAGGCTGCCATCTTGCACCACCACCAATGTGTTTCCACAATGGAACAGAACAGACAAACTAGTAACCCAAAAGAGCCAAAAAGAATTTGTGTTGACTGACATTTCTGTCTTTGACAAATGGAGGTTCACTCTGAACATGCATCACAGGAGCTAGGTTTTGATAGTTGATAGTTTTGATCAGATGCAGGGTGGTAGGGCACTCGCAACAATGACTGTTGTGCATGTAGGCAGGACTGCATCTGTGTGTGTGTTGTGCCTACTGATGGGTGGGACTGTGTGTCTGTGTGTGCAAGTGTATTTGGTTGTGTAACATATTGCATGTGTACCTACTTATCTCCTTGTGGATTTGGTTGTATTTGCGTGTTATTCAAAAATAGGTACACTAAACCCACGGACAAATAAACTACCTGCAGCAGCACCTCTAAAGTCACCCATTTCCATCACAAACAGCAAACCTGGCAACCCTGCCCACCACATCAGAATCAATGGGCCTCATTCACTAATAAATGCGTAGAAATGTTCTTACTCTGCGTATAATATAAGTGCTTACGCAAAATCACTGTCAGATTCATGACACATGTGTACCAGCCAATTTTGTTCTCACCACTGTGCATATATTAGTGAATCAGAATCATTCTAAACTGACAGGCGCGTGCCTGCAACCTGCAATCAGCATACTACCTCACCCCAATTCATCCATATAAGGACATCTGTTCAGTGCATCAGGACGCTGAATTTCACCTTGGCAGAAATAGAGGTGATTGTTGTGGAGGTTGAGACAAGAAAACCAACACTTTTCCAAAGCGTCTCAGCAGGAGTCACCATGACAAAAAAAAAATAAAGCCTAGGTTTCTTACTGAGGCTGTTAATGCTGTGTCTCCTGAGGTTCGCTACGATCCCTGTTAACTTTTCCACAGAGATTCAGAGCGTGTTCTGTTAATCTACAGCTGATACATGTTGCTGTTTATCATACAGACATGACTACATGAAGAATAGAGAGGAGGAGATGAAATACACGGACGATGTGCTGTAAATGCAGGAAATACAAGCCGTCGAGCGGACCAATCACAGGGCTTGCGGTCCGCATAGATTTGAAGCGTAGTGTTGGAGGACCTCTCTGAATGCCTGGTCCTCGCGTGTTCGTTTGATGAAGAAAATAGGAGGAGGTATTGAAGTTTCAAAAATCAGCTTTATTCTAAACACCAGTAGAAATTGCAAAGTGTACAGAGCTCTGGGTCTGACTATCGTGTCCCTGATCAACAACAGTGCTGTTCAGTTCGCGAAGTCTGAACTAACTACTTTTTCCCTGACCCAGTATTTATTAACACATAGGATGAATTTGAATTGTGCATGATTTGAGGGCGTTGCCTCCCCCTCATTGGCCCGAGGCGCGTCCACGTCATCCTCGTTCTGACTCCCATCATACTCCTCCAGGCCTGAGAAGTTGTCCTGAAACGTGAAAGTTAGCGCACACACATTCCTGTCTACCCTCAAGGATAACGTTCTCTCATCATTCACCAATGCCCATCAGCTACGTGTGGTCTGCCACCTGCCCCCCTTAATTTCTGGGATACTGAACCTATGTCTGCTGATGCATGGAATTCTCCCAAGGCCCTGGTTCCTGTTTTTGGCTACATTACGTCTTACTTTTAATATGTCGTTGTGACTACGACCTTCAGGTCCTTCTTGTTGTTATGGTTTTCCGCTATCCAGACATGCAGTCATGGCGTTCTTTGGTTCTCAGTACTTTTCCACTCTCTCAGATGTTCAGGGTGACCGAGGCCTCAATACTGTACAGGTCTCAGTTCTCCGTGGTGCCAAGCTGCATGGTTTCAGTACACGCTATATTTGTATCTAAACACTCGTGATGATTAGTATATTTGGCTATATGAGTAAAATTAATATGATATAATATGATTAAGTAAATGAATGTGATTGAGTAAATAGTGACAATTGTGAGTATATAAGAGTGAGGTGTGGAGTCCCATATCCACAGTAGTTACATTTTGGAGGAGGTGCACATCAGCTACGTGTGTAGGCCTCTGCGTAGGTATGGGAGCTACGCGGACCTTCAGCGTAGGCTACGCTGTCGATTTGACGCAGAAGTATAAATTAGGCTTTAGAATGAATAAAGTTATTCATGTGGACTGGACTTCCAGTCTGGCGTGAGGTGGGATAGTCAGGTTTTGAGACGCTCTGCTTCTGTGGGGAGCTTTTCTGGACCACTTTCAGAAACTGAATGAAGTCTAAATAAACACCTCCTTCTCTCTAGTGCTTTAGTATTATTGTTTTTGTATTTTTTGTCTCTTACAAATATGATATAAACTGACTTCCAGCACTTGAAGGATTCTCACTACAGGATTGTCTTATTAAACCAATGTAGTATGGCGATCCGGTCTGGACTTTGGGAATGTTTGTGAATGAGTGAAAGGTTTATTTTATCATACAGTTGTACAAAGTAGTACATGTTATACAGTTTTTGAAATTAACACAAATACTCCTAAGGACAAAAATTCCTCCAGCTCTTTTTCTCTGACTCATTCCTTCATTTAATTTATGTAAAAAACTTAAAATCATACAACTTTGGTTTGTCCTTTATTTTACTTTCCCGCCAGCCAGGGGTGTATCTCAGCAAGAATGTGACTTATTCCAAAATGTCAAATTACTCTTTGGAATAAATTATGACAAGAACGCACACACACACACTTACACACTCACATATACCGACAAATGCAGTTTAGGATAGTAATATTTAAATCTACTGAACAGAAGAAGTTCTCTGACCTTATTAAATTTTCTTCTCAGTCAGATACTGGAAATTATTTCATCACAAACATAAAAATCCAGAGCTTTAGTCCTTCAGAGGAAATGACCTCGCAGTTAAGATCCTCAGGGGAACTTTTTTTTGAAACCTCCTTTTAGACGTGCTTTTTCTTTTGCAATTTTCTGTCTCTGTATCAGTGGATCATCACTTTTCATTGACTGAAAAAGCTCTGTATGGCTTTGAATAGATTACAATAAATACTGACAATTGATGATAATGCTCGTGTCCAGTGGTTTGATTCTCATGACTTTGGGGATCCTCTGATCATTATAAACATCAGTGTATTATTGTTTGCATTTGAAGCGATTAAAACATTCCCAGCATGCTCAGTTAAACAGTGTTTATTTGATCGTTTGTTCAGTTTAAGCTCTGGTAAGCACATGATTAAAGGATAATAAAGTGTACCTTGGCAGTAACTGTTTTTTTATGGCAGAATATTTTACATCAAATTTGAACCATTTTTTTCCTTCAAACTTTGTGTTTGTGAAGACGTCCAAGTGAATTAATGCTCTATGTCTTGTCACTGTGTTTCTTCTCAAGGTGTCAGAGAAGCAAGCCGGGTTAAAGCAGCATTCAAGACCTCTGACTGCATCTGCATTCACTCTCCGATCACATGCTGTTTAGCCCAGGAGCACTAATTAAATTTGGAATCCAATTATGGAAATGGTAATGAAATTTCCAAATGGGGAAACTAGTAATCTGCTCATTGAGGTGTTTAATTACAGGCGGGTCTGTGCATCACAGATACGTTACACCTCTGAATCGGCCGACGCAGACGTGGACACGAGTCTGAAGCTGTGAGAGTGGTGGAGGAGAGGAGACTGAATACTGTAGGCGTGTGTTTGAAGCTACTGTCTGACTGCACTTTGAATGTATGAGTGTGTTCTGGACGAATGCCATCATGTGCCCAAGAGACATGTCTGTGTATATGTTGTGAACATGATTTGTCTTCAGGTTATATGTGTGTTTGCAAGTTTAAGCCTGGGAATTATTGAGTCTAATGGAATTTTCTATTACTTCCTAAACTCAGCATTACAGTCACACTAATGGAGCCTATTTGAAATCTGAAATCTGTTCTTTTTTAATTGGAAGTTTGAATTTGAGAGAAAAAGGGGAAGGCATTATGCATTACTTATTTCACAGCTGTGTTCAATGCTTTATTCTGATTACTCCATAGCAGCAGTCTGTGATTTCTTAACAGCATACATTTCCTATGGATTTGGCTGTAACCCAGGGTCCTGCAGACTAGCTGTAATAATATCAACCTGCTGAACGTAGTCAGGTAAGTAGTTTAAGTAGGAAAAAAGAAGAGCAGGACCAGAGGAGAAAAGGAAGGAGAGGTTTAGGCAAAAATAACTATGCTCTAACAGAGAAATCTTCAAGATTGAGGACTGTGAATGAAAAATGGATTTAAACCGTTTAACACTTTTGACTTCAATTTGTATGACAAAGTGGCTTTGTATGATAATAGCATCCAATTTAGTCTTTTTTGCACGGATCTTTGCACCAATTTGTTTTTCTTTTCTCTGTGCAAATAAGCCTGCAATTTTGAATTTTGCAATGCTGATCTCAGAAACCAGGCTCGCTCGGTCCAACACTTTTTTGTCTGTCACTCTGTTCAGTGGTTCTTGTTGGTGCTGTGTTGCTGGCTCTCAATGGTCCTTTGCATTTGTCTCACTTGTTTATCAGGCAACTGGCTTCCCTGTTTCTCAGGGCCCTCTGTAGCATCGATGAACCCATGCATCTCTTTATCGTGGGTCATTGCCTTCTAGTGCTGGATTATTTCATTGGGCAACAAAAAATGTTGCTACAACATGGAAGCAAAGTAAGGCAAGGCAAGGCAAGGCAACTTTATTTGTATAGCGCATTTCATACACGAGGGCAACTCAATGTGCTTTACATTAACACATTAAAAGCATTGGAGACATTCAGACAAGCATAAAAGAACATAATTAAAATGACAAATATGATAAAACAGAAAAGGAAAGGAAAATTAGAAATATATTAAAAATTACATTAAAATTTTAATTTAAAGTGGGTTAAAATAATCTAAGATAGGAAGGCAGTGGCAAATAAAAAAGTCTTAGTCTTTGATTTAAAAGAGGTGAGAGTTGGAGCAGACCTGCAGCTTTCAGGGAGTGTGTTCAGATATGTGGTGCATAATGACTAAACGCTGCTTCACCATGTTTCCTTCTGACTCTAGGAACTGAAAGCAGACCAGTACCTGATGATCTCAGAGGTCGAGGTGGTTCATAAAGTAGTAGCAGATCAGCAATGTATTTTGGGCCTAAACCATTCAGTGCTTTATAAACCATCAGCAGGATTTTAAAGTCTATTCTCTGACAGACAGGAAGCCAGTGTAGAGATCTAAGAACTGGAGTGATGTGGTCTACTTTGTTGGTCCTTGTTAGGACTCGAGCAGCAGCATTCTGTATGAGCTGCAGCCGTCTGATGGACTTTTTAGGGAGTCCTGTAAAGACCCCGTTACAGTAGTCTAGTCTGCTAAAGATAAATGCATGGAGGAGTTTTTCTGCATCCTGCTGAGACATAAGTCCTTTAATCCTTGATATATTCTTAAGGTGATAGTAGGCTGACTTTGTAATTGTCTTAATGTGGCTGCTGAAATTAAGGTCTGAGTCTAAGACTACACCGAGGTTTCTGGCTTGGTTTGAACATTTCATCGTTGCAGATTGGAGCTGAGCAGTAACCTTTAACCTTTCTTCCTCCAAAAACAATCATTTCAGTTTTTTCTTTGTTTAACTGAAGAAAGTTCTGTCTCATCCAGTCATTGATTTGTTCAATGCATTTACTCAGTGTTTGTATGGGGCTATAATCCCCTGGTGATATGGTGATGTAAATGTGTGTGTCATCTGCATAGCTATGGTATTTTATTTTGTTGTTTCTTATTATCTGACCTAAGGGTAGACAGAAGTAGACAGAGACAGTACAATTTGTAGGCTCCATCAATGCACGAGCATCAAATTTGTCACCTCTCAAACATCACGCCACCTTGTACTGTCTTGGGCCCAAACTTTGCTTCACTTTGTGATGTCTCCTGAGAAACAAAAGGGAAGAAAAGTGGCAAAATAATCAAAACATGTGGTGTTCTGTCATGTTTGGAAGTCAGAGCAATCTTAGAAGGAAACATAAGCGAAGCAGATCCCGGGGTCTTCTAAACAAGACAAAACAAGACAAAACAAAAAAATGATTGCATTTCTACAAACTCTACTTTTTGGATTTAGTCTGATCATCCACTCGCTCTCAAAGGGTGTTATGAAACCCAAGACTGAGAGCTAATGGCATGTTTTTCCCCTTTGTAAACAGTCAGAATCTTTGACTGACAGATTGTGATTGACAACTCGAGCCATTCGTGGCAAAATATCACTGACAGGTTTGACTGAAACAACAAGGTGGTCAAAAAGATGTTTATTTATGACTTCTTCTTTTGTTTGTTTGCTTAAAATAGAAAAGGACCTTTAAGAAAGGCGGCTTTAATACAATCAGTTGATTCTGGGTACAACATTAGGATAGGCTGATTATTTAAAAAGACAAAGAGTGGGGTAGAAGATGAGTTTAGTCCCCCTTTCTGAGTAATGAAGAGTCGTACTCAGCCAAATTTAATATCTGTGAAGTCCTTGAGGGAGTACAGACTGTTCCTTGAAGTGTGTGCTTCAGTCAGTTCATAGTGCCGTCCTGTGCAGAGACTGGAGTTATCCATCGCACTCTCTGCTTCTCTCAACACCAAGAGCAAGAGATGGACTCTAAAAGCACACAGAGAGGTTTCATCATCCTGAGAGGGAAACAGCATCCTCTTCATACCTGTTCAGTGTATGAACAGAACAGCATGCATCTGTCAGAGAGGTTTTGTTTGATGAAGTATTTAAAAAAAATGATTTTAAAAAAACTACATAAAAAAAATGAAGGTCTTTTTTCACATAACCAAGGCTCTGACCTCTGTGGTGGATACATTCTTAAATTTGACTTTTTTTCGTTTCATGCTGCTTTCTACTGCAGTGTTGTTGCTTTATTTGTCAAATATCAGGCTTTTAGAAACCTCTTCTACTATTTACACATATTTCTGAACAAGAATATGATATGCAGAACTTCAATAGGTTGTTTTTGAATGCAGTCTTTAAAGATATTTCACTTTCAGAGAGGTAAATTACCATTCCTGATTACGACAGAAGATTAGGGCCCATTCAAGGAATAAAAAAAAGTAAGATTTCAAGAATACATTTGGAAATTTACAGGAATTAAGTCGCAATATGGAATCAAAATTTCTTTTTTTGGGCTGTAGGTTGTTAGTCTGATGATTTCCTTTTTGGTTAGAATATCTGGTTAGGTCTGGGCACAACAGAATACATGGTAATGCTGAGGGAGAACATTGTTCCAGCATTGCCAACAATTGGAGTAAAAGAGAAGTGGCATCCTTCTCTCCGTCTTTGTACTACACCAGCGATGACAGTTGCTCCCAGCATTTGATTTTGCTGCAGCTGGCTTGACAGTGAAGTTAGTTGAAAGCTTGTTCCGTCTCATGCAGACGCTCAAGTGTATCTTATGCTTCTATATATGCCAAAGGCTGCAACACAGAGTTGGTGTTGGGAGAATTGGGAATGAGAACAGGCTGGGACTCTTTGAACTAACCCGTATACTGTATGCACTGTAGCTGAATTCAGACAATAATGAGGGCCTTGATGTTCGGTCATCGGCCACTCTAAAACCAAACATGACTGTAGTTTAGAATCTTGGCAATCCTTTGAAGGAAATAATTTGTCTGGACAAATACACATGGGGAAAGTGATGGAGAAGGTGAGTGAATCAATCAATCAATCAATCAATCTTTATTTGTATAGCGCCAAATCACAACAAACGTTATCTCAAGATGCTTTTACAAACATAGGAGGTCTAGACCACTCTATGTCAAATGAAGGGAGCAAGTTGTGAAGAAAATGAAACATGGGTACGTGTGTGTGAAGTCAGGAGGCAGAGGCCGTGACGAGTGAGAGGTAGACATCAAACTGGGGTTGGAACAAAATCATTTGTTCCTTTGTTTCTGTTTTTGTTTCCTGGCCCTGTTAGAGCTCCTTCCTTTGATCAGTGCCTCAAAGCGTGTAATAGTGCAAAGCACTGCATATGTCAGATTACCATGGAAGGGCTGCAGGGGCAGAACCAGCTCCAGTCTCCCACAGAGCCAGCCTCAAAGCGTTCAGCTTCCTCTGAGACACGATCCAGTGTCAAATTTCTGTCCACTGATTTGCATCTTTATTTTTAGGAGCAACTGACAGTGTGCGACTTGGTTAAAAGATATGCAGTGGCGTGGATCTTGAAAATGCTAATGAAAAATGAACACCTCTGCAGGGCTGAGGTGAGCAGGGTGAGTGAAGCCTCTTCAGAAACACAGAAAAGTGGAGTTTGAATAAAGAGGGTGTCAAAATTCTGACATTTGAATGAAGTGTATGGGCTCTAGTAGTAGTTTGGAGGTTGACTGTTGAAAATAACTGATAGGAAATGATCCGTCTCCACAGCATTTGAAAACATTTATCGCTGCTGTTGGTGGAGTAATGTGAGAGCTGTAGGCTGTATTTCAGGAGCTGGACAATTGCCCTGAGCCTGTAATTGCTTTATTGAAAAAATGCTTAGTTGCTGGTAATCTTAGTGTCTGCTCACATATATATATACTGTTCATAAGGTGACCTGCTTTGTGCAGAACAGATCAGCATTTTTATAACTTGGGACAATGTCCCGCTTTTGATTGGCTCACATTTTCCAAAATGCCGAACTGTCGCCTTTCCTAGAACCTGGCTTTTATCCAACAACTGTGAAGGGAGCAAGAGAAGGCTATCACCGCTGCCTGTGTCGGATGTCAATCAATCAACACACATGTAGGGTCAAGGGCGGTCAACATCCTCGATGCCTGTGTTACGGCTCACATGCATTAAAAAAAAGGCACATCTACCAGGGTGAGCTTCTTGATGGAGTATGCTGGAACCTACAAAGAAGATACAGCTGCAGCAAAGCCGGGGAAAGTCAGTGTACCCTTGGGTGAAGCCTTTGGAGGATGATTCCCTGAAAGCTTTTTGCAACATTTGCCTTAAGTTTTTTTTCCATTGGAGATTATAGTTTGAAGAGAAACTTGACATACATATTTTCGTATTTCATTGGCAGATTATTTTCACTCATAAAAAGCTATTCAGACCTGATTTTTGGCTTGATATATCTTAAAATAAGACATTTTTTCTAGGCTTGTCAGGTGAATTTGTCATATATTAAGTCTAATAAGATTTTTTGTTT
Source organism: Notolabrus celidotus (assembly GCF_009762535.1). Taxonomy (NCBI): domain Eukaryota; kingdom Metazoa; phylum Chordata; class Actinopteri; order Labriformes; family Labridae; genus Notolabrus; species Notolabrus celidotus. The sequence continues at coordinate 864,163 of NC_048281.1, read as the reverse complement.
TCCCAAAATACCTGACTAATGTATTTTGTTGTCTTTACACTTAAAAGCTGTTTTTTTTATAAGACAAGGTGTTAATTGAGGTGGTCAAGAAAAGAAAACAGTATGCCGGTCACTGTGATAGGTCAGCCTACAGCATGCTATTCTGCCCACGTATTGCCTTCTCTAATGAGATAAGTTAAGACTATTTTAAGATAATATATGTTTGTCTTATGCTTTTGCAACTCTGATGACGCAAGATATGAACCTCTGATATTGAGTTGATATCTCAGGAAAAGAACTGCAATTTGGACCTGATATGACAGAATTGATCAGATAATATAAATTAATACATGTCCAGTTTATACTTCTGACATAAGAGGTGACACCAGTTCCTACTTGATCTCAAAGTCTGGTTGACAAAATGTGTGCGCTTCTAGGGCCTGATCTAAGTTCTTTTGTAAGTTGTCCCTCATGACCGTAAAAAAAAATAAGAATCTCTTTTTTCTTAAATGGAGAATCTTCATTAAATGTCTGACAATCCCAGCTCCAAGAGGAAATTTTATGAGTCATGGGATCCTTTCTTAGTCTACTTTCATGAAACCCAAACTAAAACATCATAAGATGAGCTTTTATACGGCCCTTGACATAAGAAGTAAGATCTGCGCTGCAAACTAACTCTTACATATTACGCCTTAATTTTTCAGGACAGCTGGGGGGATGGGGGGATGGGGGGGGGGAGGGTGGGAAGGGCTATTGCACCATGTCAGGTACTACTATCACTGCCACAGAGACCTGTTCGTCTTCCTTGTTTTGCACAATACAGTACCATCTGTGGCAATGCAGAACATTACCGCCCAACCCCGGTGTTTTCTGTCCTATTATTTTTTGTATCTGTGTGTGTTGTTTTTTGTATTGTCATATGTGTTGAAAACTCAATCAAAATATTTGAAATAAAAAAAAATGTCTGACAATCCCTGCCGTACTCTTAAAATCAGTTCAGACCAGAAAACACCTCAGCAGAGCCCCACAGGCGTTCAGATTGTTATGATGACATTGATCTGGAGTTGCTGCAGCAACAAAGAAATCAGACGGATGGGTTACAGGCCATTGATCAGGGGGTGAGAGCTGTGTCCAATGTGGTGTGCCCTATGCCATGATACTCGGACCATCGTTGCGCACACGAGGCAGATGGTCAGTGCTGTGTCTGGGCTGACAATGGCCGTCATTGTGCTGGCAACAGTTGGGAGGTCATTCAGTGATCCTTCAACTGAGCCACCGGCGAATGAAGAAGAAGGGCAGAGCACAGGAGATGAACGTTCATTATGCACTGGTGGACACTGGGAGACGCCGGCACTAACTGGGATGGTGTGCTGGAATGATCCAGATGCAAGAAAGTGCAGTGTTGAAGGAGTTTCTCCATAGGAGATATGGCATGGCTCCTTTTTGTGACTGGCTCCAAATCAGCCCTTAATTAGGTCACCCAGCAGCTCAAAAATGGCATTGCTGGACGATATGTCTCTACTATTTTTATTTCTGACAGTCCAAATATGTTGACACGCGCACGGAAGATACTTTCTCTCCGTTGTCAGTCATTGCACCTATGCCTCCTTCTCTTCACAGTGACCGCAGCCATTTGTGTGTAACGCTGTTCCAGTTTGAACCTGCTTTTCAAACGTGCTAAATATAGACTCAAAAACACCGCCCGCTATCTGCTTCAGGTTTGATAAATCACATTGCGTGTGCTAAATGATTACATTTGCATCTCCTCCTCCCAGTATTTTGCGCGTTCTGATAATCTACATGTATTCTGCATATTCATGAAGGCTAACACGCTAAATGGATAGCGTGTGCTATTTTGCTCATTTGACAGACGCAATCCTCTGTGCTCCCGGTTAGTACATCAGCTTTGCGTGCGCTATCAAGTTTGCACATGTTTTTATACACGCAAACCTTTAGTAGATTGGGCCCATAGTATTCAAGCACACATACGCTTATAATTTTAATCTTATCAAATGAATAATGCTAATTCAAAGTAATGTTGTTTGTTATAGTGACATTATATTTTTCTTCATAGTCTTTTCTGAGGGCTTTTTTCTCTTACTTTGGAGTCAGGCCAGCTGTTCCCCTTCATGTCCAGCCTTAATACTTGGTTAAGCTAATCTATTGGTGCCTCTAGCTTTATTTCTCATTTAGTGTGAAGGCTGGAGACTGTACTCTCATCTGAGTCTTGTGACCCCGAAGCAATTGTATGTGTTTTTCCAAATAGAAGACAACTCCTTTAAGTTAAAGGAGAAATTACAAAGGTGTACACTGTTCTTTTGTCAACTCTTGACACATTTGGACGTCTCCACCACACATGATGCCCAATCTTTGGTCACATAGTGTGCCAATCAATCTCCTCCGAGCCATTTGCTAAAACTACCTTTAATTGGAGTTTCTAATTACTCACTCCTCCTATCCCCAGTGGCTAGCCAAATCAGCGAGGAAGCCAAATGAACTCTGCCTAACCAATTAGCTGAGTGGGCCGCTCAAGCTAATGACATGAACAACAGTCTGTAGCTGCTTCGCTGCTGCAGGAGGCCCTTAAGGTCTGCAGGATCCCTCCCTCACAGAAGATTTAGGAAGGATTTCAGTTACCGAGCCGACTGCAACATTAATTACTTTGCAGTGCTGGAAGTATGATGTAGCCTGTCTGCCCTCCGGGGCCACAATTGAATTTCTTCAATTGACCTGAGCAGGAACATTTAAAGCAAGCTGACTTTAACAAGAGTACTACCTGAAGAGTTTAAAATGGCCAAGAGGATCGCAGAAAGATTTTGAAGCATTTACTTATTACCATATAATGATGCAATTCAGTCCTATAATAGCAGCAATTCAGAGCTCTATTTAAGCACCAACCAGATGAGCTTATTTCTTTTTATTGCACATTTTTTCCTCCTGTTATATTTTTCACTGCCCTCGAGTGTGGGATTTAGTGTTCTCCAGAAGTATTCAGGTATAAAGATCTTTGTAAATGGATCAGATGTCATAAAAACTGTTTGGTTGTTAGCACACAGCTTTAGGTTACATCAGTGATTTGAGGGAAACGTGGTTCAACCTTTGGTGCCTGTTTTCTAATGAGGGATAAAAAAAGAAATATCTCAGATTACCATCCCACATCAATGAAAGACATGTAAGGTAGTGAGGCATTATGACAGAGCGGCTTTGTCGCTAAATGAAGACAGCGCACACACAAACGCTCTCACACACACTGACACGTGTACCCATACACACCAGATTTCCCCAACTCTCCTGTTGTGTCACTATTCACCATCCTCCCCTTTGATCTACTGTTTCTATAGTGGCATCAAGGATTCACACTGTAGAGCTCTACTCTTACCTACACATTAACATTGGTCAGTGTCAGTGTCTGCTTATTATGTGATGGGTTACATACTGTATCCACCCTGCTTTGTTCCATCTGAGTTTGAATTTCTCAGAATCTCCAGATCTGAAAAACAGCACCTGCACACGTTTTATGGACACATCGACTGCATGTTTTATCTTTGTGTTTTTTGTCATCAGTTAATGAAGAATGATTACCAAATCTATGTAATCTTGCTATAAAATGCATTTGGGTTTTGAAGCTAATACTGCTGTTGATGATAAGAATAAGTTGATTGATAGAAATGAGATCATTTCCTCTTGTGGAAGGGGCTGTAGATTCAAAAGAGGGCTGCCTTTGGTAGTCAGTGATGACTCATGACCTTGTTCATTGCATTGGTGGATTTATTTTTAATATTTTTTAATGACTTGAGTTGAAGGAGTTGTCTTTTTGTAATTATCTTTTATATTTGGAAAGTATGTATGCTTCATGTATTTTGTTTTAAGTGTTTTGAGTATTTCCATTGCACCTTGGGAGGCCAGCTTAGTAAATCACAACATCATCACATTTCAAACTATGCTCATATTGGTAGGGATGGGTACCAAATTCGGTACTTTTATAGGTACCGACCGAATTCCGTCGGTACTACCGAGTACCGCCTCAAGTAAAATCAAACGGTACCATGTTTCGGTACCTGAACGCATCCCTCTGACTGTGAGGGAGTGGAAGAGGAGGTGATTTTCCATACTTTAGCCCTGTAATAAAGTCAGAGACTGACCGGGTGGACGTCTGCTCTCTGCTCTTTGCATCTGTGCGGGAGCGCGCCAAACGGAGCCTGCAGCTGACGGGCGCACACACTCACCACGACGCAGAACTTCATGAGGGTTAAGTTTATTTTATACAGTCTATGGTTGAGACGGACCCTCTCGCTCTGACTACCTAACCCCGTTTATAACTGTTCCTGTGTGTTTGAAGGCCCAACAAGTAAGTTGTGTGTCCTGTTAATATAAAGAGACGGAGAACTGACTCTTTCCCGTCTGCAGACATTCACGTGTGTTCATTGATAAACTCCAGAAAGAGCAAGTAAACGCCATGAGCACGTGTCAGCTAATATATCTAATCACCTATATAATCCTGTTTCTGTTCATTTCATGTTAAATTGAATAAATATGTTAAATTAAACAAATTTGAGATATTTTTTTTAAAATTAATATTTATTACCACATAAAAACACAAAGGTACCGAAAATTGGTACCGTTGAGTACCGGTACCGGTTCCCAGGTACCGGGTATCGGTACCGTATCGGTTCAAATGTGAAAGGTACCCATCCCTACATATTGGTCAAGTTTTTGGAAGGAGTTCTGAAAGAGAACCTCTCGACAGGCGTCAGGTCCAAACATAGAGTGACTTATCAGCAAATCTCAAGGTCAGCCTATTTTCACTTGCGCAATATTTCTAAAATTAGACACTTCCAATCTCAGAGCGACGCAGAAAAACTAGTCCATGCATTTGTTACCTCCAGGTTAGATTACTGTAACTCCCTCTTATCAGGCTGCCCCAATAAGTCTCTAAAGATTCTTCAGCTAGTTCAAAACGCCGCAGCTCGAGTATTGACTAAAACTCGGAAGAGGGAGCACATTTCTCCAGTGCTAGCTTCTCTACACTGGCTCCCAATAAAATGTAGAATAGAATTTAAAATCCTTCTTTTAACCTACAAAGCCCTTAAAAATCAGACACCCTCGTATCTTAAAGAGCTCATAGTGCCCTATTACCCCTCTAGAACTCTACGCTCCCAACATGCAGGCTTGCTAGTTGTACCTAAAATCTCTAAAAGTAGTGTGGGAGGTAGAACCTTCAGTTATCAGGCCCCTCTCCTTTGGAATCATCTACCAGTCAGGGTCCGGGAGGCAGACACCCTCTCTACTTTTAAGAGTAGACTTAAAACTTTCCTTTTTGATAAAGCTTATAGTTAGAGCTGGATCAGGCTTGGACCAGCTTTTGTCATGCTGCTATAGGCCTAGACTGCCGGGGGAACTGGCACACTGACACACTGGGATCCTAGTTCACCTTCTTCCCCCCAACCCCTTCATCACTTACTTTAACTCTGCCTGTCCCATTAAAGTTACTAACCATAGACCTTTCTGGAGTCCCTGAGCTCCCTTGTCTTGTAGGTTCCTCTGAGCTGCCGTAGACGTCCTCCTGCTGTGGACGATCTGGACTCCAGCTGATACGGACGTGCTGGACTCCAGCGGCAACAGCTTCTACGACTCGTCTCATCACTATCACCTCTCTCTCTTACTCCCCTCTATCTGTCTTTCCAGACCCAACTCGGTCGAGGCATGATGGCTGTCTAACATGAGTCTGGTTCTGCTCGAGGTTTCTGCCTGTTAAAGGAAGTTTTTCCTCTCCACTGTAACTAGCTAAATACTGCGAGGTGCAATGCTCATGGTGGATTAAGGTGGGGTCAGACTGAGTCTTACCCTGTCTTGGTGTTGGGTCTCTGTTCATAATTTGACATAGAGTGGTCTAGACCTGCTCTGTTTGTAAAAGCGTCTTGAGATAACGTTTGTTGTGATTTGGCGCTATACAAATAAAGATTGATTGATTGATTGATTGAACCTTGAAAAATAAGCAAACAAACAAAACACACTGCAACTTAACGTGTATTTTTTTACATTATTTGGGTTGAATTTGATCGTACTTACATGCTTTATGCAAAATGCTGACAATATTCCAGAAACTCCCCTAAATGTATTGCTGATAAGATATGTAATGGCATGTACATTTTAGAGCAATCTTAGAGCTGGTTAACAAAAGTACAAAACACTTGGAGTAAGTCAGCTTCCTTTAGATTGCATTGTTTCTGAAGTTTCCATCATTTGTGTAGTACATGCCTGGGAAGGGTGATTTAACATATTAGATATTATACTGGAAGAAGAAGCAGTCTGTATTTGTTAACCCTGTTTGTTGATCTTCCCCTTTTCACTTTTGACTCAGATTCAACTGAGCTTATTAAAGCTGGGGTTGGTTTAGATCCACTTTTTGTTATACTGGTTAAAATGATCTTTATGTCCTGATGGCAATCAATACATAATGTGTTCTTAAAAAAGAGGTAAAAAAAGTTGCTATCTACAGCCGGAGTAAACCTTGGAAAACACCAACCAATCCCTGCCATCAGGAGACAAATGATGAAACCAATCAAATCCTGTCCTGCTGTTCTGCCCGCCTCCTGCAGAGCCTACATTTCATGTTTGTTTGTGTTTTTAACTTTCACTATGAGAAGTTTTGGTGTTTTCTTACCACTGAGTGAGACATGGGGGGAGGGGTTAGGCGGAGTCCTGAGGAAATGCTACGTTCAAATTCATGCTAATTTCCAATGACTACCAACCCTGGCTTTAAACATCAGTTATATGGATCATGTTTTTTTCCCTGCTGTTGTAATATTTCTGGCATGCATGTCATGTTTGACTAGAATTAAAATGTTTTGAAAATAATAAGCCTCTCTCAGCTGTTCATTTTATCATTACTAATGGTTAGCAAATAATTAATAGACTGGGGTGCAATAAAACCCTGCACTGTATTCCCCTGCTCTCAGTGTCATGTGAAAATGTATGTGCTGTGTAAGAACTGGAAACCACAGATCCAGTGCACATAACCTGCAACAGGTGGCTAGAGGTAATTTGATGAAAACGTACTTCTCATAATAAACACACAGTTACCATATGCTGAAACCTTTTCTTGTGTTTGCCTCAGTCTATGAGCATATTCCTTTATTTTCCTGGAGCCTCAAACAAACTTGGAGCTCCACTTGGAGCTTCATTGTAAACCTAAACTTGGTGAGAGTACTCGTATACTGATTTCAGGTGTGGAGTAGTTTCATGGAGGCTCATGGTGTCACCAGAACATTATGTTCCAGAGTATTTCAAAGTGCTGAGGTGTTATGGCAGTTTCACCGAATGCCAGAGTTCATTGTTTGGCTGCGGCAGAGGTATCTTCACATGTTCTGCCATTGTCCCATTGTTTACTCTTCTGGCACTGACTTTCACTGCTGCGAAAGGCATGAAATGTGGTCCTGGTGGGTTTCACATCCTGTTCTGTCATCAATATAAAAAAAAGTTGAAGAAAACTAAAGTTTTCGTCTCGTCATGATCTTGTCAACAAAATCAAAACATATGTTTGTCAGTTTTTATAATCAGTGATTCACTTTAGCTCGTCACAGTCTTGTTTCTGTCATGAAAAAATGAGTCGTTGATGAACATTTATCATCATAGTTTCTTTTTTTACAAAATGAACTCTGGTTTAGAGTACTCTGGTACTACACAGGAGTTTCTGGGAATCAAATTCCAGCAAAATAAAACATGAACTTCATACAAGGTGCTGAAGCATCCTCGTCAGTTTTTCCATACCACTTTGGTACATGGTGGTGACTGTTCACTTCCTGTCGAACATGTGGTTAATGTATAAAATGGAGGCAACATCATGGATGTGACATTTACTTGAGGTGTCACCCAGAAGTTGAATCCCAGTCTACAGGGCGGAGGTGAGTGTTAAGCCTGTCTATTGCCCCCAGATGCCACCCCTGGAAGACTTTCCAGTATTTCGAATAGGCCAACTTTGCCAGATCCAGTTTTACTGAGCATCTAATATCGTCCCATATGGGTTTACATTATACATAGTTAAAAAACTGGTGTGCCCATGCAGCTTCTACTTGCATTTGAAAATTCACTTTTTAGCCTTCCTTTGAGTCTAATAAAACTCATCGAGTGAATGTTGTTGAAGGTATTGTTATGTAGGGTTTATCCATGACCTTTCAGCAAACCCTAAAACTGTGAATGTGTTGCCATGGAATATTTCTGTACCAGACCCAGGAATGAGAACAGCTGGGGTCAGATTTGGATTCTTTATTTGTGTACTCTAGTTGGATTTTGGATAACTTCAGACTCAATATGAATATATTTTACAATTCTGAAGGGTAGGGTGATGTTGTGAGGTACATGTCCTGTGTCTGATGAATCAAAATCTATAAAGAAGCATACAAATCACAACCTCTAAAGTTGTGTTCACACCAGATGCGAATTAAATCAATCAGGTGAATGTTAAGTCCATGTAAAGACACGGTTGGACACAGGTTCTTTGTTGGGGGACGCAAATTATACAGATTGTGGGAATGGAGCACAGTTGGAGCGAGTTATATGCATGAATTACACGTTCAACGTTCTACCCGCATCATTCTGGAGCAAACTCAAATCATCACCCATGACTGAAAACCTGGCTACATCACTGTAGATCTCATGGTGATTTCACACCTGCAGCTTGCTTGCTTTGTTCTGATTCAGATGAATGAAAGATGATTTATTTGTGTTCAGTGTTGTAAAGTGAGCCAAAGCACACACCATTGTAGGGCTGTCCTTGAGTCATTGTATCACAGCCTCTTATTACCACTGCAAAGGTAAATAAAAGCCATGTGCACTTACGGGTATACAACAAAGCAGGGTGCAAATTGTCGACGGGGATGGGGGGGGATTCCCTCCCCCCTCTGATTTTTACAGTTTTTATCTCCGGGGGGGATACGTCTCATTCCCCCCTCTGGTAATATGAAATGCATTTCCTACTGCCAGCAGATGCTGCCAACCGACCCGCCTCCTGACAAGTGAACAAATAGAAATAGAAACAATATAGTTTAGGCTACGTTTTAAGTTTACTAGCAACGTAATGAGAGATGTCTACTGACATGAAACAGCAACAAAGCATTTCCTCATTTTTTTCAGCAAAAATTTAATCATTGACATAGAGTGGTCTAGACCTGCTCTGTTTGTAAAAGCGTCTTGAGATAACGTTTGTTGTGATTTGGCGCTATACAAATAAAGATTGATTGATGATTGATTGATGAATCGAAAAAGTCAAGAACAGATAATGTGAGGGATAACGACATCCAGCTGCCAGCATCTCTGGAGATTCCACAGGTGGAAGATGCAGCTCTATGTTCACCTGTGCCTCCGCCCTCCTCTCTCTACTGCCAAAGCTTGGTGGTAGGAGGTTGTGTTGAGCCTCTGATGGATGGAGAGAGGAACGCGCATTGATCCAACTTATATTAACGGGAGGATGGCTAAAACTGTGAAAAAGTTGTATGACAAAATGAGTGTGACGCTGTAACTTGTTTAAGTATCTCTTCAGAACTGTTCAACTTCAACAGGGTTAACTAGAAACTTCATTAAATCACACTTGAGGGCTGTGGGGAAGAAAAACCATGTGACAACTTCTGCTGTGCGTCGTGATGCCTTTAATGACCCTTCATCAGCACATCAAACTCATGTGACACCTTCACTTCAACTCAAAACCATGTCACCCTGAGCAACCTTAAAGAGGCAGTGCAATATATGAAATATACGTATTTTGAACTTCACTAAAGAACTCAATGATACAAATAAAATTAGAATTAAATAAGGACTATTTGGTGATAAATCTCATCTTACACTGGCATGGCACTTGTTAGAATAGTTTAGGGTTGTATTTTCTAAAGTTGTTAATTTAATTCTAAATGTTATAACTAATGTTAGATACTTTAAGTTCATTATTCTAAGATTAATAAAATTATTATTATCATATGAATATAATTTATGTTTTGACATCTATTGTAATTTTGTGATAACTGATTACTTATGTGAATACATTAACTAATTAAACTACATAATGGCTACATTTTAATGTGTTGGAGAGATGTGTAGGTTCATTCAGAAAAATAAATATTTGTTATGATTATTGTTTGCAAGCTTACCAGAATTCATGACATTTTTTGGAGATATCCCCACCTCTGTTTTTTTCACAAATCGCACCCTGCTAAAAAGCAAGTTCAACATATCCCAGGTATCTTTTCTTGATCTTGCTTCCCTGAATAGAGAGTTAACTCTGAAGTTACCTTGATAACCGCAAACCCGGCTTCGTAGTATACCCCTCAGGTCACACTTTGCAAGAGGCCAATTAACGCTAGCCAGCTACCCTGCCCACAGAGTGAGTAGTGGTTTGACTGAGAGCAGCGAGTAGGTCAAATACCTATAAGACTTTTGGGCAGATGAGCATATTTGTTAAATGTTGTACTCAGTCCACAAAGTATAGACATTCATGGAGCAGTGGATTAACGAGAGGAGATTGCACTGATCTGCCAAGGGGTGTTACTTGAAGGCCAAGAAACTCAAACAGTAGGATGTGAAGGTCTGAGACCAGCTTGGCAAAAGTGGAGGTTCCAGTAACGAGAAGGCTAAATTCTCTGAGCTCTTCACCAGCTCTTCTACTGATGTCCAACTGGTTGAAGTTGATGAGTAATGTTAGCCTATTGCAATTTTCATGCAAATGACCTTACCTACTACTGGAGTGTGATGATTCAAGCAGCTATTTGTTGTGGTTTCTGGGTTGATTGTGTTCTCTCTGCAAACAAACTGCTCCTGGGTTTAGAAGTGAGCTGAGGCCACCTCTTTTAGGCGATCTCAGCTAACTTGTGTTGTTCTGCATCAGAATGTGATTGTTGTGTTCACATATGTCCAAACGATCCAGGACAAGGAAGAAAAAGTACCCTGTTTTGGAACAACTCCTCCAACCCATCGGGGTGTGAAAGCACCATCAGGCCTTGATTTTGGATGAATAAAACAAAGGCTTTCGGTGTCAATAAATCAGAGCAACAGACAAATGAGTGCGCATCACACGGCATGTCTACATGCTGTCATGTTAAGCTGTAGGAATATGAACAATAAAAAAAAACACACCCACCCTCCATTGTGTTTATGCCTTGTGGGGGCAAGCGTCTGTCTCTCTTTCCACATCCATAATGGTGAGAAATGAGTTGGGGTCAGTGGTGCCAAAAAACAAATCAACCAGGTTAACCTAGAAAATGAAGACATGCAGCTGTCAACAACAGACTCCTTCTCCTCCTGTCTGCACTGTAGCCTAGATAACATCTTCTCAATATAGTTCCTTCCTTTGCCATTGGCTATTGCACTAATTTCTCATAACTGCCTGCTGTCACTCAAACTGAGTGTGCCCTACAAACCTTATTAAAGAATTTGCTACAGTGAAAATGATCCAGCAGAAGCATTTGAGCAAAGCTTTTAATTCAAGGTTTGTACATGAACAGGAACAAAAACACTAAAAGCTAATGTTTTCTTCATTCATATTTTGAATAGCACACACACTTATCAAGACTCCAAAATAACCTTTCCTCATGACAGTGTCTCATACCCACAATGTGCCACAAAGCACAGTTATTTCCTAAGTGAGAAAACCCTTGTAACTTAAAAAGTCCTCTGTGATCGCAGCCAGTCGTATTGATTTGTGTTCACTCCTGTCGTCAACGACCTTTAAGGATTTGGTTTCATGGCTGTGTTGAGCACTGAGAAGGTTATCTCAGCCGATAAGCAAATTAAAAATACAAAAAGTCAAAAGCTAGAGCCACTCCAGGTGCTCCAGTCTTTATTAGGCACATACTCTTGTATCCGCACTACTTAAGTGTTACCATTTTGTACATTCATATTTAAGACTTATACAATACTAAGTGTCCTGTGCAGAATACTGTCTTTGCTCCAGCTGCCACATTTGACACTTACTTTCACAAACAGTAAGAAACTTCACAGAATCCCTTCTGTCACAGCTAAAATAATTGGTCCCCCCATCCCCAATTTATGTGACCCTTCTCACCCGTGCCCTGGTATCCTGGTATGGGAGTCACACATAGTCATACTGTCAGCACAAATAGTTTCACAGTCATTTCTGTCTTGCAGAAACAGGACAAAGGGCCCAGAAAACACTGCTGTATCAGTATAAAGTGCTGCAGGCTCTATTTCCTAGTATGAATCCCTTTGACTCACGGGGAATAGTTCAAAACTTACAAAACTTTACTCAAAGTGATGTTGCTGTGGAGAGGAAATCACAAGAACTGCATCAACAATACGACCAAAATCTAGTGAACACTTGCTCATGATACCTTTATGAGCTTGTTGGACATCCTAGTCTTCAACTGTAGGTTTGATGGTGGAGTTGACCCTCTTTTTGGATATAACCATACTTCAGGGAAGGTTTCTCTCAAAATAATGAGGCGTGTCTTATAGGCACTTTTAGAGCATTTGTATTGGTTGTGTGAGGTCAACAGTAAAGGCCTGATCTACTAAGATCTCAAATAACCAGCGCTATATTGCGTGTGCAAACTAAAACATCGCACGTGTTATTTCTGGGCGTGTTTCAGGTGATCTACTATGACTGCGTGCAAGAAATGATAACAAGTGCTAAAGTGGTGTGGACCGCCCTATTTAAATGAGGAATTTAGCGTGTGCTAGCGGCTGTCACCATGGAGAGTTTGAGAGAGCAGAGTGGCCTTAAACGAAAAATGAAGTTTGAAGCCATGGAGTTGGAGATCTTTGTGGAGGAGGGAAATAAACACATCGGTGAACTCCAGCAGAGACATCTCAGCGTTGACAGAAGAAACATGATTTGGGAGGCCATCTGTGAAAAGGTGAATGCTGTGAGAAAAAACAGAAGATCTGCCGATGAAATAAAAAAGAAGATGGCCAGATATCCTCAGGAGAACAAATGAAAAACTTTCCCTTAATAAAATCTCAGTGCATTTCTAATATTGGACACATTTAATTAGTTCAAGATGAATTTGCTTCGTGTGTCTCCTTGAATATAGAATGGAAAAAAATTGTGATTTAATTATCTCCAAATGATCTCGTTCATTATGCACTGGTGGACACTGGGAGACGCCGGCACTAACTGCGATGGTGTGCTGGAATGATCTAGATGCAAGAAACTGCAGTGTTGAAGGAGTTTCTCCATAGGAGATATGGCATGGCTCCTTTTTGTGACTGGCTCCAAATCAGCCCTTAATCAGGTCATCCAGCAGCTCAAAGATGCCATTGCTGGATAGACGATATGTCTCTACTATTTTTATTTCTGACAGTCCAAATATGTTGACATGCGCACGGAGGATTCTCTCTCTCCGTCGTCTGTCATTGCACCTATGCCTCCTTCTCTTCACAGTGACCGCAGACATTTGTGCGTAACACTGTGCCAGTTTGCACCTGCCTTTCAAACGTGCTAAATATAGACACAAAAACACCGCCCGCTATCTGCTTCAGGTTTGATAAATCACATTGCGTGTGCTAAATTATTTAATTTGCATCTCCTCCTCCCAGTATTTTGCACGTTCTGATAATCTGCATGTATTCTGCATATTCATGAAGGCTAACACGCTAAATGGATAGCGAGTGCTATTTTGCTCATTTGACAGACGCAATCCTCGGTGCTCTCGGTTAGTACATCGTCTTTGTGCGCGCTATCAAGTTTGCACCCGTTTTTATACACGCAAATCTTTAGTAGATCGGGCCCTAAGTGTACTAAGCACAAGCTTGGCCCCTGACAGACCAGGCAGAGGGTTTGGGAAGCTAGGCTATCAGCCACTGCATATGGATCAGCTCTACTTCATATTGTAGCTATTTTAGAGAAAGTCAGATCACAGATTAATGTCTGTGTAAATGTATGCTACATACAGAAAATGATCACTTTCCAGCCGAAAAGCCACCACTGTCATGAGTTGATCTTTAGTTTTGTTTTCCTTTGTTTTTCATGCCCTTGTTTCCTCCCTGTCTATTTTCTGTATTAGTTATGTCTTCCTTGTGTTATTAGTGATCCATGTCTTGTGTTGTATTCTCTTAGTCTAGTCTATTGTGTTACCTGTTTTATTGTGCTGTTCTCTACCCCTGTGTTTCCAGTTTAGTGTTACTTCCTGCCCTTGTGTTTCCCTCCTTTTTGATTAACCGTATTAGCTTCACCTGTGTCCTGTGTCCACACCTGTGTTAATTACTCTGTGTATTAGTTTCTGTTTCCCTTGTGCTTGGTTCATTGTAACTCTCCCTTGTGATCACCGTGTGTTTCTTCTTATCCCAGTGTTTCCACTGTTTTCTCTTGGATTGAATTTCTAAGACATTTCAGTAAGTTTTGTGTGTACCTTTTGTTATTTTATTATAAAAATCATAATTTTTCTGCACATGGGTCCTCCTCCAATTTTCCCCATTGTGGCAATTACAAGTCAAAGACCAGCTAGAGTGACCCTTTAAGTGTTCAACCATATGTCAGTGGACCTAACTTGTCCAATTGAACAAGACCGTCAGGTTGGAACAGAAGAGTATTTCCCCCAAACTGGTTCAGGATCTGAAAGTGGTCACTGAGTAAAATGTTTATTGACTGTGTGAAATACGTCTACACGCCACCAAACAACATCCTTTAATATTTTAAAGACACACTATCTTTTTTCAATTAGCTGTGTTTGCATGTTTCCTCAGTCGAATTAAATTTGAATGATATTCACACCTGACTTGACTTTGACTGTGGGTAACAAAACACGCTCCTCACTGATGAATCTTCACATTACAAATTAAACATTTCCAGTAACACGACACATCATTCCTCTGGAGCCTGTTCCCGGGGACAGGTGCAGGCTCTCTATGTCTCTCTCTCTGTCTGACAGCTTCACACCCAAACTTCATCATATCATTCCTTTATCTATATCTGCATCATAGTTTTATTATTTCATTTATTTCCTTTTTTTTTTTTTATCTTTGGCAGTATTTGTTTCACATCTTTGGTAATAATACCCTCTGAGTTTCTTTTGTGTGGCTGATAGTTTGAATGCTCTCTTCTCTCTTGCGACTGCTGTAGCATGACCTACTCTGCACCTGTTGGCACGCTACATCGAGGGTGTGTTTGATTTGGGTCACTTAGCTTGATTGCCAGTTGGTGCATTAGAGTTTAATTAATTACTGTAAATGCACCTTCCCCTGTGCTGAGGTACAATTATAGTGACCTTAACCCATAATGATGTTATTCTGTGATGTTATTCTCGAGCACTGCTGTGCTGTTCATGACCTGCTGAGTTTGACCCTGACGTGTTCCATCCTTTTGGTCCAATTATGTATTTTTATAGAGACATTTTTTAAAACAACCTTTGTCAGGTAATAACAAAGGAATCTTTAAGGGAAAAAAATTATTGATTTTTTTTAAATGCTCCAAAAACAAAAAAACAAAAGTCAGGTAGTGTTGGAATCTGTTATGAAGTGCTAGGATTAAGTTACCTGATATCTGAATTTGGCCCATTTATTTAAATTTAGTCTCTTTTTTTAGCATTTTTTTTTTCATATCATTTTATTTTATTTTAGTATATTGTATTATTTAACATGACTACATAACAGATGAAACCTGCCATCTGTTTAGTTCTCTTTGAATTTGGAGCCTGTCAGGACTTTTAATGACTCATTAGTTGGCCATGGACACCAAACTGGCTACGTTTGCAGTGGTGTTTTTACTCTTTTTGTTCCTGTGTGTGTCCCATAGACTGTATAAAATATGGACATAGTATCCGTGACGTCACCCATCTGTTTCTGAAGCGCTGTTTTGAAGCAAATCGACGGCAGCAGCCATATTGGAAATGCGGAACTCAACCAGGCAGAGTGTGACGTAGTGTGAGCCTCCTAGCCAACAGCTATGTGTTCCTGACCTGGTGTCACGTCAGTCATGTCCTTATTTGGGCAAAACTCGTAATCTTAATATCTTCTTAAAGCTGCTGTGAGGAACTTTTTATTTTTATCAATTTTGGTGCCCCCTTGTGGACAAAGTGATACCTCTTATCTCTTTTTCTGTACATGCAAAGGTAGTGTTTTCAACAAAAACCTCACCCTGCTGTCTTTTAACAGCCATATGAATCACTCAATGTGATTATTTGCCATGAAAACAGCCAGAAAAGGGTGTTCCTAAGGACAAATGTCAATCATGTGGTCTGACACCTACCCCCTCTGAGTGGTTTAAGGCATTCAAAATGACAACAGAGAAGGTATCAGTGTTGTTGTTCATGGTCTTGTTTGCTTTTGAAGGTCATAAAGAGGCATCAGTGTCGGTTTCAGTCTGTTTCTCAGCTGGTGAAAAACTCCTCACAGGGCCTTTAACCATCACGTTAGAAAAAAATTCACCCCCCGTACAGTGTGTGACATTAGAGAGATTAGCTTCTTAGGGCCAAGCCATTTTTTGAACCAGGCTGTAAACATGTTTACTAATGCTGCAAAGATCGTCTTTTTCCCATTCATGTCTATGTGGCTTCCGGTGTTTCTGCAGCCAGCCTCAAGCGGATTCTCGATGTATTGCAGTTTATAACACTTCCGCATGGGCTTCATTGTTTGAGACCGGAGGTTGCCGCTTGGTGTGTCCGGAGATCCTGTGTAACCATGGTAACATTGTTTACATACGAGATCAGCTGTTAGCATCCCGTAGCATGTCGATGCTAAACGATGCTAAGCCCAATGTTCCCTGCGAGCTGAGGAGAAGGAGGCAAGGACGACGTGCTGGTACTGAGGTGCAAGCTAACAAAAGACGACATCGTCCTGTCCTTCCACCCACCGTTATGGGGAATGTAAGATCTGTCTACGATAAGGTGGACGAGCTAACCCAGCACCAGAGGGAATACTGGCAGAGTAGCATCATGCTAACAGAGCTAACACCGGACACGAACGCCACATTGGAAGGATTACACCTGCTGTGGACAGGATACAGGAGAGCAAGACTGAACTAACTGGTGAAGAAGGCCAGCTCAGTCCTGGACCCTGTGGAGGTGGTGGCTGACAGGAGGATTATGGCCAATCTGTCCTCTTTGATGAACATTTCTTTTCTATATATATTCTTGTTGAAATTCTTGTACTGTACACCTTCTTGTTTGCTGCTGTAACTCCATGAATTTCCCATTGTGGGACGAATAAAGGAGTATCTTTTCTTATCTTATTTATTTATTTTTCATTTTATTTCAGTATATTTTATTATTTAATATGACTACATAACAGATGATACCTGCCATTTAATTATTTTTCATTTATTTTTATTTTAGTATATTTTATTATTTAATATGACTACATATCAGAGGATACCTGTCCTTTTTATTATTATTATTATTATGGCTGTAGAGCATGGAGGATGTGCAGACCCAATTTGTCTACAGCAACAATTCAACTATCATACAATACAATTTATCATCATCCAGGGTTTGTTGTTAGAAAGAGCCTGGCTCCTGCTGATCTTCTCCCACAAATGCACCTCTCCTCTTCTATTATGTTGTTTTTTTGTTGGAAATATTACGCACAGTCAGGCCAGGATTCTCCTCAATTTTCTTGGTTACCAGGGCGATGAGCCTCACTCCCTGTGATTGTATTTTTTTTTTTCTTTGAGGAGACAAACATCCCTTTTCTGCATCTCAGAGATTTTAACAGAGGTGCTCAGAGTGGCCGCACAAAAAAGGCAAACGCCCTCTAATTACACGCTGTCTCCTCATGTCTCCACATTGGGAACAATTAGAAAAAGATGCTAGAGCTTAGAAAGGAAAATGCTACGTGGACTTCATAGTAACAGCAGTACATATAGTTCACTATTTCAATCCCTTTTTATTCCAAAGGACTCTATGAAATCAAAGAGACGCTCACACACAAACAACAAAAAGTTCCCATGAAGAGAGAGAGAGAGAGAAAGTTCCCTCCCTCGCTATCTGACTCAGAGGAGCACGGCTGCCTGCAATCACAAGAGATAAGCCGCTGAATGCCTTTTGTCCCTGTGCCCAGCACCTGCTCATTAAAATCACTATTCAAAGAGAGAGGTGGCTGATTTTCATGTAGGCAAGTGTGGGTGGCACACTTTGGATGAAAGTTACTGACGCTCCGAGCCCAACATGTGCACCTGTCCATATCAGTCCCTACGTAATTACTCTGCATGCACACAGAAAGAAAGTTATTTCCCAGGTGCTCTGGATATAAATATGTGAGGGTAATTATACTGACGTATGATTATACATCTAATATAAAGGAAGAGTATGGATTCTTCAATAATCCTGTGCAGCTGTGTAGTTATGTACTTCTGTGGTACCGGGAACTTTTTCTGGACTCCCACTTATTCCTTCTGTAGTGTTCTCGTGCAGTGTGTTGAAACTCTGACTAAACACCAAGGTAAACCAGAGCCAATGAAGACAGAGTCGAAGCAAGATTGACCGTTTACTTCGGGTTCCTTCACTGACATGCTGGTGAAAACTGTAAATAAAACAATACAAAACAATAAGCACTGTATATAACTTAATGTTACATTTTAAGTGGCTTCAAACATGAATTAGCTTCACTCAATGCACTTTGAGTACCAGCTACATTAGCTGCTAGCATGTTTTAAATAGCTTTTAAATAAATGTAAATAATCTCTATTTTTAACCTTTTATCCTTAAACGTTTTTTAACAATATATCACTATTTATATTCTTAACATCTTAAACATCACATTTATGAACTTACGGCAATGCCTCTATGATGAATTTGAGCAGATGGCGGCGGATAACATTCAGACCATGCTCCACATGTCTGCCTTGCTTTCTGATGAGCCAGGAAAAGGAGCTAACAGGAAATGACCTAACAGAAACAGACCTGACAGGATGTGACGTCATCAAATGACCGACTTTCAAAATAAACCTCTTTTACAGGCACTTTTAACTTTTAGCAGCTTTTAACATATTCTTTAACTTTAATTAGTGCAAAATGAATTCCCATGTTATAAAAACCAAATTAACTGCCTTAGTGGCAGCACACCTTCAGTGTTTCCCCTACCATTATACAGGGGGGGGGCGCCCCCCCAACAGCGGCCCCCGCCCCCCTTGGAAGTTCAGTAAATTTTATTTTCTATATAGCGCCAGATCACAGCAGAAGTAATTGAGGGTTACCTCTCTTATAGATCAGGTCTATAACTTGTTCTTTTATTAAACAGACTAAATATCCTGATGTTATTGATCTTATGTACATGACAGAATGTCATTATGACCATCTGCTCTCTGTATCACATGGCAGCGTTCCGCTCCATGCGCACACAGACACACAAACACGTGCGTTCACATACACACATCACAAAGATAAGATAAATGTGTATCAACAACTCGGTTTTTCCAAGACGAAAAACGAGACTATGACGAGCTGAAGTGCATCACTGATAATACAAACTCTGATGAAAACTTAAGAAGGACCGTCGGACATGAAGAGTTCATATTTTCCCCGCTGTGTGTCTAATCTTTAGAAATTAAAGCTGTGCATTCCTGTGACAGGCTGAGTTATTATTGGGGGGGCTCAGTGTTAGCTTGGTCTCTACCTGCAGCAGGTGTGCTGTGTGAACCAGTCTCCTCTTCATTGAGGATTTTTACCCCCCTGTGTGTATTAGTGACAAAAACACAACCGGGGGACGTCTGTTTAATATTGGACGTTTTTGCCGCTCTCACTGTAAAAAGCTCTGCGTCTACAGCTTGATTTAATCCAGTTTGGTGAAACATCAGACACATTTAGTAAGTTTTGATCAACTCCTTGGTATCAAAGAGTGCCGTCAGCTGACTGTTTGTCCAGAGGTCCAGAGCGCCTGTTACTGCAGGTGCATTCAGGGACCGTCGTAATAGTGCAATGTGAGAATTAGATATAGTGTTCACATGAAGAATGTTTTCTTTTGACTTTTTTTTGCAGGCTAGATTATTTAACATAAGATATTACAAAAGCAAACGTGTTAAAAGAGTGAAATGTTGACGATGTTAGTACTTGATAGATAGATAGATAGATAGATAGATAGATAGATAGATAGATAGATAGATAGATAGATAGATAGATAGATAGATAGATAGACACTCAAATTGTATGAGATCTACTTTAGGGTTGTGCTTTAGGTGTAAGCATCCACCAAGAGCTATAACTTGACTGTAACTACAGCACTGCAGCTGCCTTCTCCTCTACCGCAGGCTATTACCCTCGAGCTAACTCTATTAGTTCCCATGAGTGGGAAAGAGGATAAAGCTACTTCCTCATGCATTCCTTCAAGCATCTATCCGACTGAGAGCTCACTGGGATATTTATGATGGATATTTCATGGACTGAATGGCTTTGTGTCAGGGATGGATGCACTCTTGCCTGTTTTTATTCCTCCACAGTGCATATTTATGTGGGAAAAATAAAGTATCTTTGGTACCCCGATGTTCTTTTTGGTGTTGAGGAAAAAATTCAAATCCTGCAGCATGCTATTGTCCTGCAGCTTCATGCAGAGACATTTCATCAGAAGGCATTTCTTTTTTGCTTATTTGCTCAAAAGTGTATTGTTTCTCCTAGTTGTTTCCATAATTGATTTCTGACTTTGTGTTTAGCGCTCTAAAATAACTCACTTCCTCTGCTTTTAATTGTCCATTAACAGTTTCAGTAAATGTCTGCAGAGACTAAGGCATGCTGCCAACTCAGGTAATTCCTCTACAAGTGTTTCAAATAGTTTTCTCATTGTCATTTCTGGAGTTTTATAAATTTAACATTCATGGTCTCTTCAGCTATAATCTATTAAATCTTAGGTCCAATAATAAGTTATCAGAGCAGCAGGGGGGGATAGCATAAAGCTGATATATGTTGTTGAAGTGAGAATTGTGTAAGTTATTTGTGTTTGAGTGGAGGTGGTGACAGATTTAATGATAAAGTACCCTTTGGATTAGGGGAACTGTTTCAATATGGCACAGGTGCACATCAAAATTGTTCGGTCTAAAGCCAAAGGTAATTCAAATCCCCAAAGCATATGTAGCTAACATTGCTTTCATTACCATGAGTTTCTGAACTGATAAGTGTGATCAGTTTCATGTTGTGAACTGAAACAGCAGTTACCTGTGATCATAAGCGTGTGTGTACGCTAAAGTAAGGAATGGGAGGAGCAGAGCGTATATCTTCTTTGTCATCTACAGCCTCTTGTGCTGTTAACAACAAAAACAACACTTTGAAGCAGGTAGAGCCGTGGTAACAGAGTGTTAACACACTTTGAAGCAGGTAGAGTCGTGGTAACAGAGTGTTAACACACTTTGAAGCAGGTAGAGCTGTGGTAACAGAGTGTTAACACACTTTGTAGCAGGTAGAGTCATGGTAACAGAGTGTTAACACTTTGAAGCAGGTAGAGTCGTGGTAACAGAGTGTTAACACACTTTGTAGCAGGTAGAGTCATGGTAACAGAGTGTTAACACTTTGAAGCAGGTAGAGCCGTGGTAACAGAGTGTTAACACACTTTGAAGCAGGTAGAGCCGTGGTAACTGTAGACATATTACGCTCTTTTTCATCAATATATATTGGTCTAAGAGGTCCCCAAAACATGTCTTTAAAGTTTATGCTCAAGAAAACACTTTGAAATCAGATTTTGGTCTGCATGTAAACCCCTCTTTTTCAGCCCTCCTCAGAACACTCTGTTTTCTCTCTGACCACGCCCCCTCAGGAAGTGAATGTGGCCTCGGCTGTCCAGCG
Source organism: Notolabrus celidotus (assembly GCF_009762535.1). NCBI lineage: Eukaryota > Metazoa > Chordata > Actinopteri > Labriformes > Labridae > Notolabrus > Notolabrus celidotus. The sequence goes on along the minus strand of NC_048281.1, from coordinate 842,480 downwards.
CGTTGATCTAATGTTTACATGTTAGCTGAATATACACGGCTGCTCACAGACCCGCGTTACTTCAACCCTCTGAATCTGATCCAGAATCTGATCCTGACAGAGAGGCGCCTACAGCAGGACCTCTCTGAAAGATTAGTCACAGATTCTGTGTTTCTTGTTGTTTTATTTGTCAGTATGTCGACGTGTGTCTTGGTACACAGCTACGAACATGTAGCTATGTAGCTATGCTAACTAGCGCTAGCACTTTTCCATGAAAATAAAAATAATCCACTCAATCTTCAAATCTGCAGACGTGGGGAGTGAAACTGACCTTTGTGTTTATTAAGACAGCCTACAACTAGCATGCCTCCCTCCTAAGCTCCTTGTTAGCACACATTTGTGCAGGTAATGAAAAACAGAGGAGGGGTTGAGTTGTATTTTATACAGTCTATGGGCTGAACAAGCTCCGAGCTCTGACTCCGTGACAGACCGGATATTGTTGTTACGTAACAAAAACACTGAAGTCTGAAACGGCTCGTTTCACACACATTTACAGAAAGGTGGAGAAATCAGAACAGGGGCAGAATGGATTTTTTTCATTTCCGGGGGGTTTGTAGACATGCCAGGGACACATTTCAGGTAGAGAACCATTAAAAGGTTGATTTTGCATGATATGTCACCTTTAACACACTTTGAAGCAGGTAGAGCTGTAGCAACAGATGAAAATCCCTGCATCGCGTGCTGCAGTTGATAAGTGCCCCCCTTCTGTGTCACAGAGGGTAACACAGAGAGGAGGAGGGGGTCCGATCTACATTGTTGTCTGTTGCATATCACTCTTCTACGCTACTATGAATCTGCGTCACCACAACATTCTGTTTCGGACATGTTGTTTGGGTGATAAAAGTGTTTTGGCCGAAAACAATAATAATAACAACAATAATATGATGCGTCAACGCTACATTTTCCACATCAACAAGTTTTTGTAGTCGATGTAATCGATTATGTCGACTAATCGTTACAGCCGTAGTTAAATTACATACTCCATCCATTTATACCACTTCTCCTTTGATGGCCTCAGAAGGGGCTGGAGCTGATCTCTGCTGACACTGGTTGAGAGTTGGGACACATCCTGGACAGGTCAGCCATCAATCACAGGACTGACACATCCAGACAGACAACCATTCACACACACATTCACCTATAGTCAATTTAAAGAGCAAGTTAGCCATACAAGCATGTCTTTGACCTTCCTGTGAGGCGACGGTGCAAAAACTGCACTAACATGCCTGCCTAGTCTACATATTAAAACTGAATTTTCAATCATTCCACGATCATAATCCTTCCGAACATGAAAGATCCCAGTCTCGTGTTTTTTGTTCATCCATCATCCACACAGACTGCCTCCTTAAGACTTGTGTGAAACACATTCCACTCTAGAAATCATAAGGAAGGAAATTTGATTCACTTCACATCTTTGTTTTATAGAGAAAAGGATGCACACAACTATGAGTTTCTTTGATAACAGCAGCATCAAATGATTAATATGTTCTTGAAGGATCAACACACTCACACACAGATACACACATGCAGTGTATGCTGGCATTATGTATGGAATCATTTCTTTCAGTTCCAATACAAATCATAGTAATAACAATGAAATGTCATGTCAGTGCTGTTATTGGTGGAGTTCAAAGCACAATTACATACAAGCTTGAGTGTTGCAAATGTTTCCTGTTATTATCACTGGGCAGAAAGAAACCTTCTGGATGAATATCTCGACAGTAATGTACTGCCCCAATATGAAGGCACAAAGAAAGGGAAGAATGATTGAGAAGGTTGAAAGCAAATTACAATAAGCGTGATGATTACGATGAATAATGATGCTTTGAGGTGGTGATGAAAATGATGATGATTCCTGGAACAGAAGGTCGGCACATCGAGGCCAAATCTCTTCTCAAGAACTTGGAGTTAATCATGGTTTTATAATCCTGCAGCTACACAATCAGAAACACACGCATCAGAGTCGTGACTCCAATCAGTGTGTGCTGGGACAAAAGTTTAGAGATGATTTGACAAGCGCTTTGCTCACCAGTGTGAGCCACTCACTCATGCACGAACTCACACACAAACTCACAAAAATAAACCAATAGCTCGGTATCATGTTGTAATAATGCATCTTAGCAATAACCATATCACGCTGACGCAATTATATACCATACACTCGAATGTGCACTCTAACCTTTCTACTGTTAGCATGAGTAATGGACACCAGCAAATGTTTCCCATGACATTGCCAGCCCCTGGATTTACAAACGAAATTGATGATTTATTAATACATTAGAGTAATTATGAGGTAAAAATCAATCATCAGATATCTGATACTGGGTTGAGTGTTATTCCAGAATGCTCTCTCAGGAGATGGTGTACATTTCAGCAAGTCAGAGATGTAATTAGCCTTTAGCCAGGGGCTAGGCTGTGTTTAGCCAAACCTCCTCTTCAAGTCGCCTGCCTGGGCGTCACTGATACCAGAGCAGGTATTCAGTCAGACTAATGCAGAGATAAAAGAGTCACACACACAGGAGGAAATTACTGTTTAGCTCCAGCGCAAAGTGTATTCCATTGCAGTCGGGATAAAGCTTGAGCTACTTTAAAATGCAACACTCCACAGATTTCTTTAGGAAGAACCGAAAGGAAAAGGAACAAATCAACCAATCTGTTCTGTGATGACCTTTACACACAACTACTTTGATTACTGGAGATGTCCGTGAGAGAAGCAGAGAAGTGTCTGGCCTTAAGGTAGCGATAATCCAAAGCTCAGAGGGTTATTTAGTTTACAACCTGCAAAAAGATGTGGGTGCAGTTTTAAACAAAGATAGACTCCAGCATGGTGTCGCTCTCTGAGGATCCACCTACACCGAAAAATTTCTCTTCACTGCTTCAAGACAGAAACAGAAAAGAGGTTTTTGTGCTCCCGGCCTCTTAAAGTTCAAGCAGTTTATCTCAGAAAAGTCTGAACACATTTTTCTTCTATAGGCTATGTGAAAATTAGATGAATTTGAAAACTTTTTTCAAAACTCTCAATAAAAAGTCTCAACAAGAAGAACAAAGTTTTGCGAACCAGCTCCATACAAACACAAGTAGCTGTGTGTAGAGTTACTAATCATCCCATACTGAACGAGACATCCCCTGCTTTGAATTGCATGAGGTGGTCCCCTGCAGATACCCTGTACTGAAGTGATTGTTATCGGCCCCAAACACCTCAGAGAGACTTTTTCTAATAATATAAGTACCTTAGACGGCATTAGTCTGGCATCCAGCACCTCGGCTAGGAATCTAGGAGTCCTATTTGATCAAGATTTATCCTTCAATTCCCAAATTCAGCAAATCTCAAGGTCAGCCTATTTTCACTTGCGCAATATTTCTAAAATTAGACACTTCCTATCTCAGAGCGACGCAGAAAAACTAGTCCATGCATTTGTTACCTCCAGGTTAGATTACTGTAACTCCCTCTTATCAGGCTGCCCCAATAAGTCTCTAAAGACTCTACAGCTAGTTCAAAACGCCGCAGCTCGAGTACTGACTAGAACTAGGAAGAGGGAGCACATTTCTCCAGTGTTAGCTTCTCTACACTGGCTCCCAATAAAATGTAGAATAGAATTTAAAATCCTTCTTTTAACCTACAAAGCCCTTAAAAATCAGGCACCCTCGTATCTTAAAGAGCTCATAGTGCCCTATTACCCCTCTAGAACTCTACGCTCCCAACATGCAGGCTTGCTAGTTGTACCTAAAATCTCTAAAAGTAGTATGGGAGGTAGAACCTTCAGTTATCAGGCCCCTCTCCTTTGGAATCATCTACCAGTCAGGGTCCGGGAGGCAGACACCCTCTCCACTTTTAAGAGTAGACTTAAAACTTTCCTTTTTGATAAAGCTTATAGTTAAGCTGGATCAGGCTTGGACCAGCTTTTGTCATGCTGCTATAGGCCTAGACTGCCGGGGGAACTGGCACACTGACACTGGGATCCTAGCTCACCTTCTTCCCCCCAACCCCTTCATCACTTACTTTAACTCTGCCTGTCCCATTAAAGTTACTAACCATAGACCTTTCTGGAGTCCCTGAGCTCCATTGTCTCGTAGATTCCTCTGAGCTGCCGTAGACGTCCTCCTGCTGTGGACGATCTGGACTCCAGCTGATACGGACGTGCTGGACTCCAGCGGCAACAGCTTCTACGACTCGTCTCATCACTATCACCTCTCTCTCTTACTCCCCTCTATCTGTCTTTCCAGACCCAACTCAGTCGAGGCATGATGGCTGTCTAACATGAGTCTGGTTCTGCTCGAGGTTTCTGCCTGTTAAAAGGAAGTTTTTCCTCACCACTGTAACTAGCTAAATACTGTGATGTGCAATGCTCATGATGGATTAAGGTGGGGTCAGACTGAGTCTTACCCTGTCTTGGTGTTGGGTCTCTGTTCATAATTTGACATAGAGTGGTCTAGACCTCCTATGTTTGTAAAAGCGTCTTGAGATAACGTTTGTTGTGATTTGGCGCTATACAAATAAAGATTGATTGATTGATTGATTGATACATTTAAAAAAAACCTGCAACCCACCTGCTATTTATCCAGATTTTAACTAACTAAACATAGAGGACCCAGTGGTTGAATCACTTTACATGCTAACATTACTGTTAGCTGACAACACAGCCTAGATGTATTAAAAAAATACAAGTAGGGGCGACAGGGGGTTTGGTTTAGTGACTGTTATATACATTACATATACATACATTACCTACAGTATACACACACACACACACACACACACACACACACACACACACACACACACACACACACACACACACACAAAAAATAAGTAAAAGAAAGAAGACTACCACAAACAAAAACAGAAGGACGATAGAGGTTGGGGGCATCAATAAATACTTACAGCATGCTTGAAGTTCATGTAAGGTGTAAATTCATGTTATCAACTTACATACACTGTAAAAAATGACCGTGAAATTTACATAAAAACTATGTAAAATCCCTACAGAAAAGTATTGTAAACCTGAAAACAGATATTTTTTGTTTAAATCACAGTGAACTTTTGTAAACTATTAAACAGAATGTTTCGTTATATTTACAACAACAACATGTGATTATATTCAAATTTAATTGTGAAAATTACAGATATTGGTAACAAAAACTGAGAAATACTGTAATACTCATAACAAAACAATTTTGTTAATTTGACATGCAAATATTGTAAAAAACTATAGTTTTAGTCAGTTGTTTTGAAAAATACAAAAAAAAAAAGTAAGTCACTTTACAAGTTTATGCTGTACTTTTAACATGATTGATGAAACAATGCAAATTGAGGTAATAAAAATGTTTTCACAAAAAATCATTGTGAACCTGAGAGGTTGCCTATAGGCCTATTCATATATAAAAATATAGGCTACAATTAATAACATTTGTTTGGAAGAATTTTTGTTTCCCTCCTCACCTTACAGCCCAGAGCCACACCCCTTTCTCTCCCCATTCATTTTCTGTGTTGCTTCTGATGTTAGTTATCATGGCCATGATATGTTGTTCTGGGAATTCTTAGTTTGAATGCAGCATGGTTGTAATGATCTTTGAACCTTGGCATGTGAACCGTTAGAAGGCTTTCATGTTAACTGAATTCACTGTGGCAGTGAATTGTGGAGCTGATTGTGTAGGCCTACATTTTATTTTCTTGCTTCCCAGAAACCACACACACACACACATACTTGTAGGGCACAAGTCCTGCTCATATACACTTCTGGTGGAACCCTTGAGAATAAAAACCTTTTTGAACTTTTGAACTTTGACTGGACCCCCTGTGTTCTCACCAACACCCCCATTGGCCTCAAGCCAGCCCCTGGCCCTTCTTAAAACCCTCCTCTTATTGTTTTTATAATTTAGGCTAGCCTTTTGTAGAGTGTAGGCTAAAAGAAATTAAAACTATTGATATATGCAAAGTAGGCCTAATACTTCTGTTCACTCCTAATCCTTGTATACTTTATGTTTCTTTTAGTCCTTAAAATTTAATTTAATGTAATACTTAGCCTACTGGTTTATATTGATAAAATAATATTAATAATTTGAGCATTGTGTCATTACCACAGGCTAAACAACCTAACAGTGCTTCCTCTAACCACAGACTTGTACTTCTCTCTCATTGTACACTGAAGTCGCCTAATTTTGAATTTCAAAGTGCGCAGCAGAAGCTTGTCTCTGATTGGATAATGACGTGAGGGCGGGAGGAGCGGGAGAAGCACGGCTGCGTCTGACGTCATTAACGAGCGAGCCAGAGCGGCGCTAGCTGGAGAGAACACGGGAGCAGAGCAGAAATCTTCGGACCACTTTGTCATTTTAAAAGTTTTTAGGACAAATCTTTTTTTTTTTTTTTTAAAGTTATATTTTTGGCCTTTTTGCCTTTATTTTATAGGACAGGTGGAGAGAGACAGGAAATGTGGGGAGTAGAGAGTGGGGGAAGACATGCAGGAAATGGTCGACCGGCCGGGAATCGAACCGGCGACCCCTGCGACGAGGACTGTAGCCTCTATATGTGGGGCGCTTAGACCGCTAGGCCACCAGCGCCCCAGGACAAATCTTTTTAACCCAAGTCTTGTGGAGGGTCTGCTGCTGTTCAATCGGAAAACTGAAAGTTTGCACGGTAAGCTTCACATTTAGCCTACTTTTTTTCGAGACCAAACGAAAATGTGGTGTAAGCTAGCACCTGTTGATATTTAAGACCAGTAGCTGCTAGCTAGCTAGATCAATGCCTGATAACTAGGTTCAGCTGAAAAGCACAGGCAAACACTTGAAATCCTAAAAATGATCACCTGTGTCTTTTGTAAAAAGAAATTGGATACATTAAGAGGCTATGTACTACATTGCAGAGTGCATAGGAATGAGCCCCGTTGTCTTTTCAAATGTGTTGGCGCCAACTGTAGTCAAACATTTAACACTTACTCAGCTTTCAAGGGCCATTTTTATCGTGTGCACAATGCAACTGCACCGCAAGCTGCTATAGCTGTTGTTGCGGATTTAAAATGTGCAGTTTCATTATGTGCCCGCCGTTTTCACACGGTGAAAGAGCTAGTGTCTCACTTAAATGATCATATTGGAGAGGGCAGGTCTGTGTCTTGTCCAGTAAATGGTTGTAAGCACGTGTTTACAAAAAAAGTCATCATTTACTTCTCACATGTGTAGGAAGCATAAAGCATGCTCCCCTGATAGTATTGATGACATGTACAGGGAAACTCGCCCTCAGCCCCCAGATGTCATTGCCAGTACAGATGATTCAGAAAACACACATGAAGCCATGCCAACAGCTAGTGCAGCCAGTGATATGCCAGAGAATGATAGTCAGTCTTATCTTAGAAACATGTGTCTCTTTTACCTTAAACTGCAAGGACAGCTGCTTATTCCTGCCTCTACTATACAGACTATTGTTGAGGAAATGCAAAATGTGCACGAGTTAGGTCAAGCCTACACAATAACTAAAGTAAGTTCTTTATTAAAAAATGATGTGAGCCTATCAGATGAAGCAGTCACTAAAATCTGTGACTGCATTAAAGAGTCAGATTTGTTCTCTGCCTGTCATCAGGGTCAATTAAGAACAACATACTCCAGAAATCAGACATTCACAAAAATGTTTAAATACACGGAACCCCAAAAAGTGGCATTGGGAATGGATGAAATCATGACACAAAAATATGCCTACTACATACCAGTGGCAGAAACTCTGAAGAGCTTTTTACAGTCACATTTAGGGAGGAATACAATCAATCAATCAATCTTTATTTGTATAGCGCCAAATCACAACAAACGTTATCTCAAGACGCTTTTACAAACATAGGAGGTCTAGACCACTCTATGTCAAATTAGGAACAGAGACCCAACACCAAGACAGGGTAAGACTCAGTCTGACCCCACCTTAATCCATCATGAGCATTGCACATCGCAGTATTTAGCTAGTTACAGTGGTGAGGAAAAACTTCCTTTTAACAGGCAGAAACCTCAGGCAGAACTAGACTCATGTTAGACAGCCATCATGCCTCGACTGAGTTGGGTCTGGAAAGACAGATAGAGGGGAGTAAAAGAGAGAGGTGATAGTGATGAGACGAGTCGTAGAAGCTGTTGCCGCTGGAGTCCAGCACGTCCGTATCAGCTGGAGTCCAGATCGTCCACAGCAGGAGGACGTCAACGGCAGCTCAGAGGAATCTACGAGACAATGGAGCTCAGGGACTCCAGAAAGGTCTATGGTTAGTAACTTTAATGGGACAGGCAGAGTTAAAGTAAGTGATGAAGGGGTTGGGGGGAAGAAGGTGAGCTAGGATCCCAGTGTGTCAGTGTGCCAGTTCCCCCGGCAGTCTAGGCCTATAGCAGCATGACAAAAGCTGGTCCAAGCCTGATCCAGCTCTAACTATAAGCTTTATCAAAAAGGAAAGTTTTAAGTCTACTCTTAAAAGTGGAGAGGGTGTCTGCCTCCCGGACCCTGACTGGTAGATGATTCCAAAGGAGAGGGGCCTGATAACTGAAGGTTCTACCTCCCATACTACTTTTAGAGATTTTAGGTACAACTAGCAAGCCTGCATGTTGGGAGCGTAGAGTTCTAGAGGGGTAATAGGGCACTATGAGCTCTTTAAGATACGAGGGTGCCTGATTTTTAAGAGCTTTGTAGGTTAAAAGAAGGATTTTAAATTCTATTCTACATTTTATTGGGAGCCAGTGTAGAGAAGCTAACACTGGAGAAATGTGCTCCACAGTCACAACAGTTTGGAGATCCAGATGTAGAGGTTTTTACGGATTTATATGATGGACAAAATTTCAAATTTCACCAGTTCTTTAATGAAAACTCTGAAAGCCTAAAACTGATTTTGTACCAAGGTTCATTTGAAATTGTGAATCCCCTGGGTTCTGCTAAAAAGACGCACAAAGTTCTTGCAGTCTATCTTTCATTAGCAAATTTACCCATTCATTTGCGTTCAAATACTGATAATATGTTTTTAGTCTTGTTGTGTGTTGAGAATGACCTTAAGCGTTTTGGAATAGCCAAAGTTTTCTCAGAGTTGTTGGCAGATCTGAAATCCTTGGAGACAGATGGAATAAATGTAGATGGAGAAACAGTAAAAGGGGGTCTTTACTGCATTGCTGGGGATAACTTGGGTTCTCATTGCATAGGTGGGTTCACAGAGAACTTCAGCCGCTCTCAATATTTTTGCAGGTACTGTGAAATCACAAGAAGTGAGTTTGAGGCTGATCCGAATGCCTGTGGTCCTCCACGCACCCCAGAGACGTATGACCCGGCTGTTGCTGATCTCCAGGCTGAAAACCTCGAAAGCGTCAGAGGAATAAAGGTAAACTCTATCTTTAATACCCTCGAGTCTTTTCACGTTTCCCAGCCTGGTCTCCCGCCTTGTTTAGGTCATGACCTCTTTGAAGGAGTCTTGTCATATGATCTAGCACTGTACCTGAACGTGAACCCACGAGTCCTCAGCCTGATACAGGAACTCTCCGATCACGAGTGGCGTCAAGCCTAAATATGGACTCTTTCTGTGGACTCTGGCTGTTTGTTTGAGAAGAGGTAGTGTTTTCGCTTTGTTAAATCCACAATGTGTATTATGGTAATTAAGGCACAATATGTAATTTCTGTTTTAAAGTCTTAATGGTGCACTATGTAACTTTTTCTATACCTTAACAAACAGACATGTTTAACAGATCTGACCTGGAACTTTGGTCAAGTTTTATGCCATACTGTGGAACATTCCAGACAGGGAGAGGGGGAGAGTGTGGGTTGTTGTTGTGAATTGGGTTGTTGTGCACCTGGCACTTAAACTTTGTGACAAAAATGTCCAGATTTAAAGAGGCTAATCTTCTGGACTATTTCAACTTGGATTCAGTCATAGTTAAAATAACCATTACATGTAGGTTCTTTGCATGTTGTATACGTTTAAAAAAAATGCTCCCAATTGTTTTATGCCATATACTGTGGAACATTCCAGACAGGGAGAGTTTGGGTTGTTGTTGTGCACCTGGCACTTAAATGTCCAGATTTAAAGAGGCTAATCTTCTGGAGTATTTCTACCTTGATTCAGTCATAGTTAAAAGAACTTCTTTGCATGTTGTATTCATTGAAAAAAAATGCATCCAGTTGTTTACAACTGTTGACGATGATGTTAAATAAATGCCCCTAAAGTGATATTTTCCTCTCTTGTCTTTTCTCAAGATGTATTTTTGTATGTTTTGGTGTAGGCGTAGTAGAAATAATTTTGCAGGTTTATAAGTACATTTTACATAATAACTTGATTATTAAAACATAAAAATACAGCATATTATGAATACATTTTATGTATAATATACAGAACAGCTCCATTTAAAATGGAAAGTTTTGCTGTTGTTCTACCAGTTCAAATTCGTTTTGTGTTTGATATTTCCCTGTTAATTTTATCATTTATTGATGCACAATAAGCAATTATTACATGTAAAAAATACAGGAAATGGTCTATTTATATACAACACCGTTATGCAAAATTAACACATTTTTTTTGTAGACGTAACAGTTTTTTAATGTGATTCAGACGTAATTTCATTCACTGTAAATCAATTTACATATTTCGTCTGTAAAGTTATCTACTGTGCTGTTGTATTTTTTACAGGAATTCTCTGGTAACCACAGCTGCCAGCGTTTTACTGTAAAAACAACAGTTTTTTTATTACAGTGTAGCTATGCAGATGATACACAGCTCTATATCGCTGTGTATCTTGATGACCCAGGAACAATTGACACACTTTTTAACTGTATTTTAGATATTAAGTCATGGATGGCAGAGAACTTTTTACAGCTCAACCAGGACAAAACTCAGGTTTTAGTCATTGGTACTGGACCTCAGAGAGAGAAACTGTACACCAAACTCCAAGCACTGGCTCTAAAACCATGTGAGCAGGTAAAGAACCTGGGTGTGATCTTTGACTCACACCTCAGTTTTGAGCCACACATTAGAGAAATAACAAAAAAGACTTTTTATCACCTAAAAAACATTTCCAAAGTGCGTCAGTTTCTCTCTCAAGCCAATGCAGAGACACTAGTTCATGCTTTTATAACCTGTAGAAATGATTATTATAATGCTCTTCTTTCTGGTCTCCCCAAAAAGAACATTTCTCAGCTTCAGCTGCTTCAGAACTCAGCAGCTAGAATGCTGACAAAGACCAGAAAGAGGGCCCACATCACACCAATTTTAAAGTCTCTACATTGGCTTCCAGTATCTTTTAGATTTTAAGATTATTTTATTGGTTTTTAAATCTCTTAATGGTCTTGGCCCTTCTTATTTATCAGATTTGCTTTTATCATATGAGCCAGTGAGAGCCCTCAGGTCTTCAGGTAGTGGACTTTTAATTGTACCAAACGTAAAAACTAAGACCCACGGTGAGGCAGCTTTTTATTATCACAGCCCACGCCTGTGGAACACCCTGCCTGAGGATCTGAGGGCTGCCAAGAGCATCAACATTTTTAAAAGCAAACTCAAGACTGACCTTTTTAGTCTTGCTTTTAACTAAGTTTTATTTTTATTCTTCACAGTTTTATTTATTTATTTATTTATTTATTTATTTATTTATTTATTATCTATTTCAAATTTAGTCACTTTTATTCTACTTTATTTATTTATTTATTTATTTATTTATTTATTTATTTATTATCTATTTCAAATTTAGTCACTTTTATTCTACTTTATTTATTTATTTAATTATTTGTTTATTTTAAGTCTTACATCTTATTTTCTTTTAATGGTTTAATATTTTAGTCTTTTATTATTTTAGAAATGTATTTTACTTTGGTGATTTTAATTTCCTGTTTTGAGTTTTAACATCTTATTTTACCTCCAGTGTTTCCTCATTAAGATGACATGAGAGCGTTTCCTCAGTTCGTTCAGCAACTTATTTAGATTTTTTATTTATTTATTTAACTTATTTTATTGTTTTTATTACTTTTGTTGCATATTGTATTGTTAACCTTAGGATTGTGGGGTGGGTTTGGGGTCGGGGCTGGGGCTGGGATCTTTTTCTTAATTGATTCTATTTGAAGTTGTTTTTCTTGTACAGCACTTTGTGTTACAATGTCATTGTATGAAAAGCACTTTATAAATAAAGTCTGATTAATTGATTGATTGATTGATTGATTGATTGATTGATATGACTGATTATAAAAATAACCATAACAATCATGGAACTAACATCTTATTTACTCGGGTCAGGAGTTCCAGAAGGATCTAACTGTATCCCACAATCCATGTAATCCCTGATGGAGATGTAATAATGTTGCAGCAGCTCGTTCCATCCTGATAAGGTCTACAAACTCTTCTAACCAGCTGCACACACTAAGACAGGCTGGAGTTTGAATCTTCCAATTCAAAACAATTCTCCGTTTAGCAGCTAGACAACCCAATGTTACAAATTTCATCTGTGTCACAGATAACCCCTCTGTTCTGTCAGCTAATATACATAATGAAAAACATTTTGGAACAACATGAAGGATCTCTGTGAGGGCATTTTTCACAGCTGACCAGAAGGAGCTCAATGCAGGGTATTCCCATATGTATAGGGATGCCTCTTTTACAACAGCCATGCCAGCATCTGTCTGAAAAGGATGGATTTATTTTGTTGCATTTAACAGGAGTGATATACGCCCTGTGCAAGACTTTCATCTGAATAATTCTATAACATACACATTTGTATATTATGGAGGTATTCCATATTCTTTGCCAGCTACTTGTGGAGAGAGAACCCCTGTTATCCTTCTCCCAGCAGAGTTGTGTGGGTGAGTTACTCTGAGTTATGGAGAGGCTCACTAGTTTATATATATTTGAGACCAATCCTCTTTAAGCAACAACTTCCCTCAGCTTATCATCAACACCTCTCTCTGTAGCCAGTGGCACTCCTTTATGCAACTTAGATTTAATTATAGAATGTATTTATTGGTAATGCATGAAGGATGTTTCGCTAAGATTATATTGTTCTTTAAGATGGTTATATGAAATTATTTTTCCATCCCTGATTATATCTCTCTCAGGCAATTGGCATTCGACTTCTGCCACCTGTGGTTGACTAGTGGTTTGCCACCTGCTTTAAAAACAGGGTTATGCCATATAGGGCAAGATGGGAGAGAACCTCTGGTCATTTTCAGCCTATTATGGGTTTAGTGACTGTTGAAGAAAAATGTAAGGGCACTGTTTCATAATGTTGCTTTCAAATACTTTCAATCATATTTACACTTTCATAGTTTTGAACAAGCCAATTCTTGTTTGACCCAAAACACACTGAGGTGAAGAGAAACTTGATCAACGTCATTTTCAATGTTTCAAGCTTTATAAAGAGGATGTTGATAGCTTTGTCCAAAGTCAAAATTTTAGTTACAGACAAGTGGTGGTTCATAAAATATCCTTCAAGATGGCTTTGTTGTCTCATTGGTGTTTCATTAGATGCAATATTGATTGATTGATTGATTGAGTGAGTGAGTGAGTGAGTGAGTGAGTGAGTGAGTGAGTGAGTGAGTGAGTGAGTGAGTGAGTGAGTGAGTGAGTGAGTGAGTGAGTGAGTGAGTGAGTGAGTGAGTGAGTGAGTGAGTGAGTGAGTGAGTGAGTGAGTGAGTGAGTGAGTGAGTGAGTGATTGATTGATTGATTGATTGATTGATTGATTGATTATTTTAATGACCACACAGCCAAGCTGGTGGAATTTGTTATCAATACAGCTGCAGGTTCCAACATTACATTTAACATTAGACATATAAACATAATTGTACATGTAGACGTAACATTTCAAAATACAAAAAATACAATATTCATACACAACTGATCAGAAACTATGTTGACTCAGGTTTTTAACTGTAAATTTCTTCATCTTACTTTTCACTGGAGAGGATATTTTCAACAACTCTCATGGTTCATCTTCATGGTTCAAACAAATAGACAAACACAAGAAGTTTGATGAGTTTTCCAAAAATAGTTATTGAAGTCTTTAGTTTTTTGGTATCTGTAGCTTTAAAAACTAAAAACGTCATGTATTTTAGATCTTCTATTCACTCAAGGAACAACCAAACCAAAACATTGAGACAGCTAACCTCTATGATTTGTTAGTTTGTCATGATGTGCTACCAATATGAAATCAGGACCTTTACTTTCTCTTAAATGTGGGAATGACTCATGTAATGTCATGAGTGGTTGATGTGTAATTCATGAAAAACAACAAATGAATACAAATAGTAACCCTTGTTTTCCTACGCTTGGGAATGTTGAGTCATAGGTCATATTTTACATCATTGTGTTGAGTGGGTGGGAGTTGGAATGGGGGATCACCAGCGTGTTCTTCAGCCAACCACAGGGTTGAATCTCTATTCCCTGAGGTGGCAGGAACAGACTTGGGTATGCAGTGAACAAGAATAAGGTTCTAGTTGAAGTATTCATTCTAGATTTACTCATGAATGGACATAGATAATTGTGCATGACTCACACAATCCAGGAATAATCAACCTGTAACACAAATTTAGATTCTGAGCTACCCAGGTGACATTACCATGGTGCACCACTTCAACACTTTTTACTGAAGGTTTGCTTTCAACAAAAGAATTCACCGCTGAAGGTGTGCTTTGCTGCAATGTCAGAACATGGGAGGAAACTGTCGGCAAAGGTGGCCTAAGGAAGATGGATGGTTTGGCTTCTGGCAAGTAGGGCACCACTAACCTTGAGCCAGGATGATACAGTGTGTGACAAATCAGTCTTTGGTCAACCATCAACTGGCCTAAAAGCACTCTCGCAACTGCTTGCGAGCCAAGATGCAACCCAGTGCTGATGGGACGAAACTACTACAACACTGGCTGGAGGCTAACTCCCATGATGCCATCAGTGTAGTTATTAACCCATTCATCACTTGGTTAGTCCCCCTTCAGTTGACTGAGCTCCCTCTAACAAAGCAGTCCTGAATATGGGTGTTTAATGTGGATAGTTACACAGTGCATGGGCTGCTACAAAGGCCAATATTTTACAACACATGTAACACAACTTTAAATGATTGTAGTAGCTTAGCAAGCTTACACTTAATTAGTGTACTACACAGCATCAAACCTGACTACTATAGCATGCTTTAACATATCACCAGAGTGTTGGCTTACAGAAAAGAGTGTGTGTGGGGCATTTGGACAAGCAAAACAAAAAGACTGTGTGTTGTCCTTTATCAATGCTTTGTAAGTAATGACTGATCATGTCAAATTAAAGACATTTTTTGGTGTCAGTAACAACTGCAGCTCCATATTGGAGTGTGTTGGTGTCATCAGAAAAACAGGTAGCAGCTGTGTTTGTGTGTTAGCAACAGTATTTGGTTCCTACAAATTACTTCCCTGAAATTATTCAGAAGGAATCCCACATTGGATGTTGTTAAAATACTGGGCTTCTAGCAGTTCTGTGCACACCTGCTTCTGTGTAATATCACAGCACACAATATTCACTAAAGATGCCCGGGAACAGTCAATCTGAAACAGTTGCTCGAGTCTGACATAATTTTTCTTTTCTTTTTTTTGGACTGAGATACAGGGTGATGCTGTCGTAGCTCAGGTTTTAAAAATCAGCTGAAAAAAGGAAAACTAGAACTTGCAGATCCAGATGAACTCAACTGTAATACAGACAGGCAGGATTGAATTTGCAGCTACATCATTTGCCTTTTAGGGTGGCATGACTTACATATGACATGACATGACGTGACCTGACATGACAGGAGGATATATTTTTTTAAAGCTCCCATATAATTACATTTTTGCTGTCTGCATCATGCCCTAGTCATAAATTCAGTCTCTGTGGAGGATCTGCAGCCCCTCAGTTCCTAACCTCATTATCAATACAGTGATCTGAGAGGGCAGAGATGCTATGATCATGTGGAGCTGTGCTGATTGGTTGCCTGAATGTAAGTGTTGCAGCTGCAGATTAAAATTAAAGCCGCAAGTGGCAATGAACGGGCCCTCGCACAAGCACCGCCTGACGTGCAGCACTGCCTGATGTGCTTTGACAGTCTGCCACGCCCCAGTTTTAAATTTCAATAACTTTGAATTGTCATTGTGTCTACTATAGAATGTGCCTTGTTGGGAAGGAATTGGAAAAACCCTAGGATTCGTTCATAAAAGTACGCACCCTTATTTGGGCGCCATTTTCCACATTCAAAGCTAGATGGCGCTCTTCCTGTTGGCTTTTGGATATGGGTGCAAGAGGCTTTTTTGTTCCTCCTGATGCCCTGAATATGCATATCCGAAATCGTGCTCATAGCTAAAAAAAAACTCCATGGGGAGGGGTATTTTACCCTTTTTTTAAACCCTTTAGGGGGCGCTATGGAGCAGATTTGTGAATTTCTTTAACGAGAGCCCCAAAATATATGAATGGGATGCGTGGCCGATGTGTGTGGCCCGATTTGGTGAAATTTTGTGCATTTTTAAAGCCGCCAAAAATCAATTTCCTGTTTATGGTGAGACATGTTCGTCTGATGCATTGCCATGCCCACAAATTTTTAATTTTGCAGAATTTTTCTGAAAACTTTGAATTGTCAATGTGTTTACTACAAAATGTGGGTGGTTTGGACTTGATTGGAGAAAAGACAGAGGGCAAGTAAAAGTACTTCCTGTTTCATGGCGAGACATCAGGGTTTGAGGTGTCGCCAGAGACACACCCTTCAACGACAGGTCACAGTCTGACCTGTGATGCTTCATGAAGGTGTGAAGGCCGTTTCTGAGCACACTTGAAACAAATACACTCAAAAGAGGAGGAGCTATACATCAAAAAGTAAGCAAAAATGACCTCCAACTTTGACTCTAACTTTGACCATCTGCCACGCCCACATCCATTGACTTAGGGAAAGTCTGTCTGATAAATTTGAATGGTCAATGTGTTGACTACAGAATCTGCTGGGTTGGATTTGATCAGATAAAAGGCCTAAGGCAAGATCTCTTCTGTGTACCCTTATAAATTGGCGTCAAAAACTGAAAAATAAAAGATGGCCGACTTCCTGTCGGGATTTCACCACAACGTTAAGGGGCTTTTTTGTACGTCTTGGCATGACACATATTCACAAAAAATGTCATGCATGTATGTTCAACTGTCTTGAGGGGCTGGCCATTTGAAATTTGAAAACTGAAGGTGGCGCTATTGAGCCATTTTTGGGAGTTTTTTCACGGGACCACCAAATTATCTAAATCTTTGCCTGTGCAAATCTTGGTGAGTTTTCGGGCGTGTTTAATGCTCCAAAAAGGAAGTTTACTTTTGAGGTAGAAAGAAAAAAAATTTCCTTGGGTTCCAATAGGGCCTTCGCCGACCATGTCGGTGCTTGGGCCCTAAAAACATGTCTCTGAGCGGTACGTTACATTTCAATGTTGTTTATAAAGTTGCAGGAGTCTTGGGTGAAGTGGTTCGCACAAACAAATAACAAATAAGCAAAAAGTTTGGAGGCTTTCTCTGGGTTGTTATCAGCCGGAGGATGACTTAAAGCCTCAGGAAACGTAAATGGAATATTTAAAATTCATATAGAATATCAAAATGTAATGTGTAATCAAGCTTCAACAAAAACCTTAGTGAAAATAAACATCCGCAACTCTGAAAAAACTCTGTTCAAAATCAGCTTATTTACAGGTCAGAGCATTTCTTCCAAAGATCTTTTTATTTAGATTTTGACACATTACAAAAAAAAGATCAGTGCAAACAATTCAAGAAAGTGACGTTTTTGTATAAGAAACATATTAAGTAAATGAATAAATTAAAAAAAAAAAAAAGCCAATATGTGGTAGTACCTTAAATAAATGATTGACAAGTACTCAAACAGGAAAATAAAGAATAGTGAAATTACAATACGATGAGTAGGTGAATAACAAAAAATAATAATAGTTAAAAAAGATAAAAGAGCAATAAGTATAGAAAAAAAAACAAATATACATCCATATATGTCCAGATACACCCATATACATACATACATACATACATACATACATACATACATACATACATACATACATACATACAAATACATACATACAAACATACATACATACATACATACATACATACATACATATACATACAAATACATACATACATACATACATACATACATACATACATACATACATACATACATACATACATACATACATACACACATGGAAATAAAAATATAATCGTACAAGAAAAAAAAAACCCCGGATAAATTAATAAATAAACAAACAAAAAAATAATAATAATAAAAGGAATGAAAGTACCAAAAACAAGTTAAGAAGTAGAATATAAAAAACAAACAAAAAACAAACAAACACACAAGCAAACAAACAAAAAAACCCACCACATATGGCAATGTCAAATAGGAACAACTGAACATGTTCTTCATTGAAAATAGTTGTTGTGCTCTCGAAGGGACTCAAGGCCTCAAAGTATCAAGTAAGAAAACAGTCTATGAGGAAGTAAAATTAAGAAAAGATCTCAAGAATTACAACCAGCTTCATTGGGGTGCGTCTTTGAACTGCAGGGTTTTTACTAGGTCAAAGAGAGGCTGCCATACTTTAAAAAAACTATTTGTGGATAGGTCAGAGCATTTCTCAGGACTGTGTGGGCGTGTCCGCTATACAGACAGATTACAGGCAGTACGTGATTAGCAAACAAGCTAACAGCTAAGACAACACTGAGGGGAGCTGTCTGAGACGTCAGGAGATGGTCTGAGCAGTAGCAGAGTAGTTTAGTTGAACATGTGTGCATGTGACTCAGTGCTTTATTTCTGATTGGTTGGATATTTATTACATAATAAGTATCAGGTTAAACCAGCCCCCTTAAAACCCAGTGTGAAAACGTGTTAAAAATGTAATTGAACATATTTGAAAATGGATTGAAGTTGAGTTCTAATATAATTTCTAGTATTTACATATGGTCTGAAATATTATAGGTAGAACGTTTTTGTGGATTTGGGTTCCCAGAGCCTTCACAGATTTTGTTGTTGCTTTTGCTCTACTGCACCTGCAAGTTAAATCAAGCTCATGTGATACTAATTTGCTTTAGTATTTACATATCAGCACAGCATAGAAGGAGAAGGTGACGCAGCGGAGAAGAGGACATACCTTATTATGCCAGAGAGGGAATTACACTTTTACACTCTGTTACTGATCATGCAACACTCACATGGGCCAGACAGAAACACACCTGCACCAACAGTATGGACATGCACTAATGGAGACATGTGCAGTTGGGAGTTTGGTGCCTTGCTCCAGGTGAACTGGCACCTCTACACAATCAATATTTATTTCATATAAATAACATTTTTGTATTAAATAAAAAGTATTCACAGAGCTTTACGCAAACATGGAAATATTCTCTTCCCTGTGTTCCGTTACCCCTGCGATGACCTTTGCACTAGACAGTGGGGTCGGATGCTGTCAGAATGGTCCAGATCTTCTGAGTCAGACTTGTGGCTCTGCAAATACTCCTCTTGGCGCTTTGACTCACCCTTACAGCCAACCACACTGCTGCTTTGTTTACATGCTCTGCCAGTCAAATAAAACCATTAATGGTGAATCTATTCCAATGAAACGTCAGCCTCCTCCTTTATAAATCAATGGTCACTGAACAGATGCAAACAAGCTAACTCCCTGTCCTTTTATTTGTTGGCTATGAAGCACTGGGAGTGAAATATACCTCTGGACCTTTGACTTAGACCAGCCATTCTTCACAGACATGGCCTTGTGTCGAATAAGCTGTATTGAAAGCAGCTGAGTTATGACCATGTGCTTAACTGTGTGATCATGACCCATGGCCATGTGATGGCCTCCTCCACCCCCAACCAGCTCAGGCCACTGAAGTGGGACAGTGCGCAGTGTGACAGCCCCAGATGTTATTTTTTCTTTCTTTTACAGTGTGTTGCATCAGCCAAAGTAGTTGAAACTGCCAACCAATGAAACTGGTCCAGGATGGTCAGTGTAGCCCGGTTGATTGATGCTGGCAAGAGGCTTTTTGTCTCTGTCTGCCAAAAATCAGACTGACACATTGTGAAGGTAAGATTGGCAACTGTGTTAGAGGTGTACCTGATGTAATCAAGTACTAACTTTTCTTTACACAGCTCTGCATTAAATAGGAATGACAATATTGCCTTCGAAGAATGCGATTTCTCTAAATAAAAATCATATTTTTCCATTTCTCCTCCTGAACTCCTTTTTCATACACCAGATTATACACAAGGTTGCATGGTAAGCTGCAACTGTACAGTTTGCTCCCAAATGCCTCAGTGGACAATTGAAGATTGCTGGAAGCAGAGAGGGAAGCCTTGCTTTGAATTCCAAATTAGCACTAGTACAAAGGCAGCCTTGGGTTGCCTTGCCACTATCCTGACAGTTTGGCATCTTTTTTCTTCCTACTTGTCATAGTTTGAGCTCACTATACACATTCAGTCAACTTCTGTTGCTGTTCTTGCTGCTGACAAATTTGCAGACAAAGACTACAGGCCTCCATATTGTGTTCCTTTTAAACATTAGATTTGCTTGATGCTTTTGTCTCGATCACATAATATCTTCACCCACATGCAATCATAGTAGAACAATTAAAGGTTAAGTGTCTAGCTCAAGACACTTCAGAGGGTTTTCCAGGTGATAAAACCACTGAATATTTGATTACCTACCAGCCTGCTCCGACATCTGGGCAGTTGCTAACCCAGAATACGTTTTACTAATAGACTGTATAAAACTGGACATGATGTCACCCTGTGGTTTCTAAAGAGGTATCATGAAAACACAAGATGATGGTCGCCATATTGGAAATGCTCCACAAAACTTTTGGCTAAGCTAGAACTCAGTAAGGAGGTGTAGTTGAGGTCATTGCCTTGCCAACTGATGAACTGCTACAACACGGCCACCTGTCAGTCAAATCAACTACACCCTAATTATGCTTAACTGTGCAAAACTGTCCACCTTAATATAAACAAAAGGGATGAGTTATATTTAAAATTCACCCACCAGTTAATGCAAAAAAAGTCATAGGTACAGTATGTAGACCAAAACTGTTTTTTCTACCAGACTATAAACATGTTAAATTCTACTTAGCTTTTTGAGACACCTCAAGTGGGGAATTGAAGACCTGCAGTGTAACGGCCAAATTCCACCTGATCCGTGTCCGGTCCGTATCCGATCCATCACGGCACCAGATCTGATAGGTTTCTATTCTAGTCAATGTGTTAACTCCATAGACTGTATAAATAATGAATGTAGTATCAGTGACGTCACCCATCTGTTCCTGAGAGCTGTTTTCGAAGCCAGTCGTCAGCGGGAGCCATATTGGAAATGGTGAACTCAACCAAACTTAGTGTGAGGTAAAGAGGCGGGGTTTGAGCCTCCTAGCCAACAGCTATGTGTTCCTACCTGTCGATCAAGTCAGTCATGTCCTTATTTGGGCAAAACTCGTAATCTTAATATCTTCTGAACCGTCACATTAGAAAAAAATTCACCCCGTACAGTGTGTGCTGATAGAGAAATAAGCTACGTAGACTCAAGCTGTTTTTTGAACCAGACTGTAAACATGTTTATTTCTGCTGTATAGATCGTCTTCTTTGAATGGGTGTGTATGTGGTTTCTGGTGTTTCTGCAGCCAGCCTCTAGTGGACGCTCAATGAACTGCAGTTTATAACACTTCCACATGGGCTTCATATTTTGAGGCCGGAGGTTGCTGCTTGGTTAACTTCCACTGGATCCGCTGCATAGACTTCTATTTTTGCCGGATGACGGAGCACAACGCAACGAATCAATCTCAACAGAGCAGATGGAGCGGGACAGGAAGTCAGGCACCAAAACAAAATGCAGACATCCGGTTAATTTTCAGAATAAAACACTCTGTGTTATCACCAGATCGTATTTCACTTAACTACAACAACAAACCAAAGTCATGATGAGCGGAGCCAGGCCTGGAGTCAACAGGTCAGAGGTTTTCAGAGGACCAGAAAGACAACATGGATGAGGAGAGGAGGAGGAGAATCCTTGATTCAGTGATTACTACAGGAAAACCTCAGTCACATGACTCCAGCTGTTTGGCGGTCCTGCTCCGTGCTACGTTCCAAAAACGCAACCGGTAGGTGTTGACGGACGAGCACATTGAGCCAGACTGCAGCGGATCGAAGACGGACCGGACGTGGATCTGGCAGAAGGTCCGTGTAATGCTCTCCAGCCATTAATTCCACAAAAATGTTGAGCCCCTTTGAAAATTTTCACATTGAGCCCCACCACTTCACATCCACTAATATTTTTAGAGCCTCTGTCAGTCATGAGCCATCAGAATCATCTCACCTTTTCCCCCTCATAAGGATGACTCCTGAATCCTACACTGGCTTGTTTTTCAGCACTGGAGGTTGCTGTTTGGTTTTACCCACAAAATTTATATTTTCTTCTCAACATGCAAAGTTTGAATTACAACAATGGGAACTTTTCAGGGCACCAATCTGGCCTAACAGTGCAGAAAGAGGCCACAGTTCTCGCCACAGATGTCCAATCAAAAAATAATTAAGAGAAAAAAGCACAACAAAGGTATCTGTATCCCTTCAGAGCTCTCACCAATGTCTGGTGACGTTGATATCTTAATGGATCTCCTTCTTCAACGTCAACTGCTATGACTAGATAATACACCTCAGAAATAGCACCACGCCTCTCACTCATTCAACTAGCTGTGTCTCATTAGCTCTTTCCCCTGTGACTCCTTAATGACACAATCTGTGTGTAAATATATCAGCCTGCTAACTCCTTCTCTCCTGTTTGCATCATTTCTTAAACATGGTGGAGGGAGCATCAAAGTTAAACATGGTGGAGGGAGCATCACAGTTAAACAAGGTGGAGGGAGCATCACAGTTAAACATGGTGGAGGGAGCATCACAGTTAAACATGGTGGAGGGAGCATCACAGTTAAACATGGTGGAGGGATCATCACAGTTAAAGGTGGAGTAGGACATGTTATTTTGATGCATTTTTCTCAATCACGAGCAAAAAGCGATGTATACATGTATAGGGAGTAATACACAAAGTGATCTAACACTGAGATGAGAAATCTCAGTTGTCTGTGTCAGCAGCTAGACTGCAATAAGTTCGTCCAATCATTCATTCGCCACCGAGCGCAATGATTGGCTGACCGGCCGGATGACCTGTGACCTGCCGAAAGACACACCTCCTGTTTACAGGAGTGCGCGTGACCTGACTGAGATCGTCATCAACAGGCTGTTCACTAACGCAGAACATCTGATAAACATGTCAGAGAGAGAGAAACCAACGATTTAGCTCAAGTTCTGCCCTCAAGTTCTGACGCTAAACAGAACAAGAAGAGGGAGACTGTGATGGAAAAGGAGACGACTTAAAAACACTGGATGAAGATACAAACACGAGTCAATATTCGGGCTGCATTTCTGCGACGGCTGAAGGATTTGAAGGGTCTCTAAAGCGACGCCATGGTTGCTGATTTTCTACTGGACAGGTAATCATGTCATTTCATTTGTCTTTGTGTTCATGGTTTAGTTCATCTATGAGACAGCTAGCGATAACTTCGGCTAATGCTAGCGGCCGGCTAACGGCTTGTAGCTCTGTTTATAGAGACCTGTATACAGTCTGTTAGCTTGTAGCTCTGTTTATAGAGACCAGTATACAGTCTGTTAGCTGGTAGCTCTGTTTATAGAGACCTGTACACAGTCTGTTAGCTTGTAGCTCTTTATAGAGACTTGTATACAGTCTGTTAGCTTGTAGCTCTTTATAGAGACTTGTATACAGTATGTTAGCTTTTAGCTCTGTTTATAGAGACCTGTACACAGTCTGTTAGCTGCTAGCTCTTTATAGAGACCTGTATACAGTCTGTTAGCTGCTAGCTATTCGGTTGCTCTTTATCAGCATGAATGGGATGTTGTACTAAGTCTAAATGCCGTCTTGCCTGTGTTTTCATAGCTACGTGAAGGAAACATCGACGTCCACACCGTTAAAACACGGGACACAGAGGCCTCCACCCCAGCTGTTTCATGTGGAGTCCCCCTCTGACCGGTGAGTTTCAGGCCCGATAAGAACTCCATGAACATGAACGTTGCTTTGACCACTGCTTGCGTGGAGGTATAAATACTGCTCTCTTTTTTATTGTGAGCTATTTTTGATTTACGTACGCAGAAGGTTTTTTTTTAATGCCTGCACAAAATAAAATCCAAACCATTCTCTTTCACTTCACGTGATCTGCATGCTAAATCGCAATCTGAGACCACAGCAGGACAGGCAGACACCATACAGACTAAAGAGATGAGAGACAAAAAGTTTGGCTGATAAAAAATCCTGTGAATGTTAGCTGCTTCTCTAAAAGCTTGGTTTGGTGAAGGAAAGCATGAATAAAAGTGTTCAACGAGGAATCAAATACACAGAATAATTGTATTAATAATCTGTGGGCACAGTCTTCCTCTCCAAAGAGGGAGAGAGCACATTTTGACATCACTTACTCTGAAAATATTAGATAATATTCAAGATATCAATAAGAAATACAGTATATGTACCATATGTGCACAATACACACTGCAGTAGGCACTAAGCACACGCTAGTGATAGTGGTGTCAACTCCTTGCATGGCTAGAAGAAATAACTGTTTACATATGGGGCTGAAGGAAGGGTTATTATGATCGAAATCAAATGCACAGTGCTGTAAGATAATGAGAACCTTTGACTAAACTTCTGATTCTTTCTTCTATGTCAGGTATTGCACAATATTTAACAAGAAGTCAAAAAAGTGGAGCCTGTACACAATGAAGGTGGGTAAGGACTACAAGTACATCACAGACCTCCAGAGCTAAATCCTGCACAGAAAGCTGACAGCAACTGGGGGATGTCAAAGAAGAGAACAAGGAGACCGGATGATCCACGCCAACATGTTTACCTTCAACAGCCATTATTTTTATTTCTGTAATAAATACATTTTCTAATAAAAGTAAATGTAAAACAACTCTTTGATATTGCAATTATTTGTTTATAATGTTGCATGTTACTTGATATGGATTTAAATTATTTTGTGATTTGAAGAGAGAAGGCCAGTGTAAATTTAAAGATTTATTTAACAAATGTATACACAGCACACTCAAGTATTTTTTTACATGAAGATAAAATATATACAAAGGAACTAAAGGGTCACCATACAAGTATTGTATGTAATCCTGTCATAGTTTCATTCACTCTCCACTGAAACCTTTATACTGTCCATGTGGATCTGGGTAAGGGTCACGGATTTTACAGATACAGCAACAAGGTATTACTCCTCAATGACCTGCACCAAGTGCTCCATGCTGCCAGACAACAACCTGCCTGTGCAGCATGGCGGAACTTTCTGTTGCTGTCCCCAGGATATGGAGCTCGTCCCCGGTCGTTGCTCTCCCTCTCGCTCGTATGGCTCTGCCTTGCACTCGACCCCGGTCTCGTCCTCTCCGACCTGAGGTGCTTGGCTCAGGATCGTAATCAGCAGTCATCATGAGAGCTCTAACAAGCACAAAAAACAGTCAATATGTTGTAGTTCCAACACGAAAATGAAGACTGTCAACAATGGTGAACGCTAATAAATATACAGGCACTGTAGCCGTCTAGTAACTAAACATCATGAAATGCTAAATCAAAATAAACATGGCTAGCCGGAGTTATTAGCCCGGCAGCAACAACTTGCTCTAGCTGTATTTCAGATGATAAAAAACAAACACACATAAAGCTAACATGCAGGCTATGCTGTGCATTCTAACTAATTACATAATTTTTTAATGTGGTAATATAATCGGTTTACTTACATGGGAGATAGACGTGTTTTTCCTCCGATGAAAATAAAGTCAATCGCTCGGCGCTCCACAGCTAGCTATGGTGACGTCATCCTCCAGCTGGAGTCTGCCACAGCGCGTTCATGTGTTAGGAGGCGTGTCCCTCCCCTCTCCCTACAGGCTGCTCTGAATGGAGGGGGAGGGCTCTGTTCGGCTGTGTGCTTTCAAAATCAAGCTAACTGCTGCGGCTTTCTCAGGATCTCCTACTCCACCTTTAAACATGGTGGAGGGATCATCACAGTTAAACAAGGTGGAGGGAGCATCACAGTTACACATGGTGGAGGGAGCATAACAGTTAAACACGGTGGAGGGAGCATCACAGTTAAACATGGTGGAGGGAGCATAACAGTTAAACATGGTGGAGGGATTATCACAGTTAAACAAGGTGGAGGGAGCATAACAGTTAAACATGGTGGAGGGAGCATAACAGTTAAACATGGTGGAGGGATCATCACAGTTAAACAAGGTGGAGGGAGCATAACAGTTAAACATGGTGGAGGGATTATCACAGTTAAACAAGGTGGAGGGAGCATAACAGTTAAACAAGGTGGAGGGAGCATAACAGTTAAACATGGTGGAGGGAGCATCACAGTTAAACAAGGTGGAGGGAGCATCACAGTTAAACATGGTGGAGGGATTATCACAGTTAAACAAGGTGGAGGGAGCATAACAGTTAAACAAGGTGGAGGGAGCATAACAGTTAAACATGGTGGAGGGAGCATCACAGTTAAACATGGTGGAGGGAGCATCACAGTTAATCATGGTGGAGGGAGCATCATACTGTGGGGCTGTTTTGCAGCCTTAGGCACAGGGAGTCTTGTTTTGGTGCATGGCATCATGAAAAAAGAATGTTATGTTGACATTTTGAGGGATAATATGAAGAACTCTGCTCTTAGTCTAGGCTTATGTTGGCGCTGGGTCTTCCAACAAGACAATGACCCAAAGCATACGTCAAAATTGGTCCAACAGTTCTTAAAGGACACCAAAACCAAGGCCCTGGAGTGGCCTGTAGAGAGCCCAGATCTAAATACTGTGGAGAATCTGTGGCTGGTGCTCACAGTAAACGTCCATGCTCAGAAAACATGTGCTTTGGACCAGCTGGAACAGTTTGCATTGGAAGAATGGGCCAAAATCCTTCCAGAGACATGTACTGACCTTGTAAAGAACTATTTCAAGAGCTTGTTGTCAGGTGTGGCTCAGAAAGGGTGCACCATTGACTGCTTAGGGCCAGGGGGCTAATCATTTTGGAGACGTCATTTTTACCTTTTCTTGTTTCAATTCATTGCATCAATAAAATATCCAAATCAAACTTTGGGAACATTTTGTCTTTGTTATTTTTGAAACAAATAAACTATAAACACTTGTTGTCATTGTCATGGAGAAATCAAGGGTTTTATCTGATTTCACAAGGGGGGCTTATCATTTCAACTGTATAACAGGTCCTGCTTGTGCATACATTTTTCACCTAAGTCAGTAAACTCTATTGTATTTATAATGTCCAAGTTGAATATAATATGAAAGATTAAATGATGAGTCAGAAACTCTAACCCACATCATTCAAACTCAGTAACATTGCAGTGAACCTGTGACATTTCTTTACTTTGTGTATTACCCTGAGGAATATCTGATTGGCTAATAAATATAATTCATTACTCAACCAAAATGTTTTGTTTCAATGCACCAACCCAAAATGTAAAGTAACATTAATCATCTGTTGGAACTGCGTGGCAGATGTGCATCAAAAATAATGTCCCACAGATTGGATTCACACACATCCATACTCAGAAATGCTGCTATCATCAATATTTTTATACTCATATTTACAATGGAGCATTTAACAAAGTGTGTAAAAGGCGTCAATTATAGAAAGAAAACTGTCTCCTGACTCTGCAGTTCCTCACGTCCCTGCAGAGCCCTTTGCCTGTTCTTTTTTATATTTAACACCTCAATTAAACTACTTAAAGTCCTTTAACTGCTCTCATCAGCATCATTTTCTGTTCCAACAAGCAACTGTTTCCAGCACAAAAAGCTCTAAAAAGCCACAGTACACTGTACTCAGCATCAAACAGAAGACTGAGAGGGTTAGCAACCGTCTGATGAGCACAGTGGAGCTAAAGAGACAGAGGCTTATGATCATCAGGTATCAGGAAACATAGCTCCAATGAATGCAAATATCTCTCTGTATCTGCTGGATGTGTGAATTTGCCACTCTTTGCTGATGAGTTTGCAGTATCAACCTAAAGGTTATAATATGTCAGTATCATGTATACAGTTTGTTTCTATACTGCTCCCAAGTGGCCCAAAAATCTATCACGGGTTAATTCACCCATCAGTCAAAAACAAGTGTTAGCATTCGTCTGGTGTCTCAAGGATTTTCACTCCGAAATGTTCTGAGTTTCTCCAAAACCAAGAAGAGATATCTCCACTTTGCTTTAAAGTGCTTTAATTCATCTGCAACTTGACTGCTGTTTGGTGGAGTATTGTGGTTTCAATTCAATGAATTATCATTTTATGAGTCGAGCAGAAACAAAAAGTCTTGCCCTCCATTATCTCTGATGCAACATAAAACTTAGCGCATGCTCCTATAAACTAAAAAAACAAACTTATAAGAACATTTTAGCCTTGAAAATACAAAACATGAATATGCACAGTATAGAATTTAGGAAAGAGTGCATCTCAGGATGTGAAGGGTTTGCGGTTCAGATTAAAATGTGTTTGTTCTTTGTTTACACTAAGCTGAGAACCTCATTTAGAAGCTTCACATCCCATAATTTATAAAAGCCTCAACATAAAAACAAGCAATATGGTGGGATCTAGTGTCTGCTGCCTGAGGCTGAGTTAGCCTCAGTAAAGGAAGCAGATTTTATTCCCACCATTGGGGTAGGTAGTGCTCCTTGTTGGGCGGGATTGATGATCGAGTTGGGTCAAGGGTCAAGTTGCGATGCTCAAATCAAACGTGTTGCTAATTTAAAGTACAATGTTTCCTCCAACTTTGCCTCTTGTCCGTCTATGAAAGACTGCATAGAGGAAGTGGACTTTGAATGTGGCTTTAAAAGTGATGCCGGGATAGTAAAATGTCTTAATCTGCATTATGTCTGATGTCCTGCAGGGGGAGCCTCACTGGTCACAAAAAAAGCTGGAATACATCAAACCAGATGGCAAGTTAAATGTACCCATTCATTTCTAAATTAGTTAATGGTTTCTATCCCTTTTTCCAAGTCAACTTCCACTCAGAAAGGTGTTCAGTCTGTCAGATACTCCCAGTCAAAGTAAAACGCCTCTAAAGCTAAGTTTGCTTTAAGGTACTGATAAAGGTAATTGACAAGTAGATAAGACAGTGACCTGTGAAATGTGAGTTCAACCTGTTTTCCAAATATAATCAGTCACATATCACCCACTAACAAAGACAACACTTATCATATCTGCTTCTTTTATACAGTCTATGGCGTTCATGCAGCAAGTTTCTTTTATCAGCAGCCATTTCACTGTGAAATTCTCACACTCTGTCTCCACAGTCACACTCGGTTTCCTTCGTGGTCGGTGAGTTAAAGAAAGTGTTCTTTAGTCAGTTGGCTCATGCCTGTATGGGATCTCCTTCCAGATGGTGAGGGGTCTAACAGGTGGAGGCCGAGGTGTGATGGGTCTCCGGTGATGCAACAGGCTCTATGCTGCAATGATTTTGCTGGAAATGGCTGAAGAGAGTCATCATATATTTAATTATACAGTAAATGTGCTGATCATTAAACCAAAACAATGAGCTCAAAGGGCCCCTAAAATCTCTGTAACTGCATGGTAGATAGACCATTCACAGTAACGCCAGTTTAGAGGAAATCTCAATCTCACACACAGACCGAGATGAATAATGACAATGTTGGGAAAAAACAACAACATGGGTGTAACCACATAGGTGCTGCTGGTTGTTAGCAGGGGTGCATCTCGCTTGGCTGGAAGTGAAGCTTCCAGCAAAGCGTCTGCCCCCTGGTGGCTGGCTGCAGTATAGGTCAAAAACTCTGTCTCCCCCATTCATTTGAATGGGGCTGCAGTCACACTTTAAAAAATAAATACACGTGGTACGAATGTTTCTCCCATCCGTATGCTGTGGTGATATGTAGTTAGTATTTGACTGTTTTGTGTTGAAGGCCTCTTTTTTCTGAAAAGTTTCTTCTTCGTTAGTTATTAGAGGTTAAAAAACTGGGCACAGCATCTTGTGACGCTACGCTGTAGGGCGGAGCTCGTTACCGTGGCTTCACAGGCTCTGGCTGCACATTATTTACAGTCTATGGTTGTTAGCATTCTGTTTAAGCATGACTGCATGTGCAAATGATCTGAGATATTCTTGCAGTGGGTTCTAATGCAATGAGAGTGTTGATGAACTGCCTTCTTTGACAGTTCGTATAAATGTAGTCATTATCACCCTCATGTCACATAACTGTGTTTACCTTCCCTACCTTATCAATGTTTGTGTGTGTGTGTGTGTGTGTGTGTGTGTGTGTGTGTGCAAGAAGAAATCCTAGTTATTTTCCACACTGTAATATCACAAAGGACCAATTGCATGCACATGTTGCGGTGTGTTTGTTCATTAATGACCACTCTGTAAACCAAAGCAGTTGAACTCTTGTGTGTCATGAACCCAATCATCTGACACCAGACAGTGATATTTCCATGTAGTGATCTTTAGCTAATGAAAGGATTATTTGTTTAAAAGCAATGCCAGCTTTGCTTCCCTGCTATGAGGTCAAGTGTCCTCATAGCCGTGTCAGGCTTTAACAGCAGCCTCTTTGTTTTATCTGTATAGGGGCTTTTTGAAGCGCATGGCTTCTAATTTTCTTGGTTCAAAGACATTGGACTTGACCTCTTTTACTGGCACAGATGCTGCCACTTTTTATGGCTTTCATGGCCGAAAGCATGTCAATTACCAGTTGCATCCTGCCCCCTGTGACAGCTGTAGCTTATGTCCAAAACTATATGAATAATATTGGTCTCTTTGGATTGCCTGCAGGCGGAGACCTAGGAATAGCATCAGTGTAGTTTCAAAGCAGAGCAATTATCCCAGGCCAGGCTGGACGAATCGATTCCTGCAGACTTTTTAAATGCTCCTGGCCAATTATAAAGGCAGTGCATCTTCCCCTATACTGCCTATCTGTGGTGGAGGCATCACCAGCTGATGAGGTTAAGTCTGAAGCCCACTGTGTTTCCTTTTTTTATAATCAGTATTTCTCCCTTTTGCTACACCCCCAGTAAGATATTCAAATTATTATGAAGGGACCCCCCCCCCCCCCATCTCCCCCTCCTCTTCCTCGCATCATACTCCACGTGATCAGAAGCAAGGTAGACACTAGCTGCTGGTGAGAGAGAGAGAGAGAGAGAGAGAGAGAGAGAGAGAGAGAGAGAGAGAGAGAGAGAGAGAGAGAGAGAGAGAGACCAACTCGCCGCGACTCAGAGCTCACAGCACATACAGAGTAAACGAGAGGACCGATCCGCTCGTGCAGGGTGAGCTGCTCGTTCCACCCGTGGATACTATTACACAACAACTGCCGTCGACTCCAGACATTGTCCGTGGGATACTCTCGCTACATCATCTCGCATTTGCAGTTTTTATTACCTCCTTTTGCACCACCTTCTCTCCCTTTTTTTTTCTTTCCCATCTTCCCTCCCTTCTCCCACATCCTCGAGCATCCTCCCCTTCTTTCTGGCAAGTCTCTCCGGCTAACTTTTCCACCCGACTCCATCCCACACAGCCTCCTACATCGCTCACCAACTCTCGGCAGGCAATTTCCTTCCACTGTCCTGGTCCTCCTCCTCCACTTGCAGCAACCTCCCCTTTGGATCGGGAGGAACCCATTCGGACAGTCTACGCGGGGTTCTTTCTTTGCTACATGGGGCGCACGGTCTCGCTCGGAAAATGGTCTGCTGTCGGTCTCTAGGCGCCCCGCTGAACCTGCTGGGATTGGAGTTGCCGGTGCGCGTCTGCGTGTCTTTCCCACCTCGCCTGTGCTGTCGGGGCCAGTGAGATATGGGTGTCTCTGAGGCACCGCTCGAGAAGCCCAGACGGCTGCGCCAGTGGAGCGGGACAGCGGGAGGCTGGCTCCGGATCACCCTCGTCTCGTTTCTCGCCACTTTACCTGTGGAGCAACTGCGCGCCTTCCCGTCCTCCCTCAGCGACTGCCAGACGCCGACCGGCTGGAACTGCTCCGGTGAGAGTCATGTCATGAAGGCACAGTTTCAGGCTTTGTTTGGGCTTTATGTTCATTGCGCACACATTATGAACACAAGTTAAACATGCAGGGCGAGCGAACACGCAGGATTTTACGCAGTGACTGAATCAAAGTTTTGGAGGATATTTTATAACAGACACTGATTTCTTCTTATTGTGGCTTTATGTTTGTGTCCTGTAAGCCTGCTCAGGTTTGGTGTCAGTGCTGCGGAGCTCACAGTGAGCTCTGCAAAGCTCAGTGATGAGAGGATGCAGAGTTTTGGGGCTGCTTGATAGGCATTTCAGCCTGGTCGAGTTTGTCTCGCTGCACGACAGAAACACAGGCACCGATGGGGTCAGAGTGATCACCTGGCAGGTAGAGGAAGGACATTTTCGATCCGAGACAAGGTGAAAACAACACAGTGAGGGGGTTTTGGGGTAGACATGTAGAGGAAGATAATTGGCAAAGATTGTTGCCTCAATAACGTGACGCACGCAACATAAATAATAACACTGAGACTTCTTGGATCGGACACTCACATATAAGCAGGTTTTGTTCTGCTCTTACATTGCGGGCTAGAATTGCACCAGGAAATTATAAATCAAGTTTGATGGTTTTATCTGGCATCCTAGCAGTTTAATCGTGCCTTACTTTGGACTAAATCTTAATGTAGTCGTTTCTTTTATTGGCCACCGAGCTGTAAACTTGTTTTCCGTCCTCGGTGCCCAAAGCGATAAAGGGATCGGGACCGGGCTGCAGAGCACACGCACACACACACACACGCACACACACACAGCCTCGCCTCGCCTCCCTTTGTAAATCAGCCGACTGTGCCGCCATATATTTCCCCTGTCGCCTGTCCAAGTCTGAACCCTTAAAATAGCTCCGAGCCGATCCCACACACTCACGGGCAGCAGCAGCAGCAGTATTGATATTATAGCTCATAACAGCCACACATCAATGTGGAGCCATGACTGCCGTTTGCAGCCCGACACTGATTGTCGGTAGCCTTGGATGACATGTTAATACAAAGAGAGGGAAACATGTCCATGATATATTACAAGCACCACAGAAAGATTCTGTGTGGTGACAGCAGGTAGCTGGCTGGAGATAAAAAAAAAAAGAAACATAGCTTCCAACCCAACTGTAATTTATTTTCACTTTACTTGTCATCAGTGAAATTCTGTCAGGAGAGAGGAACCTTATTTGGATATCAAAGTTTTAAAAATGAATTTGATTATGGTAATTGGCTCATTAAGACCGGCTTAATTAAAACCCACACAAGACTAAAGGAGAAATACCTTTTTATTATTGTGGTTTAGAAAATTCGGAAAATTGCTGTCATTATTTGAAGCACCTTTGGTAATTAAATTCTCTCAGTATGAAGCTTAAAAGAGGTTGCTGTAACTGCCTTTGTTTTAACAGTTATCTGTTGGGTTTTTTTTAAATTCAAAGGTAGTTTAGGTCAAAGAGTTGTCTTTTCAGAATCTATATTAAGTGGCATTAGCTGTGATGAATTAGCTCATCTGTTTTGCTAATATACTATGCATGGATTCATTCTCCCATCTCAGCCTTAGTCTGTTTATTTCTTTTATCCTTAACATCCATATGTATAGTCTTGTGTCAGAGGATGATTTCATGCTGCTGTTGATGTTGGAGATGATCCGCTGGTAATGCCCGATAATGCTACGTGATGCATCCTGTCCAAACACACACTTGTCCTTACCTCCCCACTTCCTGACACACTCTTGTATGCATTTAGGCGGAGGCTTTTATCCAACACGCCTTGAAGGGGGCTTAAGTGCACATACTGAGAACTGTACAAGCACACACACACACACACACACACACACACACACACACACACGTACTTGCACAAACACACACCCAGCATCAATTAGAATTAATAGAATGGAACGAGTGACATTAGGTTCATGGTGAAAAAGATAACCCCCTCACAATAATAATTATAAAAACAGACGTAATTGTGGTGGTTTAATTATCTACTCCCTGCTGTACATCATGGACTCTCACAACAACACTAATGTGTGACTGTGTCCAGTCCAGGGACAAAAGACGAGGCTGAAAAACAAGCAGCAATGTTCTCAATGTCATTTTAGTGCTAAGACGTGAATAAGCAGTAAATGGGGCAGCAGTACTCACTGTGCACAAGAACTGGATCAGGTTCTGAAAACAGAGGGGGAGAAACTTGATTCAACAAAGATTGTCATTCTGTTTGGGTTGCATCTGTGGATGGTATGAACAACTGCCACTGAAGTCCTCACTGAGGCAGAACAGAGGATCCTAAACTGATCTTGACACTTAGTTAAACTCTGTTCCCTCGGGAGTGCAGATTTGGTCTCCAGATGCCTTAAGTGAACCCAGTGTGTCATTGGGATAAATGCAATGTGTTGAACTGCACCAGGCAGAAATGAAGATACACTTTTCCTATGAGTCATATTTCATTTTTAATTGAGCGAATATGTTCTCATTTTTTAGACAGGCCGCAAGTTTGTATATGGTAGCCAGATAATTGGGTCTTAAGGTTAAGGTGTGGGATCACGCAATCTACACATTAGCAGTGCCAGAGTGAAACTTCACCAGACGTGAAAATGATGACTGCTGTGAAATGTTTTTGTCACAAAGACCACATCCTGGAGGTGATAGAAAATGTGTTATTATGAGCAAATCCCAAATCCTTCATTCTTCAGTTTCTGTTGAAATAAAGCAACAGGTAAGGAGAATGGTGCAGGTCCTTTTAGACCCTTTCTACATAGATGTTTTCATGCACCTCAACAGGGAAAGAATGAGTGTGAAAATCATATAAATCACATCTCAGTTTCATCTCACAGAATTTTCTTTCTAGCACTGTACCTGCTGGTTCACCGTCACACATAACTTAGTAGAAGACTTGGATAAAAAAACTTCTTTCCCTCAACAAGTCAAAATATCTCCTGTGAAAAAGGTGTGTTGATCTAATTATTTCCTGAGCTGGAAGTGGGGTTCATACCTCTTGCTGTGTCGTGAATACAGTAGTAAACTCGCTAATAAGCAGATGAACGAATAAACAGACCGTTTCCTCAGTGAAACTTTAGATCAAACATTTTCAATTATTTCAAGCGTGTTTGAAATGTCAAGTTTCAGTCTGATATTTACTTTCCATATAGTTCTTTTTTGTTTCAACCATTCGTTTAGAAATGTTTGGCTGAACCTGCTTTAGGGCCTGTGTCCACTAACAGTAGTTTTTTGCACTGGATGTGCTCATGACCTCAATTTCAGAGCACTTCTCACCTGGGCTTACTGTGGACAAAATTAGTCCCACAGCACGTCTGCTTCCCTTGGTAGTGACCTATAAGTCTGGTTTAAAATGCTCTGTGGTTCATATTTGCCTTTTTCAATTACATTTTAAAAAAGACAACGTAAAAACAACTGATTGAAATCATAGCATTAGGTAGGTTGTAACTAGGGATGTACATTTTAAGTATTTTACGTGATTCCTTTTTGGAAATGATAACGATCAATTATTGATTAATAAATTCAAATAACATTATTATGTCATAAACAAGGCCAAATACGGTGTTTTCCCCCTAAATAATATTTTCTACAGCAACAAAATGCATATAACTGACAGTATTGAATACTGGTACATCCTTAACGCTGATTATCAATGATCAGGCTCATAGAAATATTCTCAGCGGACATAGTCTTATAAAGTGAAGGCTCATAATACTAACAGAAAAGCACTTCAGACTCACAGTGTCCAGTTTTCTGTCTACCTGTTCTTATTGAGAGAAATAAACATGTATTTGGTCAGGTGTCAGTCGGGAGCACAACCTGGTCAGAATCAGTCCAGCTGCAGAAGAGCTCAGACGGCTCTGATGTTGCTGATCTGCAAACATTGCATACTAGCAACTCCCACCAGTCTGTTGGTTTTGTATCTAGAGGTGGAAATGTCCTGTTTAAAGTTGTCAACCTTAGGTATCTCTGTCGTTGTTGGCAGCAGTTGCGTATTGATCCTCTTTTAAAAAGCGCATGTGGAGACCTGACGCACAGCTGCAGCCGCCAGCTGAGTGTCTCCACTGTGTGCAACACCTTTAACAGCTGATTCACATTGAAACATGCTTTAAACTTAAAACACCTCCCTGATAGATGAGTGTAATATGAGACCACATGATGTTTGTTCCACGTGACTGAAAATTGAAAACAAAAATGTGTGTTTCGAGTAATTTCTCAACAATCAATTAATCGATAATCTATTAATTGTGGTCATCCCTAGTTGTAAGATTAGCAGCAGCTCTGTTTGTCCTCCGTACAGACCTCCACCACTGATTTTGACAAAGTTGATATCCAAAGTCTCGCCCCCTTCTTGAAATTGATTTATTGGTGATAGAATGGGACATTAACGAGCGAGCTGGTCGAACTACTTCAACTGGTAGCGCTGGTATCACAGCAAAACAACACAGCTTGGCTGAAGGCGTGCATGTGCCAAGGATGCTGAGTTCTGAAAACACTCAACTGCATTAGTTTTATAGATAAAATGGTGCTGCCAGTGTGCAAAATATTGTGAGTGGATACAGGCCCTAATGCTCCTCATTTTTAAAAGCTTGTTGCTGAAAATGAAAGTCTGTTTATCTGGCTATCACTGACTACAGTTGTCTGCTGCTGGATTACAGCTGATCAGGGAGGTGAGAAGGAACAAATCAAGTGAAGTAGTTTGCAGTAAAAAACAAAACGATGAGCAGGAAGACACTGAGAGTCCCTCTGCTGCTGAGAAATGTAGAGCTGTGTGGAGGAAAAATCTCATGGTGACTTTTAGAAAGATCTGCTGGGACTGACAGTGGAGCTGAATGATAAATCTTTGGGCCAATATAATCCGGTGACAGATACTAGTATAAATCAGTATATATGTTGTTTGATACAATACTGATACAAAAACTGCTTCTGCAGATTATGTGACCAGAAAACAATGCTCAGGGTGATTTAGAAATGGTGCACTTTTCTCCCCAAGCCAAATCCATACTTCTAAATACTTGCAGCACTGTCTGCAGCGCATGTAGCAGAGAGCAACTTAGTAGGGATGGGCATTTCAAGCCATGCTCAGTCTCTGGAAATACGTGTGTAGTAGTGTGAGATGCAGAAACGGAGAAAATCGCCGCGACTGTCTTCTTCTTTTGCCATTTAATGCAGTTAGCATTCTTCTTCTTCTGTTTGCTAATGCGGTTAGCAAACAGCTTTAAGATGCTCTATAACCACCGTCTGGAGGGAATACTGATGAAAAATTGTACTTTTAAAATGAGAAAATATTCAAAGTAACTCTACTATTTTTACAAAGTGAACAAATTTGAATATTAGAAAATAATTGCCCATCCCTACAACTTAGTCAACAGTGGTTTGCATTGATCCAAATGAAATGATCTACTATCTAGCACAGATTTTCACTATTTTAGTCACCATATTGAGATTATATGAATATTCCATCGCTCAGTTTGGAACAGTGTAGGTGTCAAAATATCATTTTGGTCCAGTTCTAGGCTTATTTATAGATACAGCTTGAAGGAGTTTTAAGCAACACAACAAACTGTAGTGTTTTTAATGAGCAATGCAGTTGATGAGGTTGTGCTGCATTGTGGAATTTCCTACTGTGTGAAGCTAAAACTGTAATAATTGAGTTTCTATACGAGTAAATGAATGTAAAAAGCCAACTCTTTTCAAACAAGCTGGCAGGTTGTTTATGTATTTATCCTGCACGGTTGACTGTGTAGTCATCATTTTGTGTAATTATCACAGTCAAAGCATTGGTGGCACTTTGCCTGTAATTTTCTGGCTTGTATCACTTGAGATAAATGAGCAAAGTCTGTGTTATCTTTAATAGGTGCACTTGCAGAC
Source organism: Notolabrus celidotus (assembly GCF_009762535.1). Lineage (NCBI taxonomy): Eukaryota > Metazoa > Chordata > Actinopteri > Labriformes > Labridae > Notolabrus > Notolabrus celidotus. The sequence continues at coordinate 804,554 of NC_048281.1, read as the reverse complement.
TTTGGCCCAAAAAATCTGCTCATGTGTTTTTGCCATTTTATTTATGTGCATCTAAAAGAAGTTGAAGCTCACAATATTAGTATTAATCCCTTGCTGAATGGATCCCTTGGCTCCACTTAGTCCAATTCAGTTTGTCAGCGATTTAACTTTAATGGTGGTGCTGTGTGAATGTTTATCACAATATTTATTTACCTCATGATATCTCCTCTCCTGTGGGGCTGTTTCTATGCAGGGACCACTGTCCTTTCTTCCCTGAATCCCCCTGCTATTATTGTCTCTCAAAGGCCACGTGGTGCTTTGATAGTTGAAGCGACAGGGATGAGTGCAGAATATGCAAAGCCCCCTGTAAATCCCATCAAGTGGAGTGAATTACCAGTGGTCTGGAGAGAATCACCCATCTGCTTTCAAAATGTGTCAACATGGAGGTCAGAAATGCTGGTAGTGCATGCAGGTCTGCACCTCTGGCAGAACTCTAAATTGAAAGGCAAGGCAGCAGTACGGAGGTGTAATAAAAATGAGCCAAAAGTTAGTGATTGGCTGCACTGAGGGAGCTTTAAAGAGTTCTTTAATCGAAAATGTTTTACTTTCCTTTGCAGAAAAAGCACCTTTAAAGACCTGCTGTAATTAAAGCACCCTGTCTGATGATTATGTGAGTGCTTTTAGTGCGAAGAGTAATTGTGCCTTTTAATAACCTAACATTATAAAGGCTGAGCATCACTCTCTCCATGACAAACATTTAAAAACCTGTTGCAAAGTTGTAAAAAAGAAATGAGGCCTCCAGCACGAGAGAGGTCAAGAAAGGATGTCTCACCAATGTGGTTATTCAGCCTTCATTATTTATTCAGCCTGCTTAATAATTGATCAGAACAACGCTTAAAACAGGGGGGAAGGACTCCTCGTTCTTCTCAGGGCTGTGAAACTGCAGGTATGCGAGGTAGGAGGAGATGCATTTGGCTGACAAACTCTCTCTTTTAGACGAGTAAGTGCTTCACTTGCCCTCTTAATCGTTAGCATACAAACATTACCTTTTCAATATTTGATGTTTGCCAGCTTGTTTTCGTTAATTATTCAGCTCACTGTAATCTCCCCCTTGAACGGCAGGCCAGGGGCAGGAAGTGTACGTTTCCCAGGCCTCTGACACTGTGTTACTCAAGGTGCTCATAGAATCTGTGTAAACAGCACATTAACATTTAGTGGAGGACGAGGTTAAAGACAAAGATTTCATTAGATGGAAATACCAAAAAAGTAAAATAAATGACATGAGGATACAACCATGAGGGTTTCTAGTAAAAACAGTAACTCAAATTATAATATTCAGCTAATCACAAGGTTTTAATATATCATCTCTATCAAATGTGTACCGTTATTCACTGGTGATATATTTCCCTTCTAGTGTTAGCCAGTCACTGTCTCCAGGAGAATCTCCACAATAATTATTTTCAATTTCAATGATTAAGGATTAATGTCAATTAGCTCTATATTATACTCTATTTAATGTCGGCAATCAAAAGTAGTCTTCAGAATAACTAGCATTTGGCTTTACAGTTCATGGAGTTGAAGGTTTGAAAGAATTGTGCATCATTTTCTTTTCAAGCACCTGAATGCAGAAATTAGAGTTTTTGAGTTCGCTTGATATCACACAATGCTGTCCTGGATTTAAGAGCTGCAATGAAAATGAATTATATTGTAACTTTATAGTGATATTCTAACAATTTCAATGAAAATGTCTGTGTTACGATGTGTACAGAAAGTGTCATAAAGACTTTTGTAGCGCTGAATAAGTCAGGTCAATAAATTAGCAGTTGGCACTTTGTCAGTTCAGTTCAAGGAGGAGAAAAACGTTATATAAGTAGAGCTAACTATTAATTATAACACTTTCAAGTGGTAAGAGTACGGAGCCTCTAAAGTTCCAAGAGGTGATAATTACGATCCTGTGCACACGCTATTAACCTGTAGTGGTAATAATTCCACTTGCTATCAGTTCCCATCATTTTTAAGAAAATGTAATTATTTGCCAGTAATTTAGTAACTGTAGTGTGAGTACTCTATCTGTGCTCTGATCATAGACTGTAAATAAAAATGGACAGAGTTGCTCAGCCTCTTCCTGTTGTACGGTTCTGTAACCAAAAAAACCCGCTCCAGGGCGCAGCCAACGTGCAGCCAGAGTCTGCGAAGCCACAGAATTTCTGTGGTCGCCACGGTAATTTCTGTGTCGGCACGGTAACGAGCTCTGCCTTGCAGCGTAGCGTCCCGAGATCCTATGGAGTTTCTCTCTACGGCAGCTGTGAATCAAAGCAAACCTGGAAGTAAAACACAGTTTTTGAAACTCTAATAACTAACGAAGAAGAAAGTTTACAGAAAAAAGAGGCCTTGAACACAAAACAGTCAAATAATAACTACATATCACCACAGCATACAGATGTGAGAAACATTCGTACCATGTAGGGATGGGTACCTTTCACATCTGAACCAATACGGTACAGATACCCGGTACCTGGGAATCGGTACCGGTACTCAACGGTACCAATTTTCGGTACTTTTGTGTGTTTATGTAGTAATAAATGTTAATAAAAAAAAAATCTCAAATTTGTTTAATTTAACATATTTATTTAATTTAACATGAAATGAACAGAAACAGGATTATATAGGTGATTAGATATATTAGCTGACATGTGCTCGTGGCGTCTAATTGCTCTTTCGGGAGTTTATCAATGAACACACGTGAATGTCTGCGGACGGGAAAAAGTCGCTGTCGCTTTATATTAACAGGACACACAACTTAAGGCTGATTTATACTTCTGTGTCGTCCCTACGCTGCAGGGGCTGACACGGACATGAGCCCCACATACTTCTGCGTTGATGTGTCCGTGTCGCGCAGCAATTCTCCTCCGAAACGCTAGAGGGCAGTGTGGTCTCTCTGATAGCCGGTCGCCTGCTTCCGGCCCCGCTACGATCTCTGTTTACTTTTCCACATCGATTCAGAGCGTGTTCTGTTAATCTACAGCTGATACATGTTGCTGTTTATCATACAGACATGATTACATGAAGAATAGAGAGGAGGAGATGAAATACACGACCGATGTGCGGCCGATGTCCGGGATCCCGGAAGTGCCGTGAATGCGGGAAAGACAAAGCCGTCGAGAGGACCAATCACAGAGCTTGCGGTCCGCGTCGGCTCTACGCGTAGTTACATTTTGGAGGAGGTGCACGTCAGCTACGTGCATAGGTCTCTGCGTAGGTACGGGAGCTACGCAGACCTACGGTGTAGGCTACGCCGTCGATTCGACGCAGAAGTATAAATCAGCCTTTACTTGTTGGGCATTCACACACACAGGAACGGTTATAAACAGGGTAGTTAGTTGGAGAGAGAGGGTCCGTCTCAACCATAGACTGTATAAAATAAACTAAATCCTCCTGCAGTTCTGCCTCGCGGTGAGTGCGTGCACCCGTCGGCTGCAGGCTCCGTTTGGCGCGCTCCCGCGCAGAGAGCAGAGAGCAGAGAGCAGAGAGCAGAGCAGAGACGTCCACCCGGTCAGTCTCTGACTTTATTACAGAGCTAAAGTATGGAAAATCACCTCCTCTTCCACTCCCGCACAGTCAAAGGGATGCGTTCAGGTACCGTAACATGGTACCGTTTGATTTTACGTGAGTCGGTACTCGGTAGTACCGACAGAATTCGGTCGGTACCTATAAAAGTACCGAATTCGGTACCCATCCCTAGTACCACGTGTATTAATTTCTTAAAGTTTGACTGCAGCCCCATTCAAATGAATGGGGGAGACTGAGTTTTGACCTATACTGCAGCCAGCCACCAGGGGTCAGACGCTATGCTGGAAGCTTCACTTCCAGCTGAGCGAGCTGGCATTTTGTGTGTAACATTTGCGCCCTCTGCTGGGCAGAGTTGAAGGATGCCCCATGTAACATTGATTTGTAACAAGCTCTGCTAACATATGTTAAATGAAGTCAGTTTTTCTCTATGAAAGGTCTGTTTATCTGTGTGGTATGTTTGACAGACGCTCCAAGCTTACTATGAAACACTTGCTGTAGAATAATCGTAGTTCACCACATATGCTTTGCTAGCTTGTAGGGATGGGTATTTCAAGCCAAAATACTATTCATTTAGTATTAAATTCGAATAATTCCCCCCCACGCACCCACACACACACCCACACCCACACACCCACACACCCACACACACACACACACCTGTCCCATTAACAGCCTGTTTGTGTGGCAGTCATGTTAACTAGCAGCAGGACGAGGTGCTGCTAGTAGCGGGCACTGACAGCGTCTGTCTCGATCTTTATGTTGGTGTTACTGTGACGCAGCGTGGCGTGTGTGTTTACATGTCACAGCTATGTTCAGTCTCTGGAAATACGTGTGTAGCAGTGTGAGATTCAGAAACAGAAAATCACTGTGAATGTCGCTGAATTTTCTTCTTCTGTTGCTATTTAATGCAGTTAGCATTCTTCTTCTTCTGTTACTAATACGGTTAGCAAACAGCTTTAAGACGCTCTATAGCCGCCGTCTGGCAGGAATACCGTAGTACAACCAGGCACTGGTAAAAACAATAAAAAATTGTACTTTTAAAATGAGAAAATATTCAAAGTCACTCTAGGATTTTTTACAAAGTGAACGAATATGCAAATATTTGAAAATCATTGCCCATCCCTACTAGCTAGGTCATAGCTATAGCAGTGTTCTCTGTGGTGTGGGAACACTCTCCCACAGTCAGCTAAATTGTTGCCCTCTAGGTGTTGGAGCATTTGCTTACTTTTTTATTAATGCAGAGGTTGCTATGAAATACACAATATGTTACTGTTGTTATCAGAATGAACAACATGTTGAAGCTAAACATGAATGTACCTGCCTCACAACACATGGTGAGAGACAGCTGTACACAAATGCAACCCAACAAGAGAACTTGCATAAGATAAAAACGGTCATTCTTGTGGGACTCAGGTCTGTCTGCCTTGAATAGAAGCCGAAAAGTCCCTCCATGGAGTCCAAACCCTGGTCGTGGTGCTGGTTCATGGCTTATGTTGAATCTGCAAAGACTGTGTGCTGAAAGAGAGTTGGAAGGGTTGGTCTAAACGCATCACAAACTACCTGTAGGCCAGGGAAGAGTTACATAAAATGACAGAGGCAACACACGGCAAAGAAACAGGGTGTTGTGGTGCTATGAAACAAGCTTTCATTTGACATTTGGCAGACAAACACTTGCAGGCAAAGATATTAAGTCTCCTTCACTGGCTTTTACTGCAGCTTTATTAGTCATATAGTAAGATGCTCTAATTTGCTGTTTTTGGTTAGCATCTGACTGTGTTTGTATCATGACTAGTTGATGTTTCTGTTGATTAAGCTGAAATCTGTTTGGAAGCTGAGTCACACTCACAGTTTCCCAAGCAGGAAGAGAAACAGAGCTAGAGTTTGTTCCTAGCTTACATTGAAGACATCTCATTTATCTTTCTCTCCCTCAAATAGTCTCTCATTCTGTCTTACTGAATGTTCCTCTCTCCTTCTGTCCCTCGCGGTGAACACCAGAAAGGGAGAGTGGAGTATCTGTCTGAGGGATGTATGGCTTATTGGAGTGAAGCTATCAAGCTATCTCGGGCATATTAGAATATTATGGTGTAATAAAACACTCAAGCTAGGGGAAGTATAGTTGTAATACATGCAACATCGTGACTGCTTTTTCCTTGTATAAGACAGCAAACATTACAAGGGGAGTCAAATGTTACCATAGAAGGTAATCTTACAGATATATGTAGCTAGCATGCTAGTTATAGTTGTCTAACATGTTGTGTTGTTAACTATCAATGGTCACTCCACAGCAGACCTGCCCAGTTCCCTTCTCTGGTCACATTAACTCAGTTACTCTTAGCATTATTGGCTAACATAAGATTCTAGTCCATTATTTGAGTATATGACCCTTAAAAATACAGGCCCACTCAGATATGCTAACCAATTACTTCTGATTTTCCCAAGAGAAAGATTAAAGCTCAGGGGGATGGCTAAGTTGTAGCTCAGTAAAGAAGATAGGCTGACCTCTACAAATTCTGTTTTTGAAACACATGTTAAAACATATTTTATTGCTTGGCTTGGTAAGTTGCTATAAAACAATTTGGAGTAGACGTCACGATTATGTCACAGCAGTTGCACACACATAGCAGTGGTAGAGAAACATCAGAAGCAAGTGGAGTGCTTACAAACTAGAAATGACTTTATTCTTTGTCTAATAGGGTTATTTTTTATTATCAAGTTTTTTTTATTTACTTGTCTTGTGGTTTATTTAGTTCTATTTTGACTTTTAAATCAATATATTTATTGAGGTTTTTTTATTTACTTGTCTTCTTGTTTATTTAGTTCTATTTTGACTTTTCAATCAATATATTTATTGAGGTTTTTTTTTTACACATTTTAGTGACAAAACAACAAAGGGATGTGTGCCTCACAACCAAAGCATCCACCAACATTAAAGGTGACATATCACGCTTTTTTCACCAATATATATTGGTCTTAGAGGTCCCCAAAACATGTCTTTAAAGTTTATGCTCAAAAAAACACTTTGAAATCAGATTTTGGTCTGCCTGAAAAACCCTCTTCTTCAGTCCTCCTCAGAACACTCTGTTTTCTCTCTGACCACGCCCCCTCAGGAAGTGGATGTGGCCTCGGCTCTCCAGCACATTGATCTAATGTTTACATGTTGGCTGAATAAACACGGCTGCTCAGAGATCACGTTACTTCAACCCTCTGAATCTGATCCAGAATCTGATCCTGACAGAGAGGCGCCTGCAGCAGGACCTTTCTGAAGGATTGGTCACAGATTTAGTGTTTCTTGTTGTTTTATTTGTCAGTATGTAGACGTGTGTCTTGGTACACAGCTACAAACATGTAGCTATGTGGCTATGCTAACTAGCGCTAGCACTTTTCCATGATAAATAAAAATCATCCACTAGATCTTCAAATCTGCAGACGTGGGGAGTAAAACCGACCTCTGCCAGAAAGGCAGCAGGACCTTTCTGAAGGATTGGTCACAGATTTAGTATTTCTTGTTGTTTTATTTGTCAGTATGTCGACGTGTGTCTTGGTACACAGCTACAGCTACAGCTACAGCTATGAACATGTAGCTATGTGGCTATGCTAATTAGCGCTAGCACTTATCCATGATAAATAAAAATCATCCACTAGATCTTCAAATCTGCAGATGTGGGGAGTAAAACCGACCTTTGTGTTTATTAAGACAGCCTACAACTAGCATGCCTCCCTCCTAAGCTCCTTGTTAGCACACATTTGTGCAGGTAATGAAAAACAGAGGAGGGATTCAGTATTATTTTATACAGTCTATGGGCTGAACAAGCTCCGAGCTCTGACTCCGTGACAGACCGGATATTGTTGTGACGTAACAAAAACACTGAAGTCTGAAACGGCTCGTTTCACACACATTTACAGAAAGGTGGCGAAATCAAAACAGGGGCAGAATGGATTCTTTTCATTCTCGGGGGGTTTGTAGACATGCCAGGGAAACATATTTCAGGTAGAGAACCATTAAAAAGTAAATTTTGCATGATATGTCACCTTTAAACATTAAAACACACTTCTTCTCAGACCAAAAGCCATCTTTTATGCAAATATATATATAAAATAAAATAACATGAAAGGTTAGTACACAATCAAAAAATAAATATATCATATTATCTCCATAAGCTTCAGTTAATATGTATTGAGGTTTCTATCAGAGAAAACTCATTCCTTCTCCTCATCATCTGACAGCTCAATACTTTTTAATATTTCAAATGTTTTTATTGGATTTTTTCCAATCAATTACAAGTTATACATTATGCAAAACATTTGCAACCCACCCACCCCACCCCCCTGGGAGACTGGCCAACAAACCAAGAGTAAAAAAGGATAAATAACCAATTACATGAGTAGATAACAGCAAAATAATAACAAATATAATAATAGAGATAATGAAAATAATGATATGTATACACATACATGCACACACATATATAAAATGAATCACAAAAGGAAATTAAGCAAAATACAAAACAAAACGTACTTAAATACAATCAATACTTTTTAATGAAGGCAGTAAAGGGTCCCCATATTTTTTCCAACACGTCACTTTTTCCTTTTATAATATACGTCACTTTTTCCAAAGGAAGTGTTACAAGCATTTGTCTGGATAGACACAAATCTATCATTATCTGTTCATTTTTAGTAAACTTATGATTATTTGGTTAAAGTCCTAAAATAAAAAGCCTGGGATCCATCAGAATATCTTTTAAAACAATTTTTTCTATCATCTTTATTATCTCTTTCCAGAACATTTAATCTTAGTACACTGCCAAACACAATGAAGCAATTGTATTCTTTGTGTAATTCTGTTATTTTTAATTATCAAATTTTTTTAATTAACTTTTCTTGTGGTTATCTTTTTATATTTTGACTTTTCATAACTTCGGTCAACTGCATCTTATGTTGTTCCTATTTACTTAGATTTTGTATTATTTTGTTTTTGTTGTTCTCATTTCAGTCACTGTCTGTTTCCTAAGTTTACTTTCATCATTTCCTGTTTTATTTTGTAGTACCTGCCCGTATGTCAAGTCTTGTTTTACTTCCTGCCCTTGTGTGTTTCCCTCCACTTTGATTACCCTCGTTAGTTTCACCTGTGTCTTTTGTGTTTGATTACCTTGAGTGTATTTAGTGAGTGGCAAGTTCATTTTATAACCTCCCTGTGATCCTGTTTGGAGTTCTGTGTTTCCTTGTGGATTTTACTGTGTGGTTTTGGAGCTTGGACATTTATCCTGGACATGTGAATACAGCTTTTGTTTTGCCAACCTCTCTCTTTTTTGGAGTACATCAATCATAGTCTGTAACCAAGTCCTTGTCTTTGTGTTATTCATGAGGAACTGTTAACTCTAAAGGTGTTTAAAGCTAGGGTTGGTAGTCACGGAAAACTAGCAAGAATTTGAATGTAGCATTGCCTCGGGACTCCGTCTAAGATGGTTCATTTTGGACATCTAGTAACTTCATACTGACATTGGTGCACTGGTGACTACTGTCTACATGTTGCTTTTAAGTCCCAAGTGTGCAGTCAGGATTTAGTATTTACTCTTTATTCACGTAACAATTTAGAAGTCATTTCTATTATATTAAATCACTGAGCAGCCACTCCCAGACTTGTCAAGACTTCTTTGGTATTCAGTGCTTCCAAAGTCTGTTCCCATCAAAAAAGTCTTAGCTCAACAATAGTGACGTTTATGGCTGATTTATCTGCTGAGAGTGATTATAGTCCTGCAAATTGGATGTGCTCGTCTTGAAAGATAATTCCTATCACAGGGATGTTGTTGAGAATCAGGGCTTAAGTTTTTGAGTTCTGGTGTGTGAAGGAAAGGGGTACCAGCTTTGTGCTATTCACTGTCACTTTTAGGTCTTTCACTTTTGCTTCACAGGCACTGTTCTTTTTTTTTATGGCAGGGCCTCAGTCGGTGTCAGAAATGTGCTTTGGCTCAGAAATATATCACAGGTGCAGGGGATAGAACAATAACAGTAAGTGCTTTACTTTGTTAAATTGTCTGGATGGAATAGCCTGAAAACTCGATGGGTGTGCAGAGCTGTCAGGGTTTGTATCTTTACTTTCACAACAAGGAAAACAACTGGTGTTTGGATAAACTTAGATGCTGAATCAGGAAAAGGTGATCTATTGAACAAAAGGAACACTTGACATATTGATATTAAACTAGTTTGGTCTCAACACACAAGGAGGAAAGCTTAAAGCTAGGGTTGGTAATCAAGGAAAACTAGCATGAATTTGAATGTAACATATCCTCAGGACTCCATCTAGCCCCTCCCTTGGAGCTCCTCCAAAACGACGCCCCAGCTCACATGCACGAGTGCCGCTGATACATAACCATATGACGGTGACTGAATCAAACCCAGTCCTCTGTGTTTTGCACTACGTCAACTCATGTCTCACTCAGCGGTAAGAAAACACCAAAACATTCTCATAGTGAAAGTTAAAAACACAAACAAACATGAAATGTACGCTCTGCAGGAGGCGGGCAGAACGGCAGGACGGGATTTGATTGGTTTCATCATTTGGCTCCTGATGGCAGGGATTGGTTGGTGTTTTCCCAGGTTTACTCCGGCTGTAGATAGCAGCTTTTTTTACCTCTTTTTTAAGAACACATTATGTATTGATTACCATCAGGACATAAAGATCATTTAAACCAGTAGAACAAAAAGTGGATCTAAATCTGACCACCAACCCCAGCTTTAAGTGATGAATCTAAGGTTAGATTTAGATTATGCTCTCTTGAAAAACTACCTGACATCATGTGGTTTAACCTGTAATATGCTTTAAAATGCATCATGGAATTAAACTGTATGTCTAACTATTTTAGCTACACTTACTCACCACAGGAACTTACCAACCTGCACTTTGACATGTTGCATATTGGTTCTTTAAGCGTCTACATAGCACTTATTGATGTTTCTTTCTGCATGGATGCATCCTTAAACTACTAAGAGATTCTCTTTCATGAGTAACTCAGATGTTTCACATAAATAAGGATCTTAAATTCCTTTTGTTTTAGTTTTTGCCTTTCAAGGTGGTACAACAACACTGAGCAAGTTTATTATGAGTAATCATTCACAGACCACCTGCTTCAAACTACTACTTTTTGGTTAGTATGTGTATCTCAGAGTAGTTTTTCAGGCACTCTGAGGAGTTTTTATCTGTATTTGAAATGGTCTCATTCTTATACTGATGCCTCTTCATTAACTACGTAGTAAAATGAGGTTATCAGGGACAACACTGGTTATTTCTTTATACTGAGTTTTGGTGCCTGTGTTCAGGTCGCTTCTTCTGTGAGAAACACAGAGTCGATTTTGGGCTCTTAGCTGGATGTAGTTATGTTGAGAACTCTACTGGTAAAGTTTGGCAGTGAGAGTTAAGTCAGCAAGGAGGAGTTATTTGTTTATTTTTTGTCCTGATGTTCTTTGCATAATCTTACTTCTACATAGTGTTTTGTCATCAGTGCTGATGCTAGAGCAGGGTTAGCAAAATATGTAGTGTTCTGTTGAAGTACTGTTTTAGATGGAGAGACTGTAAAACCAGGGCTTTGCTGGGTAACAGAGCAAAATGGCTACAAACAGGATTGAAAGTTTTTGCCTGCATACGAATGCTTTCTCTGTTCTATAAACACAAGAGTTAAACTGTGTGTATATTTATGTTTTTCATTTATTGGGATACCAGAGCACACATCATGACTCCGGTGCTGTGACCACTACATCTGGACACCTTTTGTAAGCCAACAGTAATTAACTGGTTACCTAAGTTTTATTGTTGTTGTTGTTGTTGTGTTAAAGTTAATAGATTTTCATCTTGAACAAAGGAAAGTATATTAAAAAGAGAAGACCTGTTATTCATTAATTTATTTCCACAACAAGTACACAGGTTAGCAAGAGCCACATCTTTTGACAGTTGGTAATGGGGGTTATTGAGAACGCAGTCTTCATCCCAGAAAAAACATTAGTGACTTTGTCCAAAGGGATCATTGGAATCAATACGAAACCTCCTCGCAGTGCCTTAACATTAATTCTGATATTTCAAACTTATGCACTTGTATTGCAGATTTCAGAACAGATGCCATTTAAAGGTGACATATCACGCTTTTTTCATCAATATATATTGGTCTAAGAGGTCCCCAAAACATGTCTTTAAAGTTTATGCTCAAAAAAACACTTTGAAATCGGATTTTGGCCTGCCTGAAAAACCCTCTTCTTCATTCCTCATCAGAACAGTCTGTTTTCTCTCTGACCACGCCCCCTCAGGAAATGGATGTGCCTCGGCTCTCCAGCACGTTGATCTAATGTTTACATGTTGGCTGAATATACACGGCTGCTCAGAGATCACGTTACTTCAACCCTCTGAATCTGATCCAGAATCTGATCCTGACGGAGAGGCGCCTGTAGCAGGACCTTTCTGAAGGATTGGTCATAGATTTAGTGTTTCTTGTTGTTTTATTTATCAGTATGTAGACATGTGTCTTGGTACACAGCTACGAACATGTAGCTATGCTAACTAGCGCTAGCACTTATCCATGATAAATAAAAATCATCTACTAGATCTTCAAATCTGCAGACATGGGGAGTAAAACCGACCTCTACCAGAAAGGCAGCGGGACCTTTTATGAAGGATTGGTCACAGATTTAGTGTTTCTTGTTGTTTTATTTGTCAGTATGTCGACGTGTGTCTTGGTACACAGCTACAGCTACAGCTACAGCTACAGCTATGAACATATAGCTATGTGGCTATGCTAATTAGCGCTAGCGCTTATCCATGACAAATAAAAATCATCCACTAGATCTTCAAATCTGCAGACGTGGGGAGTAAAACCGACCTTTGTGTTTATTAAGACAGCCTACAACTAGCATGCCTCCCTCCTAAGCTCCTTGTTAGCACACATTTGTGCAGGTAATGAAAAACGGAGGGGGGATTCAGTATTATTTTATACAGTCTATGGGCTGAACAAGCTCCGAGCTCTGACTCCGTGACAGACCGGATATTGTTGTTACGTAACAAAAACACTGAAGTCTGAAACGGCTCGTTTCACACACATTTACAGAAAGGTGGAGAAATCAGAACAGGGGCAGAATGGATTTTTTTCATTCTCGGGGGGTTTGTAGACATGCCAGGGAAACATATTTCAGGTAAAGAACCATTAAAAAGTCAATTTTGCATGATATGTCACCTTTAAGAGTATATGAAAGAGGGTTGTAGTTATGGGTAAAAAACACAGATAGGCTACATCACTAGGATGATATGTCATTTATTATCATGCAAATGTTCCCATATTACATGTTGCATGCCTTAAGCCTTTCACTGACAAGAAAGAAAAATGGCCTCACTTTCTGTGCCAGAAGTGTAAATCTATATTATTACTGGCTTTGAGGCAATCATTGTCATAAAACTGATTGAGATTTGTTCCGAGTCGTCTTTCAAGCTCAAACCATGTTGGCCCTGGCGTGTGATCTGAGAGGTGATCATATGTGGCATTTACTCTAATCGTTTCTGTACTCGTTTCATTCAGAGGCTTGACACCCGTAACAAAAGCATCAGTTGTGCACTTGTAAACAGTCAACAGAACAATCTCTTTTGTGATTCTCGGGTAGACGGCGTGCCTTTTGTAGTTTAAACAAGCATCATTACTGTTGTTTATGAGTTAGAAAGATGACTTCATCAGTAATTAATCCCTCTGAGTTATTAGTTACCCGTCATACATTGGTTGTTCTTGTGCACTGCCTGCTAACACTGTCCATCTGCACATCTGTTTCTTAGTACAGGAGACAGTTTAATTGCAGGAACAGAAGACATATTTCCTCTGTTTTCCTGTCCTTTAAGAACAATTACTTGGTTTCCCAAAGCCTGCTGTCCAGGAGACCTTTAGAAAGGAAAACGCTTCAATATCAAAGTATGAAATTGTGTTTTGGAATGCCTTCTAAAAATGAATACATAGTTGGGTAAAATAGACATTTCCATTCTTACAGAGAGTCTCCAGATGGCATGAAAAGCAACTGATATTTTCCTATCATTTGTATACTCCCAGCCAGCAGTTTGATTGTCAACACAACAATGCCTCTCCCCTGTGAGCATCATCAACATGTCAGCTGCCAGGGTGCCAATTTTTTTGTGGGTTTCCAGATTGCCTTGTATGGTCCTCTTGGGGCTGAGGGCTTTGTTCCATCCATGCAATCCAAGCGTCAAGGCCTCTCATGTCACTGTTCTTGGCGGGATTATTGTATTTTTGCACTGAGAGCCTGCACTTCATGGTCATTCAGGAGCCCTGGCAAATAGCAGGTTCATTTTTAGAGGAAGACTTCTCTTCCATATTCTCTACCATAGGGTATTATTTCCTGACAGGTTGTTCCATACCAAGAGGGCTTTTGGATATAAAAAGGACATTAGTTATTTCAGTAAGGTTACAGGAGGGGCTGAGTCTGAGTGTCCAGTATAAAACTTGACCAATCTGACCATCACTTTTGAGATATAGTGAAAGCGCAAACAAGTGCTTCAATAAGTGAATAGATCAAGACTATGCTAGACAGAGAGAGGCAGGTGAGGGTTTATATTTATCCTGGGTAGAGACTTCATCTGGAAACCTCTTAGAGCTTTACTTTAGACAAATAAGGGATGCAGCGCCTTGAAATTTAATGAGGCTGTGTTGTGTCTGATGCAGTTTCAATTTCTGTTCAAACTATTTACATCAGCTGTTGCATCTGTAATTGATGTATTTTCCTTCCATACTATGTATAAGTCTGACACTGAGTCAACTCTGTGTTAACTATTAACTTCATACACTTCATTAAATATACTTTCAGGATGTGGGGAAAGGAAGAGCACAGAGACAACTTCTGCTGTGAATATGTTTAATGTTCACCACGACCGTAGGACAACTGAACACTTAATAACCGTGATGGATTAACTGCACTGTGGGAAACAACATCACTCTGCCTGTAACCCTTAGTAATGTAAAAGGGGAGAGCACAACTCAAAACAATACTGTATAAACTGACACACAGAATGTAATGTGATTTATATTTGTTGTAAATGTAAATCAAATTATGGAAATAAACTCAACCTGAGAAAAATAAGAATCTACAAACTAAAACTTCACAAAAATCTCATCTTCCATTAAAGACCTGCTTCCTGTTAGCACTGTCAGAAATGATGGATTCAAGAAGTTCATCAGAAAACTAAATCCAGATACAAACTAACAAACTGTCTGCTTTCTCCAACTTTCACTCAGGAGCAAAAATCTGACTTAACAATCAAATGAAATAATGATTTAATATTTATTGTTATAATAATCGATATCCACTGATATGAAATATTTTATCATGATAACATCATTTTCAATATCGCCCATCCCTATGCTGAAGTATCCTTGAGCCTGACAGAGACATCCCACCTGCTGCTGGAGAGCTGTGGCCTGGACTTGACATTTATTCTCTCTGCAGAGGACTGCATGCCAAAAATGAATATCTGTAAAAGATCAGCTGAGCAACCAGTCAGGAGACAAGTGTGAGCACTGGAGATGCTTGGTTAAAAACAGGTGATTTAAATAACCTGAAGGATAAGTCTGAAGCTTCTGCGAAATGTTCGTACCTCACCATCTGGAGGAGCAGATGCATTTTTCACACCTGCCTTAATCAACTGTGTCATAAACAAAAGAAGACACACATTAAGCTATGAAGGCTGTAACTTCTTCAAAATGAAGCAACCATCAATGATGCATGTTTGCTTGTTCACGGTCACATGGGTAAAATATTTGGTGTTCAGCGCTCTGAGTAAAACCAGTTTTTCATCGAGCCACAAAGCATGAACTGAGACAAATAAAGGGACAAACCCTACACTGTTCAACCTCATGATCAGTGACTTTGATGCTTGCTTCAAATTCCTATTTTACCACGCTCTCTGGACTTCAGGCTCTTCTTGAATAACAGTATTTTTGTATGGAATGCCTCATTTCATGTTCTTTAAATGATCCATTCTACAAAGTCTGAAAGCTACTATGACTTCTGAAGTTATTCATTAGGTTTCACTTACTTACCATTGACACAATAACCACCGCAATGTATGGTGTACAGTCAACATATATATCCTGTCACAGTATGAGTTTTTGCAGTCCTCACTGTGTTTGTTTTCCACAAAGACCCTGCTGTGCTTTATTTGCAAGGAGGGTTGGTGACAGCTTTTTCATTTCCAAGAAAGATTCAGAGTTTTAGGATATTTTTGCTGCACTCAAATAAAGAGAAACCTCAGGTTTTGAGTTAAACACATTTGCATGCATACAGAATATCTGAAATATCTATTCATATATTTTTTCTGCCTGTCTGGGGTGTGGTCATGGTGGCAGCAGCCTTAGCAGGTTGACCCAGATGTCCCTCTCCCCAGCTACGCTTTCTAGTCTCACCTTGGGGATTCTGGGGTGTTCCCAGACCAGATGGGATACATAATCCCTCCAGCAAGCTCTTGGTCTACCCTGGGGTCTCTTTCCTGTTGGGCATGTTTAAAAATAAAAACCTCTAAAGGGAAGTGTCCAAGAGGCATCCTAATCAAACACCCGACTCACCTCAGCTTGCTCTTTTCAATGTAAAAGAGCAGCAGCTCTTCCTGGAGCTCTCTCTGCATGTTCGAGCTCCTGACCCTATCTCTAAGACTTGAAGGAAACTGACTTTGGCCACATGCAATTTCATTCTTTCAGTCACTACCCAACGCTCATGACCAAAGGTGAGGGTTGGAACAAGGACTGACTGGTAGATCGAAAGCTTTACCTTCAAGCTCAGCTCCCCCTTAACAATGGTGTGTTAGTCCCTGCATTACTGCTGATGCTGCACCCACCCACCTGTCAATGTCTCAATCCATTTTACTCTCACGAACAAGACCCAGAGAAACTGGAGCACCTTCATTTGGGGCTAAGACGACTTACTCCCCTCCCATAGGGAGCAATCCACTGAGAACTATGGCCACAGACTTAGAGGTGATGACCCTCAGCCGCTTCGCTTTCAGCTGCAAACTGCCTCAATGCTTATCAAATATTATGAATGCAAAACATATGAACACAAAATGTGAAACTAAGCTTAAAATGATAAATCTGGTCAATTGACAGATGCAGCAATTCAGAGGATTCATGAATGTATTTGATATTCAAGTTGCATATCTGAAGATTAATGCTGGTACTGATATATCAGTGATAAGCTTATATAAGCATTGCTTTATCAGTCAAGCGCTAGTGTCTCTTAACGCTGATGTAGCAGATTGCAGGGATGCATAATAATGCATGTTTTTACACAAAATTCTCCAAACCTACTCTGGATAATTAAACTGAGAGTCTTATTTTGGAAATATGCAGCAGCCTAGGAGAGATAAAAACATACAACTCTCTTGGACTTTATTATTAGAATTATGCCAAAGTCTCTGCAAAATTAAATGTTAGTGGACTTTTTTGTTCGTTACAAAATGAAGACTTTTGCCTGTGCAAATGTCTTTAGTATTTCATCATAATTAAATTTGTACACCAGCAATTGTTATTTGTATTTACACCAAACAGAACATTTCTCCTTTTCACCCTGAGGGCAAACAGGCCCTGCAGGGAATGTCATTTTTTCCTGATCTAACAGTAACATTGACAGCAAACATTGATGTCAGCTGGTATTTGGTTCAATTTAGACTCATGCACGTTAAAATGCAAAGCCAAAATGTACATGGAGCTGCTTTCTATAAGCAATCAGTTCAGGTAGACTAATAGCCTCAAGCTCAGTCTACAGTCTCATGCCCATGTGACTCTTTGATTTGATTCAGGATGCTTTGTTGAAGTCATTTGAGATCTCTAACGCAGCCTGAATGGGTTCATGCACCAGGTTTACCTCTCCAGGACAATGCCCCGGCAGTCAGTGTGTTTTTGTAAACAAACAAATATTAGAAGAAAGAGTTGAATACATTAGCTGAGAAACAAAGAACATGCAGATTCTTTCATACAGTGCTCACAATTACATGAATGATAGACTCTGGCAGACACCAGATGTCACATCTATTGAGCACCTATGGGATTTTGGACTGACACATTAGACAGCATTCTGCTCTACTATCATCAAAACGCCAAATGAAGAGAAATCTTTTGTTCATCCCACCAGTAGAGTCCAGGGACCAGTGTGCTTTAACTGTATTTCATCATGTTGGCAGCTAAGGACAGGAATGCGTACTAGCATTGTCTTTTCAAAGTGCACAGTGTGTGATCAAAGTGTGTATCGTGCTGTGGGAGCCATGACTAATGGCTGACACTCATTATGACTGACCCTGAGTGGAGTTCAGCTCTGAGTTGCTGGAGGGATGAACAGAGAAGCACTTAGTCACTGATGTCTCTTTTTGGCTCTGCTCCTCCAGGTTTTGATGACCGGGACACGGACCTGTTTTTGTGCGACACTAACACATGCAAGTTCGATGGGGAGTGTTTAAGAATTGGGAACATGGTGACATGCATTTGCGACTTCAAGGTAAGAACAGTGATTCTTCTTTTATGGCTTTCCTTTATTTCTAGTGTGTTTGGCTTTAATTGAGTAATTGCTCAACATTTGAGTTTATTTTGCATGACGCTGTTTCAAGAAGAAAGAGTGTGAAGGGCTGGACCTTTTAACCACAAAAATGAACGAGATGACTAAAGCTGTGTTTACTCAAGCATCATGGGTTATTGTTAGCATAACTGACTAGCTTGCTAACTACAGAGGTAATCAAGTTTTACACATAAGGACATTTCATTACTATCTAGTTTTTAAGATAAAGTTTTTTTTTAAAAAGTACTCTTCATTACACATACACTGAGTAGCATCTGCTATTAAGATTGAACAAGACCCTAAATACTAGAGGTGACCAAGTGTTCCGGGGTCTTTTAGCCCCCAGAACTACTTTCCCCTGAACTAAAAGGTTCCTGGTCCCCCATTGTTGTCTGCGTTTGGACCGCGGGCTGAAGTCCCGGGTAGATTGTGTAAATCAGGCCAGTGACGTATGGAGAAAAACAAAGTAAATGCACTACACCAGGCCAGTAGAGGGCAGTAAAACAAAGAGGAATGCCATTCATCACAGATGACACCATAGAAGCAGACGGACAGGCAGGTATCATTATGAGCAACACAACAGTTAGCCTGTTAGCATGAAGAGACTCAGCTGGTCTGTTTTAGATGGTGCTATATTTCATCACAGATGGATTCACTGAATCAACACGTGAGAGGAGATAAGCGCGAGTAGCAAAGACGTTTCAACACGCCTTTAAAATCCTTTTGAACTCAAAAAGCCGTGGCAGAGATGGGCCGGTGTTTTGGTTTAAACAGCGACCCTGTTAACTGTAAACTTTCAGCCGGATGCAGGTCAGCTGAGTCAGTAAACTCTTTTAAATCCCTTCTTAAAACACACTTTTATTTTATTGGATTTTATTTCATTTTAACCATCTTAAGAAATATATTTTAAAATGATTTTATTTCTTTAGAGTTTTTTTAGGGGAATTTTATGTCTTTTAAAATATGTTTTATTTCTTTATCTTGACTTGTGTGTTTTTATGATCTGCATATTTTATTTTACTGCCCATACAAAGCATTTTGTAACCTGGAAATGAAATGTGCTCAACAAATAAAATTATTATTATTATTATCCCTCATAAACGTCTTTAGACGATCATTACATATCTTTTGAAATCTTAATAAAAACTAAACTAGTTTGCATTCCCAGGAACTCCCTCTGTGTTTCAACAGCTGTGTAAACTCCACAAACACTGACACGTTCAGCTGAAGGTCTCCAGTTTACTGGGCGGAATAAAAACACTGCAGTTAATCTACCAATCAGACATGTTCATTGTTGCAGGCCCCGCCCCCTGAAAGCCCCGGGACCTTTGAAAAGTACTACCCTCCTAGAAGGGACTTTTTAGGGGGGAGATTATCTACCCCTGAACTAAATTTAGACCTTGGGTCCACCGGTTAAAACGCAAGTAGTTACTCCGGTCGAAAAACCCCTAAGGTGTAGGCTATTGTTAGCAGTTTTGTGTTTTCAAGCAACCTTATTGGGATAACTCAACATAGTGTTATTTGATTTGATTTGATTTGATGACTTTATTTTGAACATGTAAAAGTAAAAATACAATAAAAAAAAAAAGCAGAAAAGAAGAAAGAGTTACACAAACATTCAAGAAGAAAAAATAAAATAAAAAGAAACAGTTTTACAAAAGAAACAAAATCAATATTAGCAAGCAGTGAAATAATTTACTTTACATGTGTGAAAAGGAGTAGGAGGAAGTTTAAAACGTATCTAATCCTACCCCTTTAGATTTTCTATGGTGTATAGACCTCATTACACTCTGTTTCTTTATTGTTTAAAATGAATCATGTCAGAAAATGGTCAGCACTCAAAGGAAGATCCCTTTTCAAATATTTTCATTTTATTTTTTATTGTAGTTCTTATTCTTATTCCTATTCTTATGCCTTGTACAAAGAGAGCACAGTTTACTAAAGTCAAATTCCTTGTGTGTTCAAGCATACTTGGCGAATTAAGCTGATTCTGATTCTGAAATTTGATGTTAACGTTAGCTTCAGTAGGAAGCTAGCTACACCTGATACAACCTGCCAGTGAACACTGACAGTGGCTTGCTAGAAATGCTTGGCCTCTTTGGTCTACCTCTGTCTGAAATCTAGACGTAGGCTGTTTCCGAAATCGCCTACTATACTAGCAGTACGTACTGATATGTCCAAAATTCAGTATGTAGTAAGTAGTATGTGAACAAGAGCAAAATCTGCAGTATGCCAAAACTCCCCGGATGTCTACTGATTCGGGAAAATATCTCAGTGTGCATCGGACCAGTCTGCCTCGCGTACTGTTTCCCACAATGCACAGCGCTCGTTCTGCTTTTTCTTTTTCCTCATTTTTTGACGAGAGGAAATCCGTTTTTAGGTGCTGTGAAAGTTATCAAATTACATATAAACCACTTCCTAACTTTTTAAATCATAAATGGATGCTAAATAAGCTTTTTATTTATCGGCTTCGCCGTTGTTTACTTCCGCTTTCCGAAACCGGAAATCCAGCGAAGTCTGGCTCAACATCTTTTTACAGTCTATGCTCAACATGCTGCATGACAGATCGGACAGAACAGTCATACTACATACTAAATTCAAATGCAGTATGTAGTAGGCAATACCTACTGCCTACTACATTAGTAAGTAGTATGTAGCAGGCCGTTTCGGAAACAGCCGTAGTGTTTCACAAATGACACAGAAGTCTGAGAGGTATCTCTGCCACCATTAAGCTGCTGAATATATTTTGAAGAGGATGGAAGGCAAGGCTGCAGCAGGTGGCAAGGCATCACCAGCAGTTGGTCAAATATGACTAACAAATATTGTTTAATCCCCCAAAGATGTTTTCATGAATCCCTATCTTACATCTTTTTATAGTTTTGCTTAGGCAGTGTGATCCACGCAACCAAAAAGGAGTCTTCAAGTTAAAAAAGGACTATATGAAAAGCTTTGCCTGGGTCGACATGCACACACTATGAATCATGCTGAGTTGAAAGGTAATATACTTTTAAAGAGTTGTATAATCAACTGGATCGAAGTCCATTGTCTTGATTAGACAACATAAGCCCCATGGGGAGGTTGCAGCATAGCAAGAGCTAAGTTTACAGCTCCCCATGAAACCCCATGTCACCCTCCAGGACCACTGCACTCTCTGCATTCATTACAAAGATCACCACTGAAGGGACCAAGGAGTGAGAGGTGCTCGTTAATGACATAAACCTGGGAAATTATGCTGTTCTTGATAATGACTCATACTTAACTTTACGACCAAACCCATAATAAAAACAGAGCAAACCAGTCAGCCGAGTATTGATTTTGGTATAACGTTTGCAAGCTCTACAGACTAATATCCTATGCAGGGCCCCAGATAAATGAAGCCACCGAGATCTGAAGAAGTAGCAGTGTTCTCATCTGTTGCTTTTATCAGCACGTCATCAGCGCAGCCAGGCACTAGGCAAGCTGACACTCGATTGGTCACAAGCTTTTATCTCAATTTCGTACTTCCCCTTGGAGCAAACGTTAACAGAGGCCTGCAGATAAATGACATTACAGCTCCATTCCTCTTCAGGAGATCTCACACTGATACTGCTGTCGCTGTGCGCTGAGGCACTCTCCGTGCTCTCAGAAAAGAGCAGGTCATACCACATTTTCTGCCTTAATACCACAGGTCTGAGGTCAACTGTGCTACGCGATTTTCTGTTTGTCTGTTTGGAGGGTTTTTGATTGGAGTGTCTTCATTTCATCAGTCAACGTAAACATGACCTTCCTGGCCTTGCAATTGCTGCCGTGCCCTGAAATCATAAGTCACTCCTAATCAGTGTCAAATAAATAGATCTGAGATTTTCCTCCTCTTGGCATTTCATTCAGGACTGTCGAAGGAGACGTGTAAGTTATATAAATTCTCATCTTCGTTGGATTTCTGTGTTCTATTAGGATCCGAGGATTGGTGTGGTGACACTCCCACACAAAAAAAACCCCAATGATGAGACATGCAAGGGGCTGTGTAAAGAGGAAGTGAGTGTGGCGTGCTGGGATCAATGGACACTATTCATTGCCAAGATGCATTAGATCCGCCTCGCACTGACTCATGAAAGAGCCACGAGTTTCCCTCAGTAAGAGGAGTCAAACTGCTACCAAAGCAACATGCTCTCTTGTACCTAAAAAAGGAGTTGTTTCTTGTCAGCTAACACCATATCCCTGACTAATCATATAATGTTTCTTTGTAATTCATCTCACAACAGCTGTAGGAAAAAGCGATTGCTGTCAGTTTGGTTTTGTTAATGTCAGGTCACACGTCTGATTCCCTGAAGGGTCGTTCATTCCAAAAATATGTGCACTCATGGTGCTGTGAAACACTTGAACTAAAACTGTCCACCAAAGAGTAAGAGGCACATTTCATTGCTTTCAGTTATGGTGCTTTAAAATATATTTGTGGATTTCAGTGTTCTGAATCACATGAATAGTTTCTCTGCATCCAAAACCTGGAAACACAGCTATGTTGTGAAACACTCTTCTCCCAGACAAAATGTATTTGCATTGAGATCTAGTTAATTTCACTTTAAATAATGGATTCAAAGGCAGACATTTCATTTCTGAGAGTTTTGTGTTTTTGTGAAATAGTTCTGAAGCCTTTATTTCATGAAATTATCATTTTCATTTTTTATTATATCACTTAAAGGTGACATATCATGCAAAATCGACTTTTTAATGGTTCTCTACCTGAAATATGTGTCCCTATCTACAAACCCCCTGAAAATGAAAAGAATCCATTCTGCCCCTGTTCTGATTTCTCCACCTTTCTGTAAATGTGTGTGAAACGAGCTGTTTCAGACTTCAGTGTTTTTATTACGTAACAACAATATCCGGTCTGTCACGGAGTCAGAGCTCGGAGCTTGTTCAGCCCATAGACTGTATAAAATAATACTGAATCCCTCCTCCGTTTTTCATTACCTGCACACATGTGTGCTAACAAGGAGCTTAGGAGGGAGGCATGCTAGTTGTAGGCTGTCTTAATAAACACAAAGGTCGGTTTTACTCCCCACGTCTGCAGATTTGAAGATCTAGGGGATGATTTTTATTTATCATGGATAAGTGCTAGCGCTAATTAGCATAGCCACATAGCTACATGTCGCAGCTGTAGCTGTGTACCAAGACAGACGTCTACATACTGACAAATAAAACAACAAGAAACACTAAATCTGTGACCAATCCTTCAGAAAAGGTCCTGCTGCCTTTCTGGCAGAGGTCGGTTTTACTCCCCACGTCTGCAGATTTGAAGATCTAGTGGATGATTTTTATTTATCATGGATAAGTGCTAGCGCTAGTTAGCATAGCCACATAGCTACATGTTGGTAGCTGTGTACCAAGACACACGTCGACATACTGATAAATAAAACAACAAGAAACACTAAATCTGTGACCAATCCTTCAGAAAGGTCCTGCTGCAGGCGCCTCTCCATCAGGATCAGATTCTGGATCAGATTCAGAGGGTTGAAGTAACGCGGGTCTGTGAGCAGCCGTGTATATTCAGCCAACATGTAAACATTAGATCAACGTGCTGGAGAGCCGAGGGCACATCCACTTCCGGAGGGGGCGTGGTCAGAGAGAAAACAGAGTGTTCTGAGGAGGTCTGAAGAAGAGGGCTTTTCAGGCAGACCAAAATCTGATTTCAAAGTGTTTTTTTGAGCATAAACTTTAAAGACATGTTTTGGGGACCTCTTAGACCAATATATATTGATGAAAAAAATGTAATATGTCACCTTTAAAACTAATTTGTCTGGCGTGTTGCATTGCATCTAACCCAAGAGTTGCCGTGACAAACACACAATGAGCATGTCTTTTGTAATTTCTCTGTAATGAAATGCTCTTTTCTTTGGAAAGTAACATTAGAGTTAAATTCATAGACCTTTATATTTTGCTCAGTATCATACCTTTATTAGTGCCTCTGCCCAGTGTGCATGGTAGCATGGTTTTTCATCTTGGTACTGATCTTGCTTCTTTATTCATTTTCCTTCCATCCCCTTCATTTTAACTTTTGATGTTGGCTAATGTAAGCACATGCATATCATAACAGTACTGAAATGCAAATTCTGCTTAAAGTGCAGCAGGTCAGCCAACTTATGCAGAGGAGGGTGTTGGAGGATACTGTTCTACCAGCAGAAAGCATAATAAGGCAACTCGTCCTTTTGATGCACGCAGATCTGAAATAGCACATTGGATCAAACCATTCATTCTACATTGGCCCAGAGTCTGGTTTTCTTATTGTTCTAAAACCTTCAATTTTGAAAATTTGAACCTTTAAATCACAATGCTGAAACAAAAAAAGAACACGTGCATTTAACTTAACTCAGCACACTTGAGTCTTAGGTAACGTGTTTTGAACAGAGAACTGAGTACACTTGTGAGAAATGTGCAATGTCTTTGGCGATTAGACTCCATCGTGATGCATTTAAAGGGGGAGTGAGACCAAGAACAGGATAAGAGACCCCCGATGGAGTTCAGACACTGCTGGTGGTGGTGAGGGAAGGATGCAGGATGAGCTGAGGAGCTGGAGCTGAACACTGATGAGATAAATTGAAAGAGGTTGAGGCTGAATCTGGTTTGTTTATGACTTGAAAGATTATCAAATAATTGAACTGAATATGACTTGGTGTCTTTGTTGATGTTGACATGTTTGTGGGATGGACTCAGGCATGTTAATCTAGGTACACATGAACAAAATACTGTAAAGGTACACGGACATGTTTTTGCACGTCTTCCTTTAAATAACGATTTAACACACAAAAAAACAATTGTCCAGGTAATTCCCATCATTCAGCTCATAAAAATGCAATGCAATGCAAAGTTCGGGGATTGTTTTTGCTGCAGGCTTGGAGAATGAGGCTTCAGCCATTGCATAAAATATCTACCACAGTGTGATAGTGCTGGAAAGAGTTTAAATGGTAGTTAAATTTAAATGAAAAGGCAATAAAATCAACATAACTCAGAACTGTACAACTCTCCCTCCTGGGTATTTTGAAAACAAGCATTCAAAAGATTTAACGTCATGCTGCTTCAAATAGAGTGTTAAAACTCCACAGCAGGCTCCTGTGTGTGTAAATAAATGGACAGTGCTTGCTCAAAATACTTATACGTTTAACTCTGCAGCACTGCAGCTCAACATGAATACAACAGAAACATTATCTGAAAGGAAAACAGTCTTATTGTCGGGCCCATCTCATGGGAAATTAGAGACTGTTCTCATCTGAAAATACAACAGCCTCAGTTTGTGGTTGTGATACAGGCTATGCAAGCACTCTCCTACCTTCCAAGCTAACACTGTATGCTATCAGCAGTAGGGTTGCAAAGGGGTGGAACATTTCCGGTAAATTTCCTTAAAGTTTCCGGTAAATTTCCATGGGAAGTTAACCCTCAAAGACCGAGAAGGCCGCCGGCGGCCACAAATAGCTCTTCTTCTTAAATGTTTAATAACTTTTGAACCGCTGATCCTATCAACAAGCTTTAAAAACTCAGTTACAGCGGACATTCTCCGCTTTCCATAAATACCTAATTTGTCTCATTTGCATATTCATCGGCTGCGTGGTGACCGTGATGACGCCATCCCATTTTGCAGCATTGATTCGTCAGGGAAACCTCTGTAGTTTCTTCCTCTGAGCCAATTGGCAATGGGTGTAGATGCTTAGTCCCACCCCTGTGTATCGATTGGTTCAAAATGTAAATGTCCAGGATGTGTTTCGCCATGACAACCTTCTACTCCACCAATAAACGTGTTTTTGGGGGGAAATTTGAATGTAAAGAGCGGAAAACAAGACGGAGAATCCGTATACAAAACGGGACAGCAAAATCGAACAGATTTGCACGTTATTTGAACTCAACACAGAAAAGAAATGACAACACGAAGGTACACAACAGAAGAGGCACTGTTTCTAATTTTATCAAATTTTGCCGAGGAGTCATCTGATTCTGACGCAGACACAGCTGGGGCAGAGAGGAGGAGTGCAGCAGCTGCATCGATCCTTTCCAGGACATATATAGTATATATGTTTCTGTAATTTATGTGTATAATTGGTGAAGATCGTCTGAACTTTTTGCTCATTTTTACTAAATAATTAACATCTCTCTCATTATGTTCATGGTTAGTGAAAATTATTTGCAATTTGTTTATTTGCACTAAGTGTATTTCAATTCATTTATGAACACAGTTTCCACTGTTTGTTACCATGTTTGCATGTGTTCATGATCAGAATGTATTTATCTGAAAAGGCCCTTTTACCTCTGTGTCCTAATTTATGATATAATAACATCTCTACTTACTCTAAGACCTTTTTTACACATATCCACAGGGTCAGTAAATCAAACATAAGAATACACCTGCTTTTTCCACTAAAAACGTCTTAGAAAATACTATAATAAATGGCTGTAACTTGCTCAGTAAAGGTTTGATAGTGAGAAAAAATTATTTGGAAGTCTAAAACACCTAAGTACAACTTTCTAACAAAACAAAACAAAACTTCCTGATGTTCTGTCTGAGTTCACAGTAAAAAATGACCTAAATTTCCAGACGATTTTTAAAAAACTTAAGTATTTTCATCCATTTTCAGACAAAACTAAAGTAAAACTGGTACTTTAAATGCAGCACAGTGCAAGATAAGGTTCTCCTGAATAAAATGATGTATGGCACTTGATGCTGAGTGCTTCAATAGGTTAGAAAAACAAGAAAAATACAGGAGAGTCTGGCGCCCCCAAAAATGGTCAAGGTCTTTAAGGGTTAAGCAGGTTAATTTTGGAAATATTCCAAATTGGTAACTTTCCATGGGAATTATGGGAATTAATGGGAATTAACTGGGAGTTGAGGGTAATTTAATGGAAAGGTGTCATATCCAAGCATAAATATTTGTTTTGTCGTAAGCAGACATCCATCCGAAATAGAAATCATGTGTGCATGTGATGGAGGAATGCACAGTGCATGTAGGGGGCGTGGTCTCAATAGCCCTGCAGTAAGCAGTGTGCTATGTGCATGTGATTGAGGAATAGCAGAGATATTCAACTGTACTTGATGAAATCTGGTTGTTTTAGTCAGGATTGTGCTCAAATATATTTTCCCCAACTATATTTAAGTTCCCTATTAAGAGCCAACCTTCAGTTTAGTCAATTCCCATTAATTCTCATGGAAAGTTTCCAACTTTGAAAATTCCCGGAATTTTGCAACCCTTATCAGCAGTAATTCAAAGTGGTTCTGTTACAAAAGATCTCAGAGAGGAGATTTGGTTGGTTTGTCTGACTTCATCATGACATGCTGCAGCTTGTTCAGTATCTCTCAACAGTCACGATACTTAGCCGCCTACAAGCATTCATTTCTGTCAACCATCATTAGGATTTTTTTGTTGAGATCAAGCATTTTTTGTCTCCTGACCTAACCATCACCAGTCATGTTTGTCAGAGAACTGTGAGCAGTGGATAAGTCTTTATACATTTACAAAATATCTTAATGGTCTCAAATGCATCATATTTTTTTGTCCAGACTGAATTAGATTACTCAGATTGAGAAGTTAACATGGTGAATTATGGGTAATGATAAATTGTGACCATAGATGTAGATGGCAAGCCTGACAGACTTGTGGCTCTGTATACTAAATCAGAGTTATATGTTAGAGTTAAGGTGATAATATCTGTAATCAGAACAGGCATGTGGACGTTAACCTACAAGGAGGACACTGATGAGCTTTACGTCGGGGTCTAGTCTCACCCTGTCGGGATTCTTTTTCCCATAACAACCTGCTAACCATACATTATCACGCTTATTACCCAGATACTGACTTAAAATACAAACACACTTTTAAAAACATTGATTAAAGATTATTGTATTGATTTAGATGATTTATGTTTACAGTTTTTAAAAATAGTTCCAGTGATTCCTCATCAGTGATCGTTCCATGGTGATGGATTCTTCTCTGCCTGTTGTGGTGCATTGAACATGAAACTGTCCTCATTCAGCTCTCCTTCTTCTCTGAGCTCTGTGGTTCACACACCTTTAAAAAGAAACTAATGTCACAACTTTGAACCCTGCTGCTATCATCACCACCGCTCATGGTTTAACTTTCTTTGTGGAGATCACTAACCTAAAGTTTCTCTCACCTGCTCCGCTCCCTCATCATATTGATGGACAGAATCCAATATGGAAACGTCCGTAGCCTGCTGATTTAGCATGCTAACTGAAGCTAACGTTTTAGCCCCATTGCTTACCAATATGATGCTAACAGAAGCTAACGGTTTCCCCTCACCTTACGGTCTATGGTGTCAACAAGCAGAAGCTAAATGTGTCTGAACTCTTTTCTGTGGATTGATTTGACATGACGTGTGATCAGTTTGTCTCTGGTGTTGATCATGTTAGTGAAAGTTAATAACCGCTGTCAAGGGGTTTTGACCAATCAGAATCAAGCTTCTTACACAACTGGAAGATCAGTAAGAAAGACGGGTAATAACATTAGCTAACTCTGCGGTGACCCCATGCTTAGCAATGTCACATTAATTGTTCTCGAAAGAAAGGTACTTTATTGATCCCCAGGGGGGAAATTCAATTTTTTCACTCATGCTATTTTTGGACATGCTACACATACAGTTTTTTTGGTATATACATACAAATGCACACACATGCAGTGAACATGTCAGAGATGTCAGAGTGAGGATACTGCCGTCAACCAGCGCACCCCAGCAGTTGGGGGTTCGGTGCCTTGCTCAAGGGCACATCGGCAGTGCCCAGGCAGGTGAACCAGCACCTCTCCAGCCACCAGTCCACTTGCCAAACTTCGTCCATGCTGGGACTCGAACCGGCGACCCTTCGGTTCCCAAGCCAAGTCCCTATGGACTGAGCTACTGCCGCCTGCTGTACAGAGTCACTGAGTGTAGTTATACTTTGAATAAAGACTGCTGTACAGAGTCACTGAGTGTAGTTATACTTTTAATAAAGACTGCTGTACAGAGTCACTGAGTGTAGTTATACTTTTAATAAAGACTGCTGTATAGAGCACACAAAGCGCAGAGACACGGCCCCGGCTTTCTCACACTTTCATCACATCTTCCTCACCTGCATGTGTTTACTGTGTTAATGAGAAAAGTGTGAGTAAAGCCATTCCCGGTTCTCACAGTTATTATCTTACATATCATCATAATAAGTCAAAGCACAGGCCAAGCTGCCCGTGATGAACCAGCACATTAACACTTATATGTCATGGATCAAACTTCTGTCAGATAATATCAGAGAGGAGATCTCTGAAGGACGTGAGCTCTCTGTAATGTGAAATAAAAGTGTGTGTCCTGTAAACATGAAACACTGCAGTGAGACCGTGTGTATGATGAATGATGGATGATCTGGCACTGGTGATGGATACACGCTGCAGCGACGTGGAGTCACTCCATATTTTTATTAGGGCCCGAGCACCGCTGGTGGCGAAGGCCCTATTGTAACCCTAAGGATTGTTCTTTCTTCCGCCACCCCTGAACGTGAATGAAAGCGCGGATATTTTTGCACACTCATCGGGCCTGGTGAAAATTGCAAGTAATTATAGGTCTCGCAAAAAAATTCTCAGTAGCGCCCCCTAGAGGTAAAAATAACACCCTACGCATAGAGTATTTTTGAGCTACATGCATGAAAAGTCCTACACATATTCATGGCATCAGGACGCACAAAAAGCCTCTTGCACCCATTTTCGAAACTCAACAGGAAGAGCGCCACCTAGCTTGGCACATGAAAAATGGGGCCGAAATGGGTCCGTGCAAGGGTGCATACTTTTGCTAATTTCTCCTAGAGCTTTTCTCCGATTCAGTCCAAACTAGGCACATTCTAGAGTAAACCCATTGACGATTAAAACAAATCAAGGGCACTCCGTTCAGACTAAAATTGTGGGCGTGGCAGACTTTGGGGCGGGGCATCAAAAAAAAATGTCGGAAAATGGATTTTTGTGACTTTAAAATGCACGTAATCTCACCTCATCCAACACACTCATCAGGCCTTGGGAAAATTGCGACATTTTATGGGTGTCGAAAAAATTTGCTCACTAGCGCCCCCTACAATTTTCAAAAACCCTTCCTTATAGAAGTTAATTTGAGCTACATACTTGAAAATCTATACGCATATTCATGGCATCAGGACGCACAAAAAAGCCTCTTGCACCCATATCCCAAACTCAACAGGAAGAGCGCCACCTAGCTTTTAACATGAAAAATGGCGTCCAAATAAGGGTGCATACTTTCGCAATTTTCTCCAAGGGCTTTTCTTCGATTCAGTCCAAACCAAGGGCAACCTATAGTAGACACCTTGACGATTAAAAACTGTTTGAAGAATTCCGTTCAGACTAAAATTGTGGGCGTGGCAGGCGTTGAGGCGGGGCGGCAAACGCACATACAGCTTTGAATGTGAAGAATGATGCCCAAATAAGGATGCATACTTTTGAGAGCTCCTCCTAGGGTTTTTCTCCGATTCAGTCCAAACAAGGAACATTCTATAGCAGACATATTGACGATTATAAAACCATTAAAGGCATTCTGTTCAGACTAAAAATGGGGGCGTGGCAGACTCTAAAGTTTGAGGTTTTCTTGGCATCTGCCAAAAACTTGGAACATTCGCACAATCTAAGCCAGTACATACTCCCAGATCTTGCTTTGACATCATGTGGTGGCAAATATCAGACGGTGGTTTACATGTGGCGGTGGCTCACGTAGGCGACGGTTGCAGGTGTGCGAGGGCCCGTTCATCGCCGCTTGCGGCTTTAATTTTTATTTGTATTCCTTTTGTGTCCCTCCTGCTGTAAGAAACAAACAAAGCGTGCTCTCTGACCTCCGCTTCATTCACGGGGTCTGCGGTTTGTGTTTCAGAAACTTTATATTCTCCGTCTTCCTCCCTGTTGTTGCCGTGATTCTCTGTGAGAACCTGTGATCTTCCGGCTCATTTGTCTGCATCTTCATTCATAAAGCTCTTTGCATTGACTGTATATGGCTGAATGTGGGCGTGAAAGGGCGGACTATGAGGCTAAACTACGTGCAGATATCTCCAGGTGGTTTGTGATTTATAAACGGAACATTGCGTAAAGTTAGCGTCCTAACGGTTTTATAAATCAGAATTATTATTTTTGCATGGTCATAACATTTTTGGCTGCATGCAGACATCCAAAACAGTATCTCATGAAGGTGGGTAGATCAACCTATTTACTTTTGACCACCCAAAAGCTGTGCAGAATAGGAAACTATCATTTTACCTTATGTAACATGAATTCATGTCATTGCTTAGTCATTCCTCTCCATCCTCTACATCCTCTCGCACACTTGTTTAAAAAGCATAATGTACGTTCTGTCAGTCAGGCATTATCATTGACTCCGTATAAAAGACGAAAGCATAATGTTGGCAAAACATTTGCTCTCCAATATGCTCCCTGCTGCTTGTTTGATGTGGCCACTGTTCGCCGTAATGCTCAACCTCAAATTGCTCTCCCGCTTTTCCCTGCCGGAAGCTGTCTAATGTTTGGGTTGTGATGCTGGACTGCTGAAACTCGCAGCACTTCAAAGAGCGCTGAGAGCTAATGTGGGTTCATAGGATGTGATGGGAGGGTGCAGAAGGGCAGCACGTCCTTCACATTGCACTAAACAAGGAGCTGTGAAAATGCTTTAGTACACACCTTTCAGAAACACACTCAGGCAATAAAAGTTGGTGCGATCCTCAAACTGCTGGAAACCAAACAGACCTACCTTTTCCATTTTCAATTTTCTCCTCCTCCTCCTCCTTCTTCTTCTTCTTCATCTTAGACATACAAACAGCTTCACACTGACACAAATAGAAACAGAAAAATCAACACGCATCTGACAGACTGTAAAAATAATGAAATAGCTACAATTACACAGATATTCACACAGGCCCAGGTGGTACTGACACCAGCCTCTGATGCAGACCCCATTCCATATATTTGCATTTATTTAACATCCTTTTATCCAGGGCCATGTGAACGGACTGGGACTCAGATTCTGAATAATGATGAATTCATTTTCTTGATGCAGGGAAGCCAAAACAGCAGGCGACCCGACAAAGATGATGACTGTAAGCATTCACCTGTGTCTAAGGTGACATTAATGTAAAATGCCAACCTGATCCAAGGGTTGTATTTCAGAGTATTTATAAAACTGAATGCACCGTGCTTCTCACACTGTATCAGTTACAGACATGGATACCAAGTGGTAATGAGGGCATTGAAAACAGCCCTTTGTTTAATTTTTAAGTCCCTGACAAAGACTAAAGTTAATTAGACACAGGTTAGATCTTCCAAATAAGCTGTTTTATTTACACATTTTCTCAAGGCAGTTTGATAAAAAAAAACCTCCTCATGTAGCATTAGTGTCTCTGCACTAATATTATTTAGAACATTTGTAGGTTTGCCAAACTCTGTGCTTGGTAAGCAACATTAGCCCAAAGTAAGCTAACATCTCACTTTTCAAATGCACCATCCACTGACTTGATGCATGGCTGCTTTTCACAAAATGAAATCTGGAGAAAAAATCAAAACCCTTCTCGAATCTTTTGTCACCCTGCACTCATAAACACAACATGACAAAGGCCTTTTCTCCTCTTTCTGCTCCCTTGTTTGCTTCCTCTATAAAACTGTATCTACCTGACACAGGAGTTTTCTACAATGGAGGAGTTGTTTAACACAATCTCTGTGATTCTGTCTATAAAGTGCAGAGATTCCTCAGTGGACTTTTTTTTTTTACATATATATATATATATATATATATATATATATATATATATATATTTATAGTTTGAGCTGAATGTATGTGGAAAGGTTTCACATAAATACAACAGAGTTTGGGATGCTTGTCTCCTACCTTGAAGGTTTTCTGTTGATCTGTAAAGAGAGCATTCCTGGAGGATAACACCCAAACAGGCTGAGCTTTGTTGTTGAAATTGGGATGTTGTTTGCTGGTGAATAAAAATAAAGACCCAATTCATCCCTCTGTTGTTCTGGCTAAGCAAATTAATGTATTCCCCTTTCACAATAAGATAAGCAGTGGATTGTTTCATCAGTATTTTGCATGGCCTAATCCTCTTTCCTCTAATTCCTTCAACCCTGTATGTCCTACCGTCTGCACACTGCCTGTCATTCCTTCTGTCTTCTCATCTCTCTTTTTCTAATCACTCCTCGCGTGTATGTAGTCCTCCTGCTAGCTTCTTAGTCCACATACACACGTCTTCATTTATCCTTAGTGGCTTCAGTCCATGCAGGGGGATTCAGTGTATCTGTTTAGATTGTGAGATGTCTGTCTGAGATCTGATACGAGGGACGGGGATACAAATTTGTCATTTTGTTGTGCTTCAAAATGCTTGAAAACCATTTCATTAGACAACTATCTCTCCTGTTGGTCTTTATATTAGTAGTGTGAAGTTAACTTCATTTGGAGAGTACAATTTCTTATTTTTATTTTGTCATTAAAAGAAAAACAAGAAATCTGCAGGACCAAACACAACTTTCCTCTCCTTCTTCTCCTTCCTCTCATCCTTCTCCTACTTCTCCTTTTTCTAAATTGGTGTGAATCAATCATCATTGTTTTTTTTTCTCACCTGTCAGAGGTCTCTGTGGTGGAGCACAACCCCTTCTTGTCTTGGCATGATAAATTTACCAATTAAAATCAGCAAGACGAGTTAGCGCAGGAGGCTGGTTTCTGTGCCGCATATTTGAGGTTTGAAAGTGTGAGAGCATGCAGGTGGAAGCAAACGAGAGATGATGAAATAATGAAGACTTTGACACATGCTGCTCTCTTTCATGCAGTGAGCTGTTGTCATAACCATATTTGTGTAACGGTCTATTATGCACTTGTCACTTTATCAAACAGCGATTTAGAAAAAGACTTAAAACAGCATGGGTAGGCATAAAAAGTCTGTATAACCATTAACCAGGCTGTGGGTACAGTGGCCCTGAGGTGCAAAGCTAAACAACATTGAACTGAGTTTCTGCTCTGTTCTTATAGAAATGTGCTGCTGCAAAAACAATGTTCAGGAGAAGATGGTCATCCGTTCCTTCCTCCAAAAGTCTGTGGACCACTTCCCTCACCACTTTGCTTCCCAGGGCTTTACATGGAATATTTGTCGTCATCCAATTTCAGGCTGGATCTTAAATTCATTCCACACTAATGAGCTACCATAAGATCTGGTGTATAAGACACACTTTTAATAATTTTTGGTCATCTTAAAGGTGACATATCTTGCAAAATCGACTTTTTCAGCCAACATGTAAACATTAGATCAACGTGCTGGAGAGCCGAGGGCACATCCACTTCCTGAGGGGGCGTGGCCAGAGAGAAAACAGAGTGTTCTGAGCAGGGCTGAAGAAGAGGGTTTTTCAGGCATGCCAAAATCTGAATTCAAAGTGTTTTTTTGAGCATAAACTTTAAAGACATGTTTTGGGGACCTCTTAGACCAAATAATGTCAAGTGGTGTAACCCGGTTACACCACTTGACATTTCAAATTGAAATCAAACTTTGCAGACATTATTGTGGACAACTAGCTAAACACTTGACCTTGGGTTGAACATTTAAAACTATTTTTCATATTCATTTAAATATTTTATGATCATTTATGTTTATCAACATTTTACTGAGGTCATACCATTTGACATGTGTTCTAGACATACCTGACCATGACCTGAAAATGCTCTATTTTGTCAAATTTTAGAGAGAGTTACTAGCCTTGACATGTAGCAAGTTGTGTTCTTCAGGGGTCCTTCTGTTTGACATCACATCCTGTCACATGATCTTCTGCCTCAAATTTTTCAAAATGGCTCCAAAATGGGTGGTTACACCAGTTGACATACCAGAAGTTTGACTTGGCAGACATGATTCCCCATGTTAATGGAAATATTCAGAACTGCCATGTTCCTCTATTATTATTTGGTATTAAAAAATACTTGTTTAAGATTATGCCAATGTATTTCAGAGGCTGTTTAGAACATCATAACACATTTTTTCAACAACTTATACTCTTGGTGCTCTATTTTTATGGTTACACCATTTAGACAATTTTGCCATCATTCTCTCAATATTATCTCAAAACTGAATAAAATCAGGCATTTCAAGATAGGGGCCTAAAGAAAAAGATATTTTAAAGTAAATTATAACTTTATTTTGAAATGTTCACATTTTTAAAGTTATTTAAACCTCAGGGACAGAAAAAAATGAGCGGCACGTCTTTCACCCATATATTGATGAAAAAAGCGTGATATGTCACCTTTAACACTCATCTGAAAGAGAGGTATTTCATCCAGAAGATGAAGCACAAGCAAGCCACTGCCTCAATGTGCAAAGCATGACATAACCCTTTTCGACCAAGGCAGTTTCAGGGCCGGTTCGGAGCCGGCGCTCAATTGAGAGGTGGTTTTTCGTGTTTCGACTGCTAGTGAACCGGCTCCTGGCTGGTAAAAAAACGGTTCCAGGGCGGCTCCAACTCTTTGCTGGTCTAGAACCGCAAGGAGACAAGCTGCCGTTGTCCGCCATCCTTGTTGTTGTTGCGAGGGAAAGTTTGTGCTAGTGCTGCTGGGAAAAGCGGTCATGTAAATCTGACGTCATGACGTGCCTCTTCCACGGGCTCGAGTGGGCGGAAAAACAAACGGTTGCCATGTTGGTTTGTGAGTTCAACAAGCTCCAAAACCAGTGCGAGCACCAGCCTGGAAACACAACCTGGTTCACGTTGGTCCAAAAGAGGTAAGAGTGAGGCGGACCAGTGTAGCGGCACCAATTTTTGACACTGGTCTCCCTCATTAGGCAAGGCAAGGCAGGCAAGGCAGCTTTATTTGTATAGCGCATTTCATACACGAGGGCAACTCAATGTGCTTTACATTAACACATTAAAAGCATTGGAAACATTCAGACAGGCATAAAAGAACACAATTAAAATGACAAATATAATAAAACAGAAAAGAAAAGGAAAATTAGAAATATATTAAAAATTACATTAAAATTTGAATTTAAAGTGGGTTAAAATAATCTAAGATAGGAAGGCAGTGGTAAATAAAAGAGTCTTAGTCTTTGATTTTAAAGAGGTGAGAGTTTGAGCAGACCTACAGCTTTCAGGGAGTGTGTTCAGATATGTGGTGCATAATGACTAAACGCTGCTTCACCATGTTTCCTTCTGACTCTAGGAACTGAAAGCAGACCAGTACCTGATGACCTCAGAGGTTGAGGTGGTTCATAAAGTAGTAGCAGATCAGCAATGTATTTTGGGCCTAAACCATTCAGGTCTTTATAAACCATCAGCAGGATTTTAAAGACTATTCTCTGACAGACAGGAAGCCAGTGTAGAGATCTAAGAACTGGAGTAATGTGGTCTACTTTTTTGGTCCTTGTTAGGACTCGAGCAGCAGCATTCTGTATGAGCTGCAGTCGTCTGATGGACTTTTTAGGGAGTCCTGTAAAGACCCCGTTACAGTAGTCTAGTCTGCTAAAGATAAATGCATGGACGAGTTTTTCTGCATCCTGCTGAGACATAAGTCCTTTAATCCTTGATATATTCTTAAGGTGATAGTAGGCTGACTTTGTAATTGTCTTAATGTGGTCATTATCATGCTTTTAGAGAAAACATTGGGATACTATTAAGTATATTAAGCTTATGGAGTACTGGTTTGATTTAAAAACACACTCTTCTCAATTCAAGACAACCAGAAGAGGTGAATGGTGCGAGTCTCAGCGAATTGGTCATGGGCAATGATTCAGTTTGTACCTCACAGCTATCAATGTTACCTTAGGCTGAGCTCACTGACCCAATCATAGCTATGGTAGTGATCACATGTGGTACTTCAAAGAGCTATAAAGGGACAACATTATGAATAAGATTTATCTTCTGATTGTTAAATGCATTTTCAGATTTGAGATTTTTGAGATGTATTATTTGTCATATTGTTTTATATCTCAAAGCTTCCATATTTGAGTTCCTTATACTTCCGTTGACTTCTGTTTTCGTGATTCCTTCATATGTTCTTGCTGATTGAAACAAGAATATGAAGATGTAGCTAAATGTGCCCAAAGGAGGCTGCTTCTCTACACTCAGCTTTAGCAGCAGGACTTACTGTACATAACACACAAACATCAACGTCAAAATGAGCATCCTCCACATTTGGGCTCGGGGTTTGCTCTTAAATGAAAACTACTTAGCCGAGGCAGAGAAGGGAGACAGGGACGGGGCTTGGGGAGGAAAAGTGTCGGTCGTCTGCTGAAAAACGCAGCATCTGTGTCAGCTCCTCTGTGGCTCTGGCCGCCTGTCAGACACTATTACAGAGGAGTCCGTCTCCTGTGACTCGGCCAGGGAGACTCCACGGGGACCGGCGGGCTAGGCCCTAATCAAGAGGAGACTGCCAAGCGGTTAAAGAGCAGAAACACAAGCCAGCCACCTCCCAGCCTCCCCTCTATCTCTCTCCATCTTCACGTTGTCACAGTAACTTCCATCCCTCCTATTACTCTCTGTCGGTCTCTCTCCCTCCCTCGCCTGTCCAAATAGCTCACCCTCCCTCGTCTCTGTCCCCCCGCTACTCTCTCTTTGTCTTTGCTTCCGTTGTAAGGACTTGGCCAGTGTTCGCAAACAGGGCGAGGCATCATGGGAGAGGAGTTTGTCACTTACTCAGACAACGCTTGACAGGCCTCTGTCCAGGAGGTCTGCAGAATACAACACAGTGTCAGGCACAGAACAGATTTGTCACTCTGACAGCACTCCTCAGGGATCTGTTGTTGCTTTGTTGTTTTTTTTCAGTTCACCTTCTCCTCCATCGACTGCTTCGAAGTTTCCGAGTATTGCTGGTGTGGCTTTTTTTAAGTTTTTCTGAGGCAAAATAAAACTTCTGCGTTACAGCTGCAGTCTGCATCTCTATTCAGTCAATACTAACTCCACTGTACATCAAGACTAATCCCTCTAGGAACCCCAGATTGAAATAACTGATACAATTGTTCAGTATAATTGACCTAACGCTGTCAGGGACCATTATCTCCGACTTTCAAACTACGTTGCTTCATTTCTTTCTCAGCATGCCATCATTAGGGGTTTTAGTTGTCCCAGTTTCCCACATTAAAGACGATCAGTCCTCATCATGAGTCTGATAATCTGACAAATACCTGTTTCACACTAACACAAAGACCCAGGTCTCATATTTGGATATCAAGAAGTGTTTCTTTGCAAAAAGGTCATTTTCTTTAATGCACCTGACATTTAAACGTTATGTTACTCCATTACATTTGATCTTAAAAGGGCAGCGATGTACCTTCCCGAGCTGCGTTCCAAGATGGTCCACCTACAAATGTCTGAATCAAAGGAAATTTAGCGAGGACAGGATCGTTTATCAGCCGGAACATTCTTGAAGCCTAAGTGGGATTAAATGGCTTAGGGAAGTAAAATGTAATGGATTACTTTCATCCCTCTGCAGGATTATTTATTCAAAGTTTCAGAATGCAAAATGCACGGAGCAAACGAACATAATAATTAGGCCCAACTTGAAGGTTCAATTAGACTTCAATAACTTTTAAAAGTACAGACTTTTTGTTTGTTGTTTCAACCTTGAGCCTGAACAGAAGACAAGAAACCTGCATGTTAATGCAAAATACAAGTGAAGTGTAAACTGTTATACATGTACACTAAAAGAGTGACATTCTCATGACAGCTTTAGAAGACATAACACAGCATGAGTGTACTTAGTGAACATGTAGCCTCTGTGAACAGTTTGAGGAGCTGTAGGCTGAAGATCAGCTGCTGCAGACATGCAGACCCACTGCACTGGTGAGCAATTTACTCTTGATACAGAGTGAAAGAAATAGAGACATTAGAACTGCAATGTCATTTCTATAAGTGTTTGGTGTCACTACACCAGAGACCCACAGCATTGTTGTAATTTTTGTGTCCAATGTGGTTTTCAGTGTGTGAGAGGACAACAGGTACAGACCTGGATCTGAAGGTCAATTCCAGCAATCAGTTTTTTCTGTGTTCAGTTTGAAAATAGAAACAGATTACTGGACTTCTACCAATCTTGAAAAGAGACCTGAAAGGGTCCCTGAAAGTTGGGATTTGCACGCGTAGCAGCACAAAGGCTGCTTCTCAATTCGTTAATCTGTCATCACCCAATCATCCTCGGGTCCTCTCTCAGAGCAGGGACGCGGGTGTATCCTCTGCTGAAGTCTTTTGATCAACATGATTGGTGTACGTGCAGCCTCGTGTGTCACACCTCTACACACACCATGATTGTTATTTTTACACATTACTCTCACAGCACTACACTGCAAAAAAGGGTAGCTTAAATGTAGGGTAACAAAACTTAATTCAAGGTGAAGATTTCTTAAAACCAGTGAGATGATCTGTCCGTGCAGCAAGTTAATTTTACTTGATAAGAAATCTTAAAATGAGATTGTTAAATCTAGAAATAAGCAGGCTCTGAAAAGTATTAAAAGGGTTGAAATAAGTAGAATATTCTGATTTTTAGCTCAAACTACTTGAAAACAAACTTCCTACAGCACAGTTAGAAGTGAAATATACTGAATATAAGCAAAGAGAATCTCATTGATTTATTTTGTATACTTCATTTGAGCAAATGGAGGCCTGGGGACATCAATAAGATACAAGCTGAACTGTGTATTGAATAGATGCCTTATGTGTTATTCTTAAATCAACTTGAAGTTGTTACTCAATCTTGAAACAAGTTTTATTTGATGAGACTTTAGGTGAGACAACCAATGTAGCTTATTTTAACAGTCATTCACTCAATTTAAGATTCCCAGACTAACTGAGACAAAAAAAAGACATGTTCATAATCAATTTAAGATTCAACCATACATACAAAGATTAAAAACAAGTACAGAACTCTAAAAACAAGGTCCTTCATCTAACATGTCTCAATCTAAGAATTCAAATATTGGCAAGTGCTGATTTATTTGCAGTGTAATGTAAGGATTATTTTTTTTAAACACTTTAACCGTTGCATTATATTGATACGCCGTACAACTATATACAGGATATTTGATTTTGTTTTTTGTTTTCACTTCATTTAACAATTAGCTGGATAGTCTCACGGCTCTGTGGGGTTTTATTGTGCCGATCACATCAATGCAAGTACGATAAAGAGTCACAGGCGCATAGAGATAACGCTGATCTATTCAAACGTTCAGTTATTTATTTATTTATTTATTTTTTCTTTTTTTTTTTCTTTTCTCTTGTCTGCATATATATTTCTGGTTTGTGTCATGTTTGTCACAAACTGTCAAATATTAATGCAATTTATTCTTGCAGCAAAAGAAAAGAAAGAAAACATTTTTCTTCTGTGCTTGTGACTGTGTGCATGCAACCATCACCATCCCTCTTAGAACTCTGGCCTATCTTTTATTGACAGCTAATATCATGTTCTGTAAAAGAGGGCGTGCACACCTAGGTGGACCAAAAAAAAAAAAAAAATAAGAGAAAGTGAAAGAAAGATTACATAAGGATATACAAAGGAACAGGGAGAGAGAAGGAGAGAGAGACCTAACACACTTAGATGGAGAGGGACCATCTCACCATGATGCCAAAAACTCTGTGTGGTGATACTAATGATTAAGCAACCCTTAGTGTCCACAATCATTACTGAAGCTTGGGTCGCTGGTGCAGATGAAACCACTTGGGTCAGATCAGCCGAGCGGTTCGGCCCGGCACCCGGGCCGCGAGAGCAGTCAGACCGAAGGACCCAACCCGCCGCGGGAGACCCAGGCCAGGGGACAAGCCAAGGACCCAGACCGGAAGCAAACAGGTACCGCCGGAGCACCCAGGGCGACCCCCAGGTCACCCAGTAGGAGGAAAGGGGGGCGAGGGGGGAGAGATCCCGCAGCCCCCCCCAGGGACACCCCCACAACACCGCCCCCACAGCCCCCACAGCCCCCCAAGACAGAGCCAAAGGAGCCACCAGGGGGCCCAGCACCAGGAGCAGACAGCCAGGCAGGACCAGGACCAGAGCCCGCCAACCGGCGCGCCGGAGCGGGGGGAGGGCGGAGGCGGCAGGGCCAATCCCCCCCGCCCCCCCCAGACGGCCCGACCACTCCCCCCAGCCACGCCCCCCACCCACGCCCCGCGACTGATGGACTGAGGGACACCCCAATGGCTGCCGTAGTAACACCCCCCCAGCTGCGCGCCACCCCAACCCCCAAAGAGGACCGCGAGGGAACCCCCGGGAAACCCGGCCCCGAGGGCAGCCGCGGACCAGGCCCCCACAGGGGAGGGGGCAGCAGGGGGACGGAGGGTGACATGGACACCAGCCACCCACCCAGCCCCCAACGTTCAGTTATTTGAAAGGAAGATTAAATGATTGACCGAAATAATACCACAGATAATCAGCCTTGTTCAACAGTTCACATACTGTACCTCTCTACTGCTCAATAAGTAACTTTTTCTTTGAGACTTTTTCTGTGAGACTGCCTCATACTGACGCTGTGGAAGGAAAGATTTCTCATTTGGCAAATATGCTTCTTCTGCCCTTGTGTCTCATCTCTCTTTCAACTCCTGGGAGGAGCGAAGACACAAAGACACAACCTAACCGATGGAGACAGATTAGTTCATTGAGAATCAGCCAAAGCATCTTTATAGTCTGAATATGCAGATGTCTACAGCTGTTGTAGCAGGGTATGCAAAAGTATGAGCCCATTCAAGTATTGATGTTGCCACATCAGGTTTCAGCAGCAGGGAGAAGGTAGAGTCCTCTAACTTGCTTTAATCTACAGCTGATACATGTTGCTGCTTATCATACAGACATGATTACATGAGGAATAGAGAGGAGGAGAGGAAATACACGGTCGATGAGTGGGGATCCCAGAAGTGCTGTCTAAGCAGGAAATACAATGCCGCCGGGCGGACCAATCACAGGGCTTGTGGTCGATTCAATGGGTAGTTACAGTTTGGAGGAGGTGCGCGTCAGCTATGTGGGTAGGCCTCTGTGTAGGTACGGGAGCTACGTGGAGCTAGGTAGGCTACGCCGTCAATTCGACACAGGAGTATAAATCAGCCTTTACTCCACAGGGGGCGCCAAAACCAAGACATAATAAAAGTTCACCACAGGAGCTTTAATATGCACTTTCTTTAGCCTTTTTCATTTGGATTCAGTTTATGTCAACTGAAATGTGTCTTCAGTCAGCATCACCAGGGATTAACCTGTGACTGCGTCTGCCTCTGCACTGAATCTACTCATTAACATCACACAGAGGATTAATGTGTTTAAAACAACACTCCCCCTTCACTTCAAACTCCCTACTCCCCAACCAACACCCGGGTCATGTCAGTAACACTGTCCCCAAACGTCAGGAACACGACGACAGGGCTGGCTGATTGAGAGAAAGGGAGGGCCCGCCACAGACGCAGAGGAATATCGGACGAGAGCGTCTGTCTCCTGTCGTGAGCCACAGGTGCTCTCTGCCACCATCGCGAGCTCTGAGGCTTCTCTGTCAGAGCCGATAAAGCTGCAGCTTTGATAAGTGCGGGGAGGCATAAGTAAAGATTGTGCCGGAGGGTCTCAGCAGCAGCCTGAGATGAGACTGGCGGAAGGCAAACGCTGTGTGCTGTGTTTGGGGCCGAGCAAAGAGAGGGTTTCATGAGAAGTAGAACGTGCTGGGCGGTGCCGCTCCATCCTCTGAGGCGAGCCCCAGTTTTCGCGGAGATGTTTATTATTGATAGAGGTGGATGATAGCCTTGGGATGAATTGCATAATCTAGAGCCGCCTCTAATGGATACAGGAAATGGATCAGGCTATCAGTCAGGTCTCAGAGGATGAAGGATGCGTCTGTGTTTTGGATGTGTTTCTCAATGTGTGCATGCTTGCGTGTGTATGTGTGTTTACATCTGTGGTAGGCAGAACTATCCTCCTGTCAACTAACCAGCAACATCTGGCAAATCCCTAAAAATACACAGTGTGGATGTGATTACTTAAACTAAAATGCATCTTTTAGACACCCAAGAAGGGCAATTTTTACATCTTAAAGGTTTTCTTTGTCACATAAAGAAAAAGGATGAAAGGTTGCGGTGCTTTTCCAGTGGGAGTCTATCGCACACAATGCTGAAATGAAGACAGAAAGAGGAAGAAGCCCAGCTGTCTCTGAGGAATGTTCCCTGAAATGTCAGGTGTGTTTATGCCTCTTTATGAGCCAAACTCTAAATACTTTTGAAATCAGCTGAGCACGAGCAGAAATATGTTGCCTCAATAGCTTGGAGAAGTTGAGTAAAGGTTACATATTAGAAGCTCCAACTTTCTGCAGTATTGATGGAAGAAGCTCTGCTGTAAATGTTTCCACAGTGTGGGTTTTGTTGCATGAAGTAGTATGGAAGAATAAATGTGTTTCTTGAACAGGCTCATGCACCAGCCCTGCAGAA
The DNA here is from genome assembly GCF_009762535.1 of Notolabrus celidotus. Classification (NCBI taxonomy): domain Eukaryota; kingdom Metazoa; phylum Chordata; class Actinopteri; order Labriformes; family Labridae; genus Notolabrus; species Notolabrus celidotus. The sequence continues at coordinate 761,043 of NC_048281.1, read as the reverse complement.
ATGAGCTGTACTTGCTGAGTGAACAGCATTGTGTAACTATTGATTCTTTATAGATGCAATAATGCTTCCGCTTCGGTTTTGGCTGCTGCTGTTGTTTTTTTTATCCTTTTTTTTTTATAAGGCAAGCTGATCAAAGTGTGACCACATAATGTCTGTGTTGTCCTGAGATCAGCAATATTGTCAAGTTTGCTTGCAGGCAGACTGTCAACTGTATTGATCATGTGGTGTGAAGCTTTTCTTTAATAAGTGTCTCATAAAGGAACATTCTTCTTCAAGTCTTTTTGAGGAGTGATTTCTAGAAGCAGTCATCTGTCGCTTTTTGGATAAATCACAAAGCAATGGGTAAAAAGTGAATCCCAGTACACATTTTTCCACAGACAAAACACAACGTTGAAAAGTTGTGAATAATGATTAAAATGTTAAACATCTTTTCTAACACCTTTTATAGGTTTGAGATTATAGTAGATGCTGATTAAACGTCTATGTTTAGAGCTTATTTCACCAGGGAATCTGCTTCTGACATAAGGTTCGTCACATATATAAAACTGCATCTCACTTATCTAACAGTGTAAATGACTGTGAAAGTGAGCAGGGAATCACAGTCCACATTGAGGAAATGATAAGCACAGAGAGAACTAGGACAGAGGACATGTTCAGCACTCACTGCTGTCAGCCATCAAGATCCAGAGCTGAAAAATACCAACAGTCAACAAGACCGTGCTTCTGTTGCTTCTGTCTTAGGCAGGGCCAGGTCTTTATTATTTCGTCTACTGTGGATGGATATTTAAAACTGCTCCTTTATGATGTCTCTTGACCTTCTTGTGAACATTGCCAGCGCAGTGAGTTCAGTATTTTAATATTTTGTATGGAATAAAAATGCATTGAAACCTCATCTTTACTGAGGCAGGATTTCATTAAAGGCTTGAACTTAACGTTAGAGAAATGCTGCCAAAATAATCCTTCCCGTCCACCTTTCAAAACCAAAATTTACAAGATGTAAAAATATTTTTGAAGTTATGTTTTTGGTGAATTTTGTCTTTATTAGAGAGGACAGCTAAGGAAAGACAGGAAATATGGGGAGTAGAGATGAGGGAGGTGGATGAAACTTTGTTTTCTCTTGTGACTTGGTCTAACTTAATATTCCCCCAAGATGTAACTGTATTTTGAACCAATCCTGCACTTTGCCAACCCTAAAACTATGAATTTGGTGGACTTTAAGTTTCCTCTCCTCTCCTGGTCTGATCTGGCATGAATCAACCCAGTAATCAGAAAAACAGGAGCAGAATTATCCTTTCCCTTCAAACATTTCCTCTAAATTCTGATGTAATAGTCTTGTTAATTCATAATAACAGAGCACATTTATTCTCTCATGAGACCTTTCTTGGAAAATCAGTTTTCATAATCTTATAGCTCCAACAGTCCTCTGTTTAAAGTACAGTTTCCTTAAGAGCACAATCCAAACAGAAGAACTTCTCCAAACAGCTTTAAAACTATTTGTGTCACTTCTGTGCACCTGAGTGACTGCTCTGGTATTCACCGTGGTCCCTCTCTTTAACATTTGTTTCTGGTATTGTCCGTGCTGCTCTGACCTCCTGGTGCAGTTATGATCATGGAGACTGTGGAAGCTCTTGTTTCTGTAAATCAAAGCAGTGCATGGAGATTGATTGTGAAAGACAAGTAAACTCTTAATGTTTTCAGGATTAAAAGATGGAATATTAGACATTTATTTATTTATTTCATTGTACCTTTATTTAACCAGGTGAGTCATTAAGAACAAATTCTTATTTACAGACATGACTCAGCTGTGTTTCTGTCTGGAGGGCTTGGCTGCAGTGCTTTAGCTACAGGCTAGTGTCTACCGCACTACAAACCCCTGAAGCACATGAAGCTTTATAATAAAGCTTTGTAATAAAGTTTCTAATGAAGCGGTCAGAAATCAAATTAGTGTTTGAAATAGAGCAGTGTCCTGGTTTTTGTTTATGTGGCTCCACATCAGGGATGAATCTGTTTATCTTTAGAAATGTATTGCTTTATTAATTGTTGATAGCTGCTCACTGTCGATGTTAATTTAACAGAATTAACAGAAAATAGCCGTTTTCTAAACTTCTTTGTTGATGTGGCCTTCTTAACCCTATAATGTCAAGCGTATCATATTTGATACGTCAGTTTCTAAGACCTCTACATCATCAGTGGGAAATATTCTCTCTGAAAAAACCTGATGTATACAATCAGATACATGCAGTGCACGGATAATCCACCAGGTGTGAGTAATTCATGCACCAGAAGGACGTCACTTGAGACATCCAACATGTCAGCTGTGGATCAGAGACACACTCCAGGTTTTTCAGGGATATTTTTACCAAGTTTGAAAAAGTTTGGATGAAAAAAGCTTTCAAATTGTTCCTGAAACTTCACAAGGAATAATTACTGGATTGATGCAATGATAAACTAATTAATATTTCATGACTTAATTTATAGTCAAACCGTGTTGAAAATGTGTGAAAATCAAAATTGACACAGGAGGTATTTAAGGACATTTATTTAGAGATCTGTCAATCATAATTTTTTTACATTTTAAACATTATTATATAAAGAAACATACAGTCTTTTTATTATTTAAATGTAAATTTGTTTAAATGACATAATGAGGTATATTTAGAGCAGAAATTGAGATATCTATATAAGTTATATAAGTTGTATTTTTATATATGTAACCTGCTGCATCATGATGATTGATGACTGGTTGAATGTTGCCATGGCTCCCTAGTAAATAATTATCTTTTGTTCATTGATTTCCACTAAAAACTGAACAATTCAGAGACGAAATATACAATACATTGTTTTTTTTCTGTTGTGTAGTAGATACAGATTTTGTACGACGTTGTGCTGCAATATGGAACAAAATAATTTCTAGGTTTGAAATGACTTTGGGAAAAATTTGAAGGAAACTCAAAGTTTAATAGTATCATTGCCCGAACCCCCTCCATCCACCACATCACTCTTGTCCTCCAACAGCTCCACTGGCTCCCTGTTCAGTTCCCCATTCAGTTCAAAGTCCTTCTGTTGACATTCAAGACCATCCACAACCTCGCCCCCCCATATCTGTCCGACCTACTCCATGTTCCCACTCCCTCCCGCTCCGTCAGATCCTCTTCCTCCATACACCTGTCTGTCCCCTCCGCCCGTCTCACCACTATAGGGAGCCGAGCATTCAGCCGCTCTGCTCCCCGTCTCTGGAACTCATGACCACCTCAACTCAGAAACACAGATTCTTTCCCCCATTTCAAATCACAACTCAAAACATATCTGTTCAAAACCGCTTACTCCGTCTGACTCCAATTGCTCTGTCATTTTGTTATTGTTTTTTTTTTTTCTTACCCCTTGTTAGTTTATATTGTTTTCATTTCTGACTCTGATTTTGTTTCCTTTAATGTGAATTTGTGTATATATATATATTTCTATCTGTGCGGTGTCCTTGAGTGCCGAGAAAGGCACCTTTAAATAAAATTTATTATTATTATTATTATTAAAAAATGTTGTTTTTATATGTTTTAGTTTGTTTAAAAAAGAAGAAACTTTGAGCAAAAAATGTGCACCAAAATGTCTGATTTATCAAATATAATACAAATTAAAACTCATATATGAAAATTGCTATTCAATTTCTTTTTTTTTTTATTTGTCAGAAGGTCCAATAAACACTCCATTTTCAAAGAATTGGAATTTATAGCAATTATTTGATGGTTCTTAACTATTCAACAAGACAAAAAAAACATACCATCATACACTGCTGGATTTACTTTTTAGAAAGGCAACACTCCAACAGGAAATAAACATAACACTGAGAATGTTTCATATCTGCTTTATGAGAAGATTTATTTAAGAGTCAAAACAATAAATCTAAACACGATCACTGCAGAGACTCAGCTTCATCTTCATACAGACTGCAAATAATTACAGCTCTATACATAATTATTGCATCTGATATGCATCTTTATGAAAAAAGAAGCCCTGCAGGAAAATCCTGCTATTGACAAAGCTTGTGGTTCAAACATCACTGTAAAAGTAAAAGTCACACAATGAAAAAGTCCTCTGAATTAAACAGACACATTGCCCTCCAGAATCATTGCAAACCAGCGCGTCAGAACTGGTAACCATCAGAAATCACACATACGTTTACAGATGGATTGGAGTTTTTAATGACATTACAACTTCAAGCCAGTGCATGATTGATGAAGTCATATGAAGCTGACAGGACATGCAGCTGTATGTTGGTAGTGTGTTAGGCTATGGTCCAAGACACGGTCTGTGTCTTATTGTTTCTGTTTCTAACCCTTGATCCTACATGGATGTCTTCTTGTGACTTTTACCCTCAATTTCACAGATTTGTTGTGACTTATTTCCTTTGGATTGTTAACTTCCTGGGTAAACCAGTTAGCCCTTTGTTTGGTCTTTTTGCTTATTAGATTAATCTTCAAATCTGTTTTAGGGTCCTTTGACTCTGATTTTACCCTACTTGACGTACACTGAAGGGTACCTTGAAACAGATGCCAAACAGAAGCTACCTTGTTTGTGAGATGTAAAAAATGCATGAAAAACTGGGACTAACTTTGTTTTTCAGGCTTTTGTTGTTTAGGTAAAGAGACTTCCTGTATAACTAGATTAAGACCCTGACAGAGCTGATTTTGTTTTTATGATGCGGTCTGTATCACAACTAGAGCAGTCACTCAATTACTAGAGCAAATGAATGGTTTCATTCAGTGTAGTTGTAAAGTTTCTAACAGCCTTCTTTGTTGGCTGCATGTGGAGGAAAATGTAACAGGCAAACACATTTTGCGTTTGCTACTTACTGGTTTGGTTTTTGTGGCTTCGAATGACTTCTCCATCTGATTTTCAGGGTGGGCAGAGAGGGTTGTAGAGCAGACTGGCAAAGTGTGAGGTTGGAGTTGAAAATAACCGCCCTGTTAACTTCTGCATCACAACTTGAGCGTCTCAGCGGGAGATGGTGGCAGATGGAGGAGGAGGAGGATGAGGGCACTGGTTCCTTCACTTCTTTAGGTGTACTCCACTGATGCACGAGAGGTGTCAGGTTTACTCGCTCGCTGCATGTTTCTCTGTGTCTCTCTTCAGATTGCTCCGGATACACTCAGACATTTCAAAGAAGGGATTTGAAGGCCATGTAATAAATTCTTGCATAGCACCTTAGCTCACAGCTGGGATCAGTTGATTCTCTCCTCTTGAAACAGTTTTCTGTGCCCCCAGAAAATGTCAAACTTGTCATTGAAATTCATTCTATATAGCACACATGCTGATGAAGGGATTGCGGTGTAGTGAGGCATTTCATACCCTGTTTTATGTTGGAGTAGTGCCTGAGATGCTTACACGGTTGCTAAGAGTGTCCTTCAGCTGAGTGAAATCCTTTCTCAGCAGTTCTGAGCCACTGAGTCTGCGTTCAGGATGAAAGTCAACAGGCCCACTTTAACACTTGTAAAGTTGTTCAGTTTGTGTTGTTAGAAAAAGTGTTGGCTGTCTTTCTTTTATTATTCTAAATGAGCAACCCTGAGTGGGTGAGTGACGGCTCCTTGCAGTGCTGCATGGGTGTCTTTATTGTAATCTCACCTTACTGACTGTGCCTCAGTTTGAGTGTTCACATGGAGCAAACTTGATATTAATGGAAATATTAATGGAACATAATATTTGCAAGTATGTTTGAATTGGTTCATAATCACCTGTTAGTGCTTGTAAATGTAGGATGAGCTGTTTATTTCAAAATACTAGTCACATACAGGTTTTTGAATTTAGTAGGGATGGGCAATCATTTTTGAATATTCGAAGAGTCACTTTGAATGTTTTCTCTTTAAAAGTACAACTTTTCATGCTTTTCACCGGTGCCTGGTTGTAATACAGTATTCCCTCCAGCTGGTGGCTACAGAGCGTCTTAACTCTGTTTGCTAACCGCATTAAGTAACAGAAGAAGAAGAACGCTAACTGCATTAAATCACAAAAGAAGAAGAAAACATTAGTGACAGCTGCAGTGATTTTCTCAGTTTCTGAATCCCACACTACTACACACGTATTTCCAGAGACTGAGCATGGCTGTGAAATGTAAACACACACGCCGCGCTGCGTCACAGAAACACCGACATAAAGATCAAGACAGACGCTGACAGTGCCCGCTACTAGCAGCGCCATCTTGCTGCTGGTTAACGCCACTGCCACACAAACAGGCTGTTAATGGGACAGGTGTGTGTGTGTGTGTGGGGGGGGGGGGATTATTCGTATAATCGTCGAATAGCTGCCAGTGATTATAGAATAGTATTTTGGCTCGAAATGCCCATCCCTAGAATTTAGTGGGTGGCCACATAAAATTCTCCAGCTGGCAGACAAAGAATAGAGTGATTGTTGTGCACACAATAATTTGTATTGATGTACATTGTTTATGTTAAAAACCTGAAAAGTGGAGGATCATACTTATCATGCATCACAGGAGCTTCTTGTCCTCACAGACCATCTCTTCACTGATGTGAGGGGTGAGCAAGGGAGCGTTTCAATTTGCAATCTGACTGCTACATATCCTTAAACATCCCCTGCCCTTTCTAAATTAACTAACCACTGAATGCAATGCATGAAAAAAATGTCTCATGTTCCTGGGTTGCGTTTTCACGGTATTTTCAACACATAAATGAGCCTGTGTTATTCATGTCTATGCAGGATTCCTGTTGGTGGCTCACAAGCGTGTCCTTACGTGTACCTGCTTATTTTTACCCACCTCATTAGGTTTCTGTGTTGCATGCCTGTCATTTGGCTCGATGGTCTTCCTAACACATTAGTCAGTAGTCTGAGAGGCAGTGCATTCAGCTGAGATGTAAGTCCATACAAGAAGGCTGTCCCAGGCCTAAGAGCCGCTGACAGAAAGGCTGCAGCATTAACTCCATTTGAGTTAAAGCCTTCACAGGGAACAGCATCTGCCAGACTGCCTGCATGTGCAGCACTTCCTCACTGTGCTGGAATAGCAGCACTCTAAATTTGCCCAACAGAGTGAGGCATATCATTAGTATGTGATACAGTCTCTGTTGATACTTGTGCAGCTGCTGTCTAAATTTGATGCAAAGTGGCAGAGAAATCTTTGGACACTGTGTTTTAGGACAATGTTTGAGCACCTTTTCAAAAACAGAGAGTGCCTGTTATCCCCTCTTCATGACAATTATCAAATTGTTTATAACTTTAGGCATGTTTATCATCGCTGGAGCATCTACTGAGGGACACATTGCCTCACTTGATCAGCCAAGAGGAAAACTCTCAGCCTAATGGCTGAAGTCGTATGAAAACACTAAAAGAGCACTTAATAGTGGTTTTGTTATGTGAAAGAATATACATTAGAACATGATACCATTAACACTAATCCTGTAATTAAAACACTGCATTGAAACTCAAGGAGTTTGTTTTCAAAGATGTGTATAATTAGTCATCTTATGTAAATGGAGCTTATGTATTTGTTCATTATCATTTCTTTAAAGCTGCTTAAAGGAGGTTTAGTTGCCTGTGAAACAGACTAAACTAAACTAAAGCTAAACTGCTTTGTCCACAGGGGGGCGCTAAAACTAACACAAACAGAATGCTCCTCACAGGAGCTTGAAATAATGTGATTCATAAAATGAAAATAAAACACACACATATGACCAAATATATCTTTATAAAAGTCATATTAACACATATTCCATTTCACTCATTCTAATGTCTCTCAAGACATCGGGCTTAGAAACATAAATGAAAAGCAGCATCTTTTCAGTGCTTTCATTAACTGTTTGGCAGCCTTGCCTCAGTGCTTATTACCTACAGCTGCCTCATAATTGAATATCAGTAACATGACTGGATGTAACAGAAACGTATATCAAGAGTTGCTGATTGTAAAGCATATATGATAGAATATGTTTGATATCTATGGCAGCTATGATGTTTGTCAGAACTAAACATACACTGTGGTGTGTTTTTACTCTCACTGAGCCGTCTGTAAACTTCAGCTATGTCTTGAATTTTAACCCATGAGCTTAAAAAACGACCTAATGAGATTCTTTAAATCATGATCATTGCCTGAGGGAGAAATTCTCAGTTCATATTTTTCAAATCTGACTGCTTGGTCTTTGGTCCTTACGTTGGACATGTAATGTTGTGTCCCTCCAGCATTAGCTTAGCACTTGTCGGGTTCTTAGTCAAGTTAGCTTCCAACATATATACACGTTTACAAGTGGTTACTTGTTTGGTTACAATCAGGTACTCAACAACATATTGATAATGAGGCACCATACTTTTTGTATATTTGTATATATATATATATATAGCCCCAATCTACAAGGTGACAGTCCAGTGTTTATTTTTGTGTCCCATATCTTGCCTCCACCTACCACCTCCAAGTGGTTTTTGATGTCAAAAATATCCATGAATCTGACTTCAAAGGCCCATCAAACCATGCAAGACAGCATCCAGGAATTCCACCTGGGTGGTATCTACAGCTAGCCTGCCTGAGTTGGTGCTGGGGACTTTCCCTCCAATCTGCATAGAGTTAAAGAAGACCTCAAGTACAGTTCTGTCTCTGTGGGGTGCTCTTTAGATGCAGACTTAGTACATATGGCAGCTGTTTGCAGCGTTTAATTGGACAGAATTTGACCAAACTGTGCCTATAGGAGCAGAAAGTAGGAGCAGTGGGGTTTAGCTATAAGTCATATGATGTCTGGTGCATTGCTTCTTTCTTTGGAACAAGTTTTCATTGTAGATACCATCTTAAATAAACAGGGGAAACAAAGTTTGGTCAGTTTGTAGCAGTGATGCAGTGAAAGGCAATTACATCTTTTCACCAAGCTCCCTCTGAGTCACGACAAACACCACATCAAAGAAAAACAAAGCAATGAGGGTCAATTATGTCATCAAACCAAGCCAGAAAGACTCTCCTGTCTGCATGGAGGCTCTTAGTCCAATTATTTATACCTTAATTTGTGAATACAACTACAGTCTACCTCAGTGCTTGTCAGATCCCATAATTACACTGTGGTCATTATGTAGGAAGGCTGCTTAAACAAACCCTCCACTCACAAAGTTAGCTCACCAGAAGTGTGGTTTCACTGACCATAAGGAGCTCAGGTATCTTCAGGTATCTTCAGAGGACTGTAAAAAATGTGCTTATTCACACTGGCACACGCTGCTCCAGGCTCTTCCCTTCCCTCCCTGGTTGCCTCCCTTTGATGGTATTTAAAGTACAGTGACCTGGCATCAGACCCATGGGGCAGACTTAGGAAACACTGCTGAGACCATCAGAGTGCAGGGACTCCCAGCTAAGTGGGAAGCTCTTTGGGATCTCACACTGGCTGGTCAGATGGACTGCAAAGAGGCCTGTTAACAAATATCTGTCAGCCATTAATGGCCTTATAGCAGTCAGCAAAAAACAACCCAAAAAGTAGATGCTAGATCACCAAAAAGAGATGCCAAATGAGCACTAAGAGACAATGAAAACAAACAAGTTGGATAGATTACAACAAAATCATTAGAAACGAGAAAAAAAGACGACACAATTCAGCTACATAAGAGTCACCACCATGGAATACCACTGAGTATCAAAGACCCGTCTGTATGAGCCAGCATACAGAGTACAGCTTTAGTACAGTCAGTAAGAATGGCTGTGATGTGCCCGTGTTCATGGGGAAATCAGAAAAGACAGTCATGAAAAAGCAATTGAATTTAAGGAATGAAAAACTAAATTGTCAATAGAAATAGGCAATACAGACTCTGTGGGACTGATGGAGCCGGCCACTTCCATATATTCTGGAAATGCAAGGTTATTAAAACGTATTGGGAAGAGATCCATACTCATATACAGAATGTGTTTGGTGTTAAGATTCCTTTTAAATGTGAAACTCTGTATCTGGGTGATATATCATTTGAAAATTGAAGTATTAATGACAAAAAATTACTTGGTATACTGTTGACGTCAAGCAAGAAAACCATAACAAGAAAATGGTTGAAAATAGAACCACCCACAGTTTAAGGGAATGGGTTAATATTGTGCACGAGATTTTCATTATGGAAAAATTGTCATTCTCCCTCAGAGTGCAACGTGGAAAGTTTTACCAGATTTGGACAAAATGGACTGAGTATGTGAAACCGCTAAGATCCGATTTCGTTTGAGGCTATCTGCATTTTTTGACAGCCCACCCCCTTCGGCTACTCCTAATTGTTTTATTTTTGAGAATCACAAGAGGAAGCTCCCCTGTTCTTTTGTGTAAATTTCAGCAGCCACATTAAGACAATTACAAAGTCAACCTATTATCACCTTAAGAATATATCAAGGATTAAAGGACTTATGTCTCAGCAGGATGCAGAAAAACTCATCCATGCATTTATCTTTAGCAGACTAGACTACTGTAACGGGGTCTTTACAGGACTCCCTAAAAAGTCCATCAGACGACTGCAGCTCATACAGAATGCTGCTGCTCGAGTCCTAACAAGGACCAAAAAAGTAGACCACATTACTCCAGTTCTTAGATCTCTACACTGGCTTCCTGTCTGTCAGAGAATAGACTTTAAAATCCTGCTGATGGTTTATAAAGCACTGAATGGTTTAGGCCCAAAATACATTACTGATCTGCTACTACTTTATGAACCACCTGGACCTCTGAGGTCATCAGGTACTGGTCTGCTTTCAGTCCCTAGAGTCAGAAGGAAACATGGTGAAGCAGTGTTTAGTCATTATGCACCACATATCTGAACACACTCCCTGAAAGCTGCAGGTCTGCTCCAACTCTCACCTCTTTAAATCCAAGACTAAGACTTTTTTTATTTACCACTGCCTTCCTATCTTAGATTATTTTAACTCACTTTAAATTAAAATTTTAATGTAATTTTTAATATATTTCTAATTTTCCTTTTCTTTTCTGTTTTATCATATTTGTCATTTTAATTATGTTCTTTTATGCCTGTCTGAATGTCTCCAATGCTTTTAATGTGTTAATGTAAAGCACATTGAGTTGCGCTCGTGTATGAAATGCGCTATACAAATAAAGCTGCCTTGCCTTGCCTTTCCTATGTGTTGTAGCAATAGAATGACTCAAGAACATAAAACCTTGGAAAGGCAACTTGGACAAAACACAGTCGGACTACTGTATACAGTATCACCTTCCCCAATTCCCAGGGAAGATGGTGACTATATGATAGAGAATATTTCAAGCGGTCAAATGAAAGACTGTGATATTGAGATGTCAAATGCCAAAGAAATTGTATTGAATACTGTGCCATTCCAAATCAAAATAAATTTTCAAAAAAAAGAAATAGGCAATACAAGGTTGAAGCTTTAATTTAACATTCACCATTGTTGATATACATACTGTTTGTTTGTTTGTTTGTTTGTTTGTTTGATTGTGTGTGTGTGTGTGTGTGTGTGTGTGTGTGTGTGTGTGTGTGTGTGTGTGTGTGTGTGTGTGTGTGTGTGCGCGTGTGTGCGTGTGTGCGCGTGCGCTTGTGTGTTTGCAAGCAAGTGTTTTTACAGTGTGATGTTTTAATTGTGACCTGCCAAGGGACTGCAGATGTAAATTAGCTTTAAGCTAACTCTGGTACAATGCATCAGATGGTGACATTTATGTTAAATATTGTACATGGTCCCTTTACAAATAAATTGAATTAAAAAAAAAAAAAAAAAAAAAAAATGAGCAAGCGATTTAAGACAACTCCTGGTAAAATGTGGAGTCTTTCCCTGATTCCTAAATCTTGTCTGATGTCAGGCCCATGGGTTTCATAATGTATTAGCTCCACATAGAACATGGTTTTCTGTTCCTCAGTATGGTTATGTTCCTGTTCAGCGCAAGCCACTCAGAATTTCACATAAATGAAATTTAAAATGCTGTTTTCAGGAGGTGCAGTTTTACAAACTATCAAAGTTCATAAAAACGTTTCACTTAAAAGATAGATGTTAAAGTTACAAAGCTCCAGTTCACTTATAGTTCAGATCTTCTTTTGCAGTTAAATCTTTCAAAGGAAACTGTTTAAATATAAACAAGTGCATCATTTGGCAGTCAATTTTTATGAACAGAAGTCTAAAATGTTATACTATTCTATTTCATGTTCTATCTACAGATGCAGACATTTTTACAGTGTATATCTCTCCACAACCCCCCCACCCCCCCTGCTGTGCTGCAGTCCACACATACCTCAGTGTGACTTCTCGCTGCAGGATTTTTCAAATATCTGACTAATTGTTGCTTGAAATGGATCGGTTTTGCATGAGTGTAGATGGCAGTGTTTGGGTGGAGTGGAGCTCCATCGGACAGACCGACGGATGAGTCATTTGTTTTCTGCTTATTGATGCTGATACCCTGTCATGTTTGCTCTGGCTGCATTTCGCAGAGCTCTACCCCTCAAATTGGCATGCTCCTTCCCTCCACTACACAGTCACGCACTGATGCGTGCACTCGCCTTCACTTTGCATCGCTCCTCTCCTTTGTCTCCCACTCGTGCTCTCTCCTCTCGTGCTGTGTGTCCCTCGCCACTCCTCCACATTGTTTTTCTTCTTCCTGTGGTTTTCTATCATCTATCCACCCACATTACTAACATTTTAACACCTTTCAATCTCTTTTAGCTCGCCTGCCCCGTCACTCTGCCTAACTTACCTCTTTCCTCTCTCTCTTCCACCTCCCTTCCTCCCTCTTTTTCCTTAGATCCTCCTCTTCATAACTGCTTTTTCATTGCATTCCCCAGCTTCTCTTCCTCCCCTCCTCCTCCTCCCACCACCTGTCTTTGTTCCACCCCTGTCAGCCGGCAGTTAAGTCGGTGAAGTCAGCATTGGGAGCTGTTATAAGGCACTGAATGAATGATGATGGTTGTGCTTGTTTTGCAAGGTTGTTGTGTGTTGTGACCTGGTAAAGCGCGGATGTCTTTTTTTTGTTTTTTCTGTGCAAAGTGCTCTGACGGTGGATGTGTTAGCTGTTTCGTCTGTGTGTCTCTGTGTGTGTTTGTGTGTATGTGTGTGATGCAGCGATCCCAGGCAGGTAGAGAGACAACAGGTCCTGGCTGCAGTCCCAGTGCTTAGCTTTTAGAAGTCAGATGAAGAGAGTTCTGGGTAGGCAGAGCCACAGCAGCCCCTGCAGGAGGTTTGTGGAAGCAACATTTCAAGTGACAGAGAGCCGAACGGGTGTGAAGGGACATTAAACTGCAGGGGAGAAGGATGGAAACTTGCTTATGTGCAATTAAGATGCTGCAAAATGTAACTCTGAAGAAGAGGAATGTATGATGGAGTGCTCTTACATTCACCAGCATGAATACACAATGATACATTCTCCTCTTTGTGTCCTCTTAACCTTATGAAAGCTGCTATTATCTTGAGAGCAGCAGGTTTAATATTTTCTTTAATGTGAGCTGGATTAAACTTAGAATATTCTTTTCTCATCATGTCAATATAAGAGATGTATTCTTTGATGAAGTGTTGCAGGATGACTTTAAAAAACCATGAGCAGAGCATGAGCAAGACAACCTTTTATGTTGCTGATTTAGGAGTGAAGTTTTAGAGAGACAGAAATACTTTTTGTTAAGAATCAAGAATTAAAATCACATCATTTTGTAATAAAATGAAGCTAACTCAAGTGTTTAACAACTGCAGCAGTGTTTGGTCTCGTAAGGGTTGGGCGCTCAGTGTATGAGACAATATAACATTTTTTTTAAATTGATAAACATTGCCTGTCACACTCAGAGTCCTGATAATATCCTGACCACTTAAGGAAATTCAGATTGTGACGTTTTGGAGATTTGCCCTTCACATAGGAACCCTGCAGCTGGAGACCTTCAGGAGGGAATTCACAGAGAATGGATTGCACCAATAAGCTCTAGACATCATCTGGAAGTCCAGTTCACAAAGCATATGGTACTAAAGATCAAGCTTGTTGTCATCATCACCGGAAAGTTTGAGTGTGACATCTTTTGTAACTACTACGGCAGAGTTACATCCATCGCTCAGCAGATTGGAAACTGTTCCCTTTGACTGTGCGTGACTGTGAATTATACATTTTTTGAATGAGGCTCATTAGAAAAGATTGAGGCTTGTTTTGCCCCAAATTAATCCGACGATGGCTTTTTAAATGTATGCAAAGAACACAGGCACACAGTGGATCTTTTTGTTCTGTAGCACAGCTTTTGGTGCATTGAGCCCTTTCCATGTGCTGTGGGAATTAGAAGGTGTCTTTCGGCTCACTTGCACGGGTTTAGTGGGTGCAAAAGCAGTGCAATCCTTTTTTAAAGCAGTCCCTCAGTGTCACTGCACTCTCAAAACGTATCTGTTTGGTATGTGTGGGGGGGGGGGGGGGGGGTCTTCAGGAATGATGACTGTTGTTGTTGTTTTTTTGCATCTCTGTAGCTTGAAAATGTTTCTGTAACACAGACAACAGTAGAAATCGTAATACAGTCAAATGACAAGCAGTAAAGAGTATAAAGCAGCAAAACTCAGCTCAATGTGAATGTCATCACGCCGCCCACTGGCTCACTGTAAATGTTCCAGACTATTACCTGCTGCGTTCACACATCTCATCTCAACTTTAGAAGACATTTGCGGTCAGGTGTGCACCCCAGCCGTACATTGCTGAGTGCAGTGCATGAGTGAAAGGGGTTAAAGTCATCCCAGTCACACAGGGGAACACATGCAAGCACACATACATTGGGTACCATAGCCACTTCTGCAGTCCCTGTGCTCTTGGTCAGGACACTACCCGACTGTCCAGTCTTTGTCACAGCGGAGGTGTGGGGCAATGTCTGCGACTTTTCAAAAGCCGAGCCAGCGGGCACATAAGGCCGTGCCATATGGCCCTGGCTGGCCAATGGCCCCCACTCCCACTGTCTGCAGAGAGCTGTGGAGGATCAAATTTTCTCACCGTCTGTCTCATTCACCCCCCTCCTCTCATTAACATACTCACTTCATTTCTCCTCCTCCCAAAGCTTTCCTCAAATGGCCTCACATTTCAAACTGTAATCTCAGATCTTTTCTGGCACCTTTGTCTTCTTCCATTTACATTTAGCTGACAGTCATCTGGGCTGACTTACAGTAAAGTGCAACAGCTGACGGAGCTGATATTTGCAGACTGCAGACATCACACGCTGCAAGTAATCAAGGAATCCAAGGATCAAAGCTGTGGCACCCTGACAATGACTAAAACAAGAACGCCTTTGTCTCCAATATGGTCATGTGTACAGAGGAAGTGCTGGGAGACGAAATGTGCGTCAGTCTGAACAGTAAAGTCTGTGACTTTGGCTCCTTGCAATCAAGTCAACAGAAGCTGGAGATGAATAAATGAGAACTCAGCAGCAAAGCGTTTTTGTTGGACTGTCTTATTTACCAAAATAGTCAAAAGCCCAAAGTGTTCTGTGTAAAAGCATGAAGGCAAAGTGATGGCAGAGCTTTGTGGCCATGCTGTAGCACAATCTCAATGTAGAGAGAGGCTTACGTGAACACAGAAGGTAATAATCCAAGCTGTTAACAGCAAGCAAGTGGGCATGATGGTGATGATCTATGCATTGAACAGTTTCTCTGCTCTAGTTGCCTGTACATCATTTTCCACAGGGATGCATGATATATCAGGCAATTAGGTCACCAATACAGGGAATATTCTATTATACTCTACTATTCTGATAATTCAGCTAAGAAAATGTGGATATATATTCACCTTTTATGGAATATGTTTGTTTTTTGTTATAGCCCCACTTTAGTTAATATACATCATGCAAATAATTAGAGTTAGGCATGGTAAGTTTAGAATGCCAATATAAGATCATGTGCTCCCTGAATATGAGCCTTTTTCATCCTCAGGTGTGCATAAACTACACTTTTAAAAATACAGAAGATGCTAAAAAATAATCAGTAATCTCATAGGTTTTTTGCTTTCAGGAGCAGATTGTTTTTTGGTTGTTAGTATTAGCTAATAAACATCTCTTCTTCATCCTCCTCACTCTGCCAGCTCCACATGGAAGCCCTCCCTCCCCCAAACCGGAGTGTTTCATGACCATTGTGTGTTTCATGTGCAGGGGACTTGACACAGTGCTGTTCTTTTGGCATGTTTCCTCTCTCTGATCCTCAATTGTCCATGGTTAATGTGGGAGTTAGCATGTCAGCAGATGGTTCACAAGTCATTTACAGACTTTTGGTGGACTTTTGTAAATTTTGCCTTTTTTCAGGTCGTCAGTCATTTTTCGTGGTCGCCTAGAGCAGGGGTTCCCAAACTCTTCAGCACGCGACCCCCAAAATATAGGTGGCAAAGACTTGTGACCCCCACTGTCCCTTAAAGTAGTAAAATGTTGCTTCATACTTGATTTACTTCCTAATTCAAAGTCAGACCTGCTGCTACTGATCCATTTGTTAAATAACTGTTAACTAACACTGACCCTTACTTTAGGAGTCATCCTGCAACAAAGGAAGGCAGGAAACTAATGAAATGTACAATTTTTGTCTATATTTGTAAAATAATGGGTAAAATAAGCAAATTCAGATTACTTAAAATTAAAAAAAAAAAACCTGGTCTAGAGGAGTTCAAACTGTAAGAGAGTCAATCAATCAATCAATCTTTATTTGTATAGCGCCAAATCACAACAAACGTTATCTCAAGACGCTTTTACAAACATAGGAGGTCTAGACCACTCTATGTCAAATTATGAACAGAGACCCAACACCAAGACAGGGTAAGACTCAGTCTGACCCCACCTTAATCCATCATGAGCATTGCACATCGCAGTATTTAGCTAGTTACAGTGGTGAGGACAAACTTCCTTTAACAGGCAGAAACCTCGAGCAGAACCAGACTCATGTTAGACAGCCATCATGCCTCGACTGAGTTGGGTCTGGAAAGACAGATAGAGGGGAGTAAGAGAGAGAAGTGATAGTGATGAGACGAGTAGTAGAAGCTGTTGCCGCTGGAGTCCAGCACGTCCGTATCAGCTGGAGTCCAGATCGTCCACAGCAGGAGGACGTCTACGGCAGCTCAGAGGAATCTACAAGACAATGGAGCTCAGGGACTCCAGAAAGGTCTATGGTTAGTAACTTTAATGGGACAGGCAGAGTTAAAGTAAGTGATGAAGGGGTTGGGGGGAAGAGGGTGAGCTAGGATCCCAGTGTGTCAGTGTGCCAGTTCCCCCGGCAGTCTAGGCCTATAGCAGCATGACAAAAGCTGGTCCAAGCCTGATCCAGCTTAACTATAAGCTTTATCAAAAAGGAAAGTTTTAAGTCTACTCTTAAAAGTAGAGAGGGTGTCTGCCTCCCGGACCCTGACTGGTAGATGATTCCAAAGGAGAGGGGCCTGAGAACTGAAGGTTCTACCTCCAACAATAATACTCTTCTGCTGTGAGGGACAGATGAGGAAGGGCGAGTTGAATGTTTAGACATTTTCAGTTTCAGTAGTTCATGTGCAGAAGGTGGCTCTGGTCTCATACTTGAGATCTATCTTTACTTGAACTGATAACATATACACACAACATGCTTTAAGAGACACATAGGACACTGTATCCTCCTTTCTACCCACATTTGATTTGCACTCAGCCACATCTACTGTCTTACACCACCTCTGATAAGGCGGAGGCTTTGAATCACCCATCCTCTCATCACTCCGCTTTTCCACAGGGTTGAAAGCCAAATACTGGGTATGATCAAGAGATGGGGTGGGGGGGGGAGTTTTCACAGAAAAGAAGGCGATCTTAAAAGACACCCGCAGGGCTCTGCTGGGCAGCTTTCCCTTCCGTTGCATCACGCCTGGCATAAAGTGGGAGTCCCCAGGTTAAGAACAGCCTGAGCCAGCTGGGAGAAAGAGTGTGGGAGAGGGGGAGTGGGGAGGGAGGGGGGAAGACAGAGGAAGGATAGAGGATGGTAAAAAAGCACGGGCCCTGCAGTAAGCTATTCCAAGCGCCTTTGTGGGGTTGCCATTTTTTCATTCTCTCTCGCTCTCCTTTGAGGGGATTTTCTATTCCTCTCCCTCACTCTGTCCCCATTTCTTCTTCTCTTTCTGTTTTTTTTTTTCATTTTATGATGTTCTTTTTTCGCCGTGATTTCCTGAGGCACTATGGTTCTTTTTTGTCATGCCAGGTTTGTTGAGCCAGGGCTCTGTCTTTGTGTCTCCATCTCTCTCTTTCTGCATCTCACTTCTGTATTTTCTTCACCTTTATTAGCCCTCACTCCTCGTCTGTCTCACTCTCATCCATTTTCTTTGACTTCTTCTCCGCCCTGAGCCCAATCCTACTCATAAACTTTGTCTCTCGTCTTCTCTGCGGGCTCTTTCCTTCCTGCGTCTCAATCCCTTTGATCAAGATCCAGCGTGCACTTTCTCTTTCAATCCGAGCCCCTCCTCCTCCTCCTCCTCCTCCTCCTCCTCTTTTTACTCTCCTTTGTGTGTATTATTTCGTATTTTTCTCCCCTTAGCGGGTTAAAATCTGTGTTCACACTTGATCGTTGTGATGCTCCCGGGCTCTTGAATCGATGGCGTGGTTTTATTTGAGCTTCTGCTCGGGGCCATCAGACCTTGTGTGTGTCTCAGATGACATTCACACTAAAGCAGCTAAATTGGGATGTGCAGTTAATGTGTGAAAATGATGTGTGTAAACTGATGTTTCTATACTCAAACACCCAGGAGAGAGGGAAATGACTTCTTCTGTTCCCAAAAACATAACTTCAAACCAAGCCTCGGCACAAATTAGGGCATAAATGCATTACTCTGCTGACTCTGACCTAGCGTAAACTCCCGAGGATCAACAGCAGTGTACTGTCCTTACACAGCCTCACTCACCAGCTTCACTTTCTTCACTTAGAGCTCTCGTGAGTTATATGTTTTGGGTTTTTTCACCTTTTTTTTTTAGAGAGGATAGGACAGTGGATTAAGCAGGAAATGAGGAGAAAGAGTGGGGGAATATTATGTGAGAAAGGGGCCTTAAAGCTGGGGTTGGCAGTCTTGGAAAACTAGCATGAATTTGAATGTAGCATTTCCTCAGGACTCCGTCTAACCCCTCCCCTCCTCCCTCAGAGCTCCTCCAAAACTAATTATCCAAAAATGTAAAAACCAAAAAAATCCCAATAATTTTATTTTTATTTTCATTATTAACTCCATTACTAACCATTTAAATCAATATTTAGTGCAGTGGTGTTCTTTAATTCTAACAGATCTTGGTTTAATGAGGATAACTCACTTGTTTTTAATGAAAATTCATTCATTAAAAGGGTGTGTGTGTATGAGTGGGGTGAAATCATAGTCTGTAAAAAATATGGACGTAGGATCCGTGACGTCACCCATCTGTTTCTGAAGAGCTGTTTTGAGACCAATCGGCTGCGGCAGCCATATTGCTTCTGTCGAGCCAGTGTGACGTAAAGAGGCGGGCTTTGAGCCTCCTAGCCAACAGCTGCAGTGTTCCTGCAGGCAGCTGTGCCTCTCATTGGAAGACTAGTAATCTCAATATCTTCTAAATTACGGAATTAGAAAAAAATTCACCCCCCTCACAGTGAGAGGACATCTAGAAATTAGCTATTCAGACTACACTCATCTTTTGTACCAGGCTGTAAACATGTTTATTAATGCTGCAAAGATCGTCCTTTTCCCATTCATGTGTATGTGACTTCCGGTACTTCCGGAGCCAGCCTCAAGTGGATCCTCGATGAACTGCAGCTTTTAACACTTCCGCATTGGACTCATATTTTTAGACCGGAGGTTGCCGCTTGGGTGAAATATGTCACACAGTTCCAAAGAAACAACAAGTATTTCACACTTCTGACCTCTTTTAGTCGGGTCAAATTGACCCACAAACAGTATATTTAGAAACATACAGGGGGGGGGTTGCAAATATGTGAAATCAAACATTTTCATTGTATATGTTGATCAGGCTAATTAAGCCAAGCAGAAGAAGTTTCATGCCGAAAAAATACTTTTAACAATTTTTGGGGGATTTTTGAACTTTAAAAAGGGTCAATTTGACCCGCAACTCAACAGGAGGGTTAAGGGATGTAGCGTCAAGGATGTATTCTGAACTACAGGTGTGACAACGAGCAGAGAAGACACAAATGTGTCCCTTTCTGCATACCGTAGTTGCACCTCTGCAGTGTCTGCCTGCTTTCTACTGCCACACTGATGGAAAACACCACAGCTCTTTTAAACGACACATTTCACACACAAAACCCTCCCAGACAGCTCAGCTGACAAGTCAAAAATAACATACCCTTAGGGTCAGACAATTAGAATATTAATATCAGTGCTTTGAGTTTGAGCTACCACCTATGAGCTAGGCATACAGGGCGCAGCTAATCATACTGACGTCAGCAGGAAACGTCATCACAAAAGCCGACCAATCGTTATTTTGGAGCGAGCACATCGCTGCTGACCCGTGGATGAAACACTTAGAGCTGTCTCCTTCCTCCATGTCATGGTTTCAGGCTAAACTGGTGAAGCAGTGAAGCATTTATTTGATTAATACATGTAAAGAAGAAGATTCCATTGCATTCATGTAATTCCCAAATCAATACACTGGTAGGAGTGGATATACATTGATCACATGGACTTATATACTGTTCTAAAATGCAAAATAACAGAATTTTAAAATGCACAATTAAAAATGCAATTAACAACAATTGTGCTTGCTTCACCATCTCTGTTTTTTTAAATACATTTCTATACTTTGGATAGAATTGGATGAAAAATGATTATTTCAGCACTTGAGTCCTGAGAGTATGAAGGTATCAGTACTTACATGTTCACTTTAGCTGTTCACAGGATCAACCTGTTTCTAGTATAAATGTAGTTTAAGTATTCTGTGCCTCTAAACGTGGACTTGCACATGAGTTCGTGCCCCCACATACTCGCGTCCCTCCATGAGAGCCTGGTAGTGTTCTGCAAGGGCACAGACAGATGATTGTGCCCAGAGAGCGCAGATTCCAGGTCAATCCATTGGGGACTAAGAGGCAAACAGAAGAGGAGACAAAGAGCCATGAGCTCCTTAGCCTTGCTCCTTTGGGGGCTCTCAAACAAGCCCCTTGTCCTTGTGGTGTCACACCCAGCAGTGTTCACACACTCCCTGCTCTTCAGCACTTTAAAACTTTATCAGGTTGTCGGCTGTGACCACAGAGCGACTTCTCCTTCAGACCCTGACTCTGGCAGCCTTTTCTTCTTCTCAGGGAAACATGGGGAATATTTCTCGATTGAATAATCACATTTGTTATTCAAGCGGTGTAGCAGCAGAATCAATATCAAATCAGATGAATATATTTCTTCTGCAGCCCAAGAAGAGGGGCTTAGACTGGTCCCATCAGTCATATGAAAAATCTGGAAATTCTCTAAATCCAACAAACCATGTGGAGAAATGAATGAGTAATGTTCTCCTCTGACTTAGCAGCTATTGTGCTCAGTGCCCTTGAGCAAGTCACTTAACCTGCTCCTGCTCCAGTGGAGCAACAACAGAGCTAAGCAGCTGGAGAGGGTGGCCACTTTTCTTGAGATATATGCAGCAGGAACATGACCCAACCGAAAGATAGGGAGCAGATCTTTGTTGCTTAATTAAAACAAAATGATTCATGGAAAATTAAGATAATAAACGGGAAACAACAGCAGATATAACCACACTCGGGCGGCAAGTCCATTTACCATTTACACTCAAATCCTATGAGTCATATGAGCTCAATGACTAAATATGTGTGGGCTCTTAATTACAATGTGATGTTTGTCATTTAAAGGAATAGATATCATGCTGACTGGGGAATGACAGAAGGTATGTTCAGAGACAACAAGTCCAGCATGATCAGGGAAAAAGTTCACTGCTTGAAAAGATGGCCGCTGATATTATTCATCTTAAAGCAATATAAATACAATCCTTGACAATATCTCTGCCCTATTATTATCACCACTTCATTTCACTTTGTGTCAGCAGACTCTTTATTTAAATGTGATGATAATCTCTCTGGACCCAATATTTATTTCTTCTCTCAGCTCGGAGTTTGAACATTAAAGTATTCCTGCTCTGTAACATCCTCTGTTGTTGTCTGTAATAAAGGGACGTGGAACAACAGGGATCTTTTTGTGTAACTCCAGAATAGTTTTTCACTCAGTGCATTTCTGCTTTGTCTTCTACCACACACTCCTACCCCGGCATTCAGCTGAATGAAGTAGGAGGGTGTCTCCAAATACATGAAGGAAATGAAAGCTTTATGAATTCAAACAAAAGGACCTTCTTATATCCTCTAACTGCTTTGCTCTTTAAAGGTTGAAAACAAGTGGTGTGTATTCAAAGTAGTTTTCTTTTTTACTTCTCTTTTCAAAAAATACTACACATGTTTTTTCATGATGAGTTTATGGTTGTGTTAGTTGTTGGGAATATCCTATTTTTTGATTCAACAAAAAATGACTCCAGAATCCGCAGAGATTGGACAGAAACATAAAGTATCTGTTCTACATATTTGATTTATACAATAAGATTACTGAAGTGGAGTTGACCGTTAACCAGGGGCGTGTCTAACTCTACCTCTGAACAACACAACTGATGGTCTCAAACACATTAAGAAGGCAAGTCATTCTACAGATGAACTCTTGACAAGGCTCATGTTCATTAGAAACTATTCCAGGAGACCACTTCATGAAGCAGACTGAGAGAACACCAAGAGTGTGCAAAGCTGTCATGAAGGAAAAAGGGGGCTACTTTACAGAATCTAAAATATAAAACAGATTCTGCTTTCTTTAACCCTCCTGTTATGTTTGTTTCTCATGAAGAGCAATATGTTCCTGGGTATTTAGTTATCCAAAAGTATCAGAACCCCAAAAAATCCCAATAAAGACTTTTTTTAAATCTCATTATTAACTCCATTACAAACCATTTAAATCAATTTAGTGCAATAGTGTTCTTTAATCCTCACAGATCATGCTTCAATGAGGATATCTCATTTGTTTTTAATGAAAATTCTTGTTAAAACTTCTTTAAATGTACATTGGAACAACGTAAATATAAATACAATAGTTTTAAACAGATTTTATTTTATTTTGAATTTTAAATTATTATTTTTTTAATGAAGTGATGTTGATAAATTAACACAACACCTCTTCTGTCACATGGTGCCCAGATTTTTAGGCAGTTTTTTAGCTGGTTTGGAAGGCATATATGGCCTAAAATGTGAAATGAACTATTTTGATTTTATATGTTGATTTCAACAACAAGTTTTTGACACTTCTGACCCTTTTTAGCTGGGTCAAACTGACCCACAAACAGTATATCTATAAACATACAGGGGGGGTTGCAAATATGTTGATAATAATAATAATACATTTTATTTAGAAGCGCCTTTCAGAGCACTCAAGGTCGCTTTACAGACAGATAAAAAACACAATAAATAAAACAACACGATAAGATAAATAAAAACAACAAGCAAAGTAACACCAAGTTAAAAATGAAGCAGTGGAAATTAATCAGGGAATGCAGTTTGAAACAGATGGGTTTTGAGTTTTGATTTGAAGAGGGGTAGTGAGTCAGAGTTTCGGATGTCCGGTGGGAGTGAGTTCCAGAGTTGGGGAGCAGAGCGACTGAAAGCTCTGCTCCCCATGGTGCTGAGACGGGCAGGGGGCACAGAGAGGTGGAGGGAGGAGGAAGACCTGAGGGAGCGAGAGGGGGTGACGATGTGGAGGAGATCAGACAGATACGGGGGGGAGAGGTTGTGGACGGCCTTGAAAGTGTACAGGAGGATTTTGAAATTGATTCTGAGTTTGACCGGTAGCCAGTGGAGCTGCTGGAGGATGGGGGTGATGTGGTGAAAGGAGGGGGTTCTGGTAATGATGCGGGCTGCAGAGTTTTGGACCAGTTGAAGTTTATGGAGGGATTTGTGAGGGACACCGAAGAGGAGTGAATTACAATAATCGATACGGGATGATCAGGCTAATTAAGCCAAGTAAAGACGTTTCATACCGAAAAAATACTTTTAACTTTTTTTTTTTACTTTAAAAAGGGTCAATTTGACCCACAACATATCAGGAGGGTTAACCCTTTTGTGTTCATTCACAGTTTGGGTGCCTTCAGTTTTAATCTAGTGTTTAAAATAATCAGCATAAATAAAAACCATTGAATGAGAAGGTGTGTCCAAACTTTTGACTGGTAGCATGTGTTGAACATTTGGGTACTGACACATTATAATAATAATAACACATCTTATTTATACTGCACTTCTCAAAATCTCAAAGACACTGTACAATTGTTACAATCAATACAAGCAAGGAACACAAATCAAACAAAACAAATCAGCAGTACAATCAGAAATGAAAAGCTAACTTAAAAAGGTGAGTTTTTCATAGAGATTAGAATGTTAAAGGGGAGCAGTTTTGGATATGAGTGGGGAGAGAGTTCCAGAGGGTGGGGGCGGCTATGAAGAAGGCTCTGTCCCCCCAGGTTGGGTGCTTGGTTCTGTGAGGTGGAGACAGGTGGTTGGCATGTGAGGAATGCAGGTTACGCTAGTTGTTTTAACACTTTGAATTGTGACTTTATACAAACATTTTTTTTTTGAGTCCTTAAAGGGGACATATCACGCTTTTTTCATCAATATATATTGGTCTAAGAGGTCCCCAAAACATGTATTTAAAGTTTATGCTCAAAAAAACACTTTGAAATCAGATTTTGGTCTGCCTGAAAAACCCTCTTCTTCAGTCCTCCTCAGAACACTCTGTTTTCTCTCTGACCACGCCCCCTCAGGAAGTGGATGTGCCTCGGCTCTCCAGCACGTTGATCTAATGTTTACATGTTGGCTGAATATGAACGGCTGCTCACAGACCTGCGTTACTTCAACCCTCTGAGTCTGATCCTGACGGAGAGGCGCATGTAGCAGGACCTTTCTGAACCATTGGTCACAGATTTAGTGTTTCTTGTTGTTTTATTTGTCAGTATGTAGACATGTGTCTTGGTACACAGCTACAGCTACAGCTACAGCTACAGCTATAGCTATGAACATATAGCTATGTGGCTATGCTAATTAGCGCTAGAACTTATCCATGACAAATAAAAATCATCCACTAGATCTTCAAATCTGCAGACGTGGGGAGTAAAACCGACCTTTGTGTTTATTAAGACAGCCTACAACTAGCATGCCTCCCTCCTAAGCTCCTTGTTAGCACACATTTGTGCAGGTAATGAAAAACGGGGGAGGGATTCAGTATTATTTTATACAGTCTATGGGCTGAACAAGCTCCGAGCTCTGACTCCGTGACAGACCGGATATTGTTGTTACGTAACAAAAACACTGAAGTCTGAAACGGCTGGTTTCACACACATTTACAGAAAGGTGGAGAAATCAGAACAGGGGCAGAATGGATTTTTTTCATTCTCGGGGGGGTTTGTAGACATGCCAGGGAAACATATTTCAGGTAAAGAACCATTAAAAAGTAAATTTTGCATGATATGTCACCTTTAACATAACATCTCTGGATACCATTATGTTGGCAGTCAGAATAGACATCATTAGTGGAGACAGTAATGGTAAATTAATTATATTCATTCATGCTACCCCTGCATGAGCCCCAGTTGGTCCACCCCAATCAAAAAAGTCTACACACACCCTTGCTGTTAACACAACCTCATCTTCAGTGTGTTAAAAAAATACCAAACAGTGTTCAGTGGGATCATACCAGTAAAACACTTCTGTCTCATCTCTATCTTTTCCTAAAACCTCAACGTGACTCTTACATGTCCTGTCTTCTAACCTGTATTCTCCTCTCCTGTCTGCAGTGCAACAATGACTATGCCCCTGTATGTGGCTCCAACAATCAGAACTACCAGAACGAGTGCTTCCTGCGCAGAGATGCCTGCAAGCAGCAGTCTGAAGTACTTATCGTGTCAGAAGGCGCCTGTCCTGCTGGTATGTACATTTACATTATGGCACCCACATAGCTGTATACACAAATACACACACACACACACACACACACACACACTCGCAAACACAGGTGCAATCAAATTCGAATGCTCATGCAGGTAAACACACAAGCAGAACAAACGCCTTGACAGCAGTTTGTAAGCATGTATACGATACAAAGAGGGTGTAAAATTGTGTGTTACAAATACAAACCTCTCATACATGTAAATATAATTTTAAAATGCTACATACAGGAAAACTCTTCCCTTCTTAAATATCATTTATACATGCAAACGCTTCCAGTAGATGTGATTCACTTATTACATAGATGCATTACTTCAAAGGAGATGCAGAAAATGCACAGTGATGAAATTGCTCGAGGTGACAGTCTGATGTAATTTTCTCAAGTTTAGTGCAACAAGGGTAACTACAATGACAGTGACATACATTTTCATTTAACAGACGACGATTTCATCATATGCAAACAATGTCCTCTGAAGAATAAGAAGCTAGCATTGGCCCAGAGGCATGTTGAGAAATGTACGCTGTTAAACAAGTTAATTATACAGTTGGTTTAAAATTAGTGTGTTAAACAGAAAGTAAAAGGAGGCTTGACAGCTGTGACCTTTTGTTATGTAATATTTAAATAAGTGTCAAAATGCATAAATTGGAAATACTTGCCAAATTGTCGTAGGTAGTAACTGTAACATTGTTGCCAAGAGGCATGCTCAACAAAGCAGAAAATTGAATGACTGAATCACACATCATCTTGATGGCTATTTCATCTTTTTTCAAGGATTGTGTCGACATTTTGTAGTCTTTTATCTTCTTCAAAAAGCACTTGAATTAATTCTGTAAGGGATCCAGTGAAAGCCCTTACATTTTTTTCAAAGAAATCCTTACATGTTTTATAACTAGGGTGCATGACAGGACAAAAGAAATGCACACCGCTATGTTTTCATCAACAATGCAGAGAACAGGAAATGTTCTCCAAATGAATAAGATAAGATACTCCTTTATTTGTCCCACAACGGGGAAATTCACAGAGTTACAGCAGCAAACAAGAAGGTGTACAGTACAAGAATTTCATCGAGAATATATATATAAAAAAATTGTCCATCAGAGACGACAGCTTGGCCATAATTCTCCTGTCAGCCACCACCTCCACAGGGTCCAGGACTGAGCTGGCCTTCTTCACCAGTTAGTTCAGTCTTGCTCTCCTGAATCCTGTCCACAGCAGGTGAAATCCTTCCAATGTGGCGTTCATGTCCAGTTATAGCTCTGATAGCATGATGCTACTCTGCCAGTATTCCCTCTGATGCTGGGTTAGCTCGTCCACCTTATTGTACATAGATCTTACATTCCCCATAACAGTGGGTGGAAGGACAGGTCGATGTAGTCTTTTTTAGCTTGCACCTCAGTACCAGCACGTCATCCTTGCCTCCTTCTCCTCAGATCGCAGGGAACATTGGGCCTAGCATCGTTTAGCATCGACATGCTACAGGCTGCTAACAGCTGATCTCATATGTAAACAATGCGACCATGGTCACACAGGATCTCCAGGCACACACAGGCACAAAAATAGTAAAAACACCACTGCAAACGTAGCCAGTTTGGTGTCCATGGCTAACAAATGAGTCATTAAAAAGACATGACAGGCTCCAGATACAAAGAGAACTAAACAGATGTGAAAAAAAAGTTGGAAAAAGAACAACAAAGAGAGAGCTGCTGCAACAAGCAGCCACTCGAGCGGCGCTTATTCAACCAACAAAGCAGATTCACTGAACACTTCTCATTTTCCAAAGATATATTAGTTTCATAGAGTTTCATTTGGTTAAAGGACCAGATAAAATCCACCTTACAGTCACAAGTTAGGTTTGAAGTCCTTTGGTTTTGACTAACAAATTAAAAGGTTGACAATTGAAAGACTTTTCCAGTTAATGGTTTGAATTTAAAACGGTCCAATAGTTTTTGTTAAGATGCCAAACAGTATTTCCATCAGATTCATTGTTAGGCATGCTGACATGCACAAGATGGTGACATACAAAACATCTGTATTAGAGCCATGTTACATAACCTTGTTTACCTTTTTCAGTCAGTATCATGAGTCTCACAAAGCACCTTATCAAGCAGTATGCTAAGCTAGCTGAAGCAAAAAGAAGTAACGTTAAAGTCACTTTCCCAAGTAACTCATTACTGTATTAATCCAGTAACTCAGTTATTCAATTATTATTTGTAAGTAGTAACTAGTGATTATAACTAAGTACTCATTTCTAGTATCTTGCCCAACATTGGACAAGAGTCACAAAGAGCTTTACATCAACAAAATACAATCAGAAATAAAACATAAATACATTACACTGAGCCATATCATAAAAGTTATGAATGACCAACAATGCAATAACCATGTACAATAAAATCAGATTATTCACTGGATTAGAATGAATGAGCACGATCAGCCATGGACCATTTTTAGCTGCTGCGGTAGCACTTTACAATAAGGGCCCCTTGATTAGCGTTAGTTAATGCATTATTAAGCATTAATTAACAGTTTAATAATAGTTTAATAATCGTTATAATGTATTACCTAACATTCACTAACACATTAGTTAATCCATTAATAAGCAGTTAATTAATGTCCAGTGCTCAGAGTTAATTAATACATTATTACGCATTAATAAAAGTTACAAAACTTAATTAGTTAACCATTAGTGAATGCTTTCTGGACCCTTATTGTAAAGTGTAACACATGCATCACTTAAGTAACACATTATAAATGCTAAACTGCCTCATAAGCATTACTTAACCATAATTAAGCATTAGTGAATGCTTTTTGGACCCTTATTGTAAAGTGTAACACATGTATCTCTTAGGTAACACATACGTTGAAGCAAAATGAGTTGAAATGTAGTTGAAGCAACACATATAAAGAATTCAACACATTTTATTTAGAATAAAACAGATAATCACAGATAACATCTCAACTGGCACGGAGAAGTACGGTGGCCCTGAGAGCTCACAGCACTGCAACTTAAGAAAACACATGCAAAAAGACAAAACACAAGAAAATTAAGAAAACATCTTCATCAATTTGACAACACATGCGCAGCATTTAGAAAACGCGATGCAAAGACCACAACACAATACATTAGAAAAACACGCTGCAAATAAACAGCAACACAACAGAAGTGTTTCCAGAGGACACTCAAAAGTGATGCACACGCTTATGCTTATGCTTATGCTTATGCTTATGAGGCAGTTTAGCATTTATAATGTGTTACTTAAGTGATGCATGTGTTACACTTTACAATAAGGGTCCAGAAAGCATTCACTAATGGTTAACTAATTAAGTTTTGTAACTTTTATTAATGCTTAATAATGTATTAGTTAACTCTGAGCAGTGGACATTAATTAACTGCTTATTAATGCACTAACTAATGTGTTAGTTAATGTTAGGTAATACATTATAACAATTATTAAACTATTATTAAACTGTTAATTAATGCTTAATAATGCATTAACTAATGCTAATTAAGGGACCCTTATTGTAAAGTGTTACCGCTGCTTTTTGAAAACTTAAAGTCAGTGTGCAGAACGTTTAAAGGTTTGGTGCTATTACCTCTAAAGCATGATCACTATGAGTCTCAAGGGGTGTCTGTGGGACAGACAGCAGGTTTAGTGAGTTGGACCTGAGGACCTTTACGGATGTTTTGAAGAGACATTTGCTCTTTTGTAGTGAAACACAAGACAGATAAAGTAAAGGAATATGTATAAGACAATTATATACAGTAAATGTTCAGGACAGCAGGTAAACAAGGCGCTCATCAGCTCGCACCACGTGAGCTAATTAGGAGCTGATTAGCATTTTGACAATCACAGCTTCAGTTATAAGCATTAAGCAGGATATTACAATAAGAGCCACGGATTGCTGCATGCTAATTTATTAGAGCAATACTATTCTCTGACATATTGAGTGTTTCTCAGTCGAGTAGTTTATGAGCACACTGCTATATTGGTTACAAATTAGCGTTTGCCTTGCCATGTTTCCTGTAACTGGTTTGCTAATTATTTTATTGACATAAACATGTGCGTCTATGTCATAGTGTTACAAGCTAATGTGCACCTCTTCCATAAGTCTACTTGTGTGTAGAGAGATAACTCATTGATCACAATATAATCAGTGAGTCTCTTCTTTAGAGCCTTTCTCTGTTGCCAAGATTGTTGATAGCAAAACAACAGAGGATCCTGTAGAAAGGCTCAGTAATCTTTACATTATCATGATCTTATATATCATCATTATGTTGATCTTGCCATTTCCAGTGCAAACACCGTCACTGCCGCCGTCGCCCTCCAATCGAAGTGGAGGAGAAACAGTGTGAATACAAAAAGATAAGCTTTGAAATGATTGCATGTGAATAAACAAACAAGTTAGTTTTATTGAAGCTATGTCGACTGTGATCTTTTAAATGATCACGTCTTATCACTAAAAGGATAAACAAATGTAAATACAATTAGCCTGGTAAATCGTAACTGTGTGTAAACAGACTGAGGCAACCATTAAACATCCACAAGAATCAACAGGTGAGGTGATAAGTTGACTTATAAATCAAGTCCTACACACAGCCTCAGCTACTGCTTGATATGTTGTAGAGAGACATAAACATTTTGTTTTGAGACATTCTCTTTTAAAATGCTTTTTTTCCCCAATGTTTTCATTGATGTCATCAGCCACTGTTTTGGTCTTTCCTTTGACCTGAAAGAAAAATCACTGTGTGCAATCATATGTTATTTGTATTTTTTGGGGGGGAGGGGGCATTTTGCCTTTACTGATAGGACAGCTAAAGAGAGACAGGAATTATGGGAAGTAGAGAACTTGGGGTCAAACTAGAAACCACTGCGATGAGGACAATAACCTCCTAAACCTCTGGGCTGAAGGCCTCTCGTGTGTGTAGTAGCCTCACATAGGCTAATGGGGATTACAGTTTGCAGATATAGTTTGGTGTCTAAGCTGCTGAGTGGGCGACTTCAGTGGGAAAAGGTCAGCTACCTTGTTATAGGAGTTGTGAAAAAGAGCAGCACTACTTTGGGCACACAGTACTATAAAGATAAAGGTTCCTCATCATAAAAGTTTGTAACTGTTTTATTAATTCACTCTAAATGCAGTCGTAAAATAAAGTCCTCATAAAAATGACCTCCTCTGATTGTGATGACAAAGCATAAGCATCGTCTCTTTTACATATCAGTCATTCTGTTAAACTCTTAGCATTCTTTGTGTACACACAGCCATGAAGGAAGCTTGGGACATTCATAATGAAAATGACCAACCTGATGGAAATAATCTGTCTAATCTAATGATTAATGTAATCTGGTATGATCCATTTATACTCCTGCAGAAGGAGGGGGTGATTTCTCCCCCATCTGGTCTTTATTTC
The DNA here is from genome assembly GCF_009762535.1 of Notolabrus celidotus. Taxonomy (NCBI): domain Eukaryota; kingdom Metazoa; phylum Chordata; class Actinopteri; order Labriformes; family Labridae; genus Notolabrus; species Notolabrus celidotus. Next base: position 729,759 of record NC_048281.1, on the reverse strand, counting down.
ATTACAACATGTGTAATTAGGTTCGGCCTGTGTAATGTGTTTAATCCTATGATGACAAATCCAAATGGATGAGGATATACTTCAGCAGTAAAAAGCATCCTCTGATGCCCACAAAGGAATTCCTTTTGAACCTCCCAATTAGTGAGTCATGTTCTGTATAATGTGCTTAGTTATGAATGAGTGAATCCACTTGCTGTTTCTGAAGCCAACATGTGAATCACAGCTTAAGCTAAGGTAGGATAGTGCTAGCTTGAGTTGAGTAGTGTCTGACTCAGTTACCCTCAGTGACAGGCAGCTGGCAGAGGTCCATTAAAAGGCCCTCGGATGGACTCTGCTCAGCTCAGAGAACATGCAGAGATGGAGGTGGAAATGTTGCTGCAGTAAGAGAAGTGGTGTCTGTGTGCCAGTAGGCAGTCACATGAAATGTTCAGCCTTTCTCCAAATTGCTTGTCTGTGGGTTGTTTGTGAGGTCCCTCTTAAGACATGTGACAGTGTAAGCCTCAGTGTGTGACACGGCTTTGTGTAGCTGTTGGAGGAGAAAGGGGATAAAGACTCCTTTCTTTCACACCACAAGAAGTACTTTTAAGATCTTAATGCAGGGTTCAAATAAGGGTGTTTTTCTGGTGCAGTCCTCTGATAAACAGATCACTGTAGGCATGCCATACACCAACCCTCTCTTCCAGAAATTGTTTGTACATCAATGAATTGCTTTGCATAATCACTGCCTTGATTATGTTCATGGATAAAGCTTTAAGAGTGAATGAAACACCACATTAATGCAACAACAAGGGTTTACAAGGATGGACAGAGTAGACTGTCTATTCCCATTTTCAAGTTGTCAAGCACTGACTCTTTGTTGAGGCACCTTTGTGTTTGATCCAGATGCACAGGACCCTGTGTCACTTCTAAATGAGACACACTGGGCTTTATGCTACAGGTAGTCTAAACTAGTCTGCAGCATCATTGTATTTTACACTGCTGCAAGTGACATTGCATGGAGGGCGAGATTGTCAACTTGGAGCTCAGTCAAGATGAAGGAAAGACCAAAATAACCACGAACCATCACCGAGAAAATCAGGGTGAGACCTGAGATATCAAAGAGTTTTCACATCATATCAGTATGTGAGGTCCTTGAATGATAAATGATACGATATGGATGATAAATCAGTATCTTGATTCAATGTTAATAAAATTAGGATTGATTTGCAACACATTATGTGCACTGACGCAGCGACAGGGGTGTTTGGTAACAACAGGACCAGATGGAAGGAACAGTCTCTTCTGCTATTTTCATCACATTAGACCGGAGGAGCGACTCTGCTCGTGTCAAATGCCCGTAGTTTTATTCAGATTAGATGCTTGATGCAGGAACACACGTCTTAATAGGACTATTTTATTTGGCGTACATGAAAACAGTGAAGTTAGAATCTTTAATCAGAAGGATTTTATTCAGGTTGAAGAAAAACTAAACATGTAAACATGGCTAATTATGTGTTGCTTTTTTATTTTGCCAAATGCTAGATATCTTGATTCCTTGCTGATTTTCACTTAGGTGTGCAGTGATACTTGTTAAACTGAGTTTTACAGTAATGTGATGCTGTTATTGCTGCTCTCTGAATCAGATACAATTTTTCACTTAACTCTTCCTGAGCAGGTATCATGGTAGAATCAACACAAGCTGCATTTTTTAAAGCTTGTTTTGAAGCTCCAGAGAACTGAAACTTTCTGTTGTGGCCAAATACTAAATGCTACGCTATGCTATACTATGCTATGCTATGGTTCACCAGGATTTGAACCCGGGTTGCCCGCTTTGAGGACTATAGCTTCTGTGCATGGATCATGCAACTTAATCAATCAATCAATCAATCAATCAATCTTTATTTGTATCACGCCAAATCACAACAAACTTTATCTCAAGACGCTTTTACAAACATAGGAGGTCTAGACCACTCTATGTCAAATTATGAACAGAGACCCAACACCAAGACAGGGTAAGACTCAGTCTGACCCCACCTTAATCCATCATGAGCATTACACCTCACAGTATTTAGCTAGTTACAGTGGAGAGGAAAAACTTCCTTTTAACAGGCAGAAACCTCGAGCAGAACCAGACTCATGTTAGACAGACATCTGCCTCGACTGAGTTGAGTCTGGAAAGACAGATAGAGGGGAGTAAGAGAGAGAAGTGATAGTGATGAGACGAGTAGTAGAAGCTGTTGCCGCTGGAGTCCAGCAAGTCCGTATCAGCTGGAGTCCAGATCGTCCGCAGCAGGAGGACGTCTACGGCAGCTCAGAGGAATCTACGAGACAAGGGAGCTCAGGGACTCCAGAAAGGTCTATGGTTGGTCACTTTAATGAGACAGGCAGAGTTAAAGTAAGTGATGAGGGGGTTGGGGGGAAGGGGGTGAGATAGGATCCCAGTGTGTCAGTGTGCCAGTTCCCCCGGCAGTCTAGGCCTATAGCAGCATGACAAAAGCTGGTCCAAGCCTGATCCAGCTCTAACTATAAGCTTACCACTGAGCTATTCATGCACCCTGACAGCTGATATGTTAAAGGAAAAATACAACAAATCTTATTCAGTAAGTTCCTAAACCAACAACAGCCTCCACAGATACTTTACCCAGCCCTGAGATTTGAAGAGCTTTGGTCTAAAACATCCCCTCAGATGTTACACTGATTGTGGTGTAAAGTTGGGAAATCTCTATAGGTGATCTTTTGGGGATCTTTTTGTTCTTTAAATTATATATTTATAACATTAAATCCTATACTTTTTATAGCCAATTCAAGGCAACATCTCTAGAATTCAAAGAAATGCATGGGCAGATCTTTACAGCGTTGGAGGGAAACAGGTAGCACAGGATGGACTGTACAGTCTTCTACAGTCGCAAAGCATTTTGTTTTAATGTTGTTTACTCTAAACATCTGTGCCTGGGTTGGTGTAAGATGTTCCAATGGTTTCCACACCTGAAATAGTTTGTGAGGAAGTGATACTCTGATCAAAACATCAATAAACCATGAAGTGAGTCCTTGTGCCATCTGTGAATGCTACTGTATTCATGATATTTCTCTCTGTAGTTTTTCATGGAAACAATCAGCAGAAATAATATGAGTATTATCAGGTCTGTAGTTTGTTTCATAGTTTACCAAAGATCAAAGTTAGACAGCTCTACAGAAAGATGGACAGGCTTCAGTGCAGAACAGAAAATCAATTAACAAAATAACATTAATATTAAAAAACCCCACTCATTTTAACTTTCCTTACTAAAAAAAAAAGTTGTTGTACTGGTGCATTTTTTATAAATAAGACAGTTTTTTAAAGTGAGAGCTGTTGCCACTGGCATCAAATAATATACATTATGAATGGCATCCACTCTCTTTTTTATTCATGCTATAGATCTGTGCAAATCCATTATAAATAAAGCTAATCCAAAGTTATGAAAGCACTGATATCGTGTTATCTAAAGGAGGAGTTCCAAATGCTAGATTTTCATTTAAAAGTTAAACACATGAGATTGCTGTGTGGGAGCTTTCTTACATAACCAAGTGTTACACACAAACCTCTCATGTGGAAAAGTAGGGCAGGCAGCTTCTTCTGAAGCGTTTCCTCCCTGCTTTCTTCACCACTTAGCCATTTAAGTTGATACTCTCAGCTAGCCAAACTTAAAATGAGCGCAGCAATGGAAAAGGTTAGAATATCTGAAATACCAATGATATAAACTCACACTAAGGAATACAAGTGTCATAACTGCTTTACCCAGGCTGCACATGTACTGTCACAAAACCTTTCTCCTCTTTTTTCTTTCTACCTCACCATCCTCCTTTCCACCTTCCAAAATCCCATTAGCACCACAAGTACACAGAGTAATGGATATATGTCAGCCTGCCTCTGCCAATACTTTTCTCCACACCGAGGAGAAAAACATCAGGAAACTGATATCTCTAGGGGAAAGTTTTTGTGAAAAAAAAAATGTAGATGCAATGCTCAAAATGTAACTTTAACACATTTCTTCACATATCAATGGATCAGCATCAAAAAACAGCCTGTTATACTATTTTAATGTTCACAGCAAAGTCCAATTGGGGCTTCTGATCAGATCACTTTTTCATGTGTTTTAATATTAGAACAAGAAGTAAGGGCTGAAATCTGCATAAATTAATAATTTTGGACACGTAACAAGCTTTTAACAACAAAAATAAGAGAGTCTACCTTTGTAAACTTTAGCATCATTGTGAAGATTTGCTGTTGAAGATGTAAAGAAATCTGTTTCTTCAACGTGCTGCCCTTTGTCCGGTCTGACGCCTACCCCACAGCAGTTTCAGGCATTGAACATGGACATACACTACCAGTCAAAAGTTTGGAAACTTTCTCATTCAAGGGTTTGTATTTATTGTAATTATTGTAAACATTGTAGATTAATACTGAAGACATCAAAACTATGAAAGAACATATATGGAATTATTGAATGAACAAAAAAGTGTTAAACAAAGCAGAATCTGTTTTATATTTTAGATTCTGTAAAGTAGCCCCCTTTTTCCTTCATGACAGCTTTGCACACTCTTGGTATTCTCTCAGTCTGCTTCATGAAGTGGTCTCCTGGAATGGTTTCTAATGAACATGAGCCTTGTCAAGAGTTCATTTGTAGAATGACTTGCCTTCTTAATGTGTTTGAGACCATCAGTTGTGTTGTTCAGAGGTAGGATTAGTACACAATGGATAGCCTTATTAAAATAAAAAAGACTAATGGATTCCAAGGCAAAGCAGTGGTCTGCCGAGGAGTCAAGCTGCCGTTGTCCGCCATCGTTGTTGTTGTGAGGGAAAATTCGCGCTAGCGCTGCTGGGAAAAGCGGTCATGTAAATCTGACGTCATGACATGCCTCTTCCAACCAGCTCCGAACCAGCACAAGCCCCAGCCTGGATACAAGTCGGTTCACGTTGGTCAAAAAGAGGTAACAGGGGCTTTAACTAATTATGCTTTAATCAGAGGTTGTTTTATTGACTTCAGAATTGTACAACAGCTCTCTTTTTTAAACTCTGTTTTGGTCTCCACCGACTAACTGTTGGAATTACATTGCTTTTAATGCCCTGCTTTGTTCACCAGCTCTTTTTGTTTGCCATTTGGTTCTGGGCATGTAGTTTGCTCAGGCTATTAATCCAAAACCAGGGGGCCTGCTACAGCTGGACAGTGTGTTGATGAAAGCTGTGAGTGTGATCCAAAACTGAAAAGTCACTACAGACAAAAAAGAAATTACCAGCATTTATATATTCATTAAAAGTTGATCATAAGTGTGGAAGTTATTCACATATAGAATTTCATAGATCATCTCTGTCACCAGCTCTATTCTTGTTTACTGTACAAGCCAGACTTCCAGAACCACCCCTCCCTCCATGTTTACTGATCCAAGCCGCCACCTGACTGCTCAGTGTCACGTGCTCTCATTAACCCTCTTAAACGATGCCGAGGCCAAGAGGCCAGACGTTTCAGACTTCTTTCAGTCCAAACAGTAAACAGGAGGCCTGCTGAGGTGCCAGTTTCATGCTAAGTGACAGCACTGAGGCATAGGCAAACACGATTTCATATCATAGCCTTCTGTTTTTTGTCCCCAAGGAAAAGCATTTTGTATTGGCTGCTGCAGAAAAGCATGCACAGTATAATACCATGGAGGTTTAAATTTGTGACATCTTACAAAGTGGGGTATTTGAACCATTTATTGACTTTTCTGAGGTAACATCTGTCAGATGAAGAAGCAAATTTGCACCTCCTCTTTGTAGTCCCAGACCATTCCAGTCTTTATTACCTCTGTGTCACCAGCAGATAAGGAAGTTCTGATTTAAAAGTCGATAACAGGGAGAGCTCTCTGAGGTACAAGGCCAGTAAAAGCTGATGAGCACTGGATGATACTGCTTTCTTATTACATCAAACGCTAGCCCAGCACAGTGAGGAGTAGTTAAGCATTAGCTTAGCCAAGTGAAACAAACCAAGCAGTCTATTTCTCCCATAGGAGAGAGTGTGAGGCTAAAGCAAGCGCTAACAAAGCAATTTCCCTCTCAGTTCCCAAAGTGAACAGTGTAACTTCCAGGAAGTCATTAAACAGGAAGGTGGAAGAGAGTTTAATTGACACATTGTTAAAATGTTGATGACATGTTTAATCACCATTTTGTCGCTTTACAATCCCTGAGCACTGAAAGACGACAGGAGCCATATGTTTGGATGATGATTTAAGAAGCACACTCCGGGTAATCAGTAGACCCAGGGCTAAATTACTATCAGAGTAATGGTGTCAGTAAAATCTCACATAAAGTACAGGAGTCTTCAATATGACACCAATTCTCTGTGTATGAAAAGAAATCAATGTATCTATTGATAGATACTTAAATATCTTTAAGTTATAGATATCTAACAAGTTATTGATCTTAGGGAAGACTTTCTTTGACTCGCCTCTGCTCCATGGAGGTCAGAGGTCAAAATGAGCCATGGATGTGCGCCCCAGAGGGAATTATAGGTCTTTCTCAAGGACGTTTTAGATTCGGGCAACCCTGCAACACTCTTACATAATCACTTTGATTATTCCACAGAAATCCTGCAATCATCCAACACTCAACAGAACCTGTTTTTTGCTATATCTGAGCATGACATTAATAGAGCAGTCACAGTCAGGAAAAGAACATGGTTATAGTTAATAAAAATGCTAATTTAAATTACAGCTCCATTCAGTACCATCACCTCCATACCCTGATTTCCCCCCTCTTACACTTGCATGGCACTATATGGTTTAAATTGAACATAAATCATGCCATGCAGAATGGTCTAATATACACATCATTCTTCAGGAAACCTTGCTGGTTGGGACTTTGAAGCACTTTCTAATGGCTATCAGAGAGGAAACCTCAGCAGTTCTGTCAAATTACAATGTGATATACTGATGGCTGGAGGGTCCACCAATTCAGAGATTCCAATTTGGGATCCCTGTTCTATGCAGAAAGATATTTGTGCCAGTAAGATAGTTAAGATTCCTGCTGAATCATGGGATCCACCAACCCCTGTGGCCAGCAGATTAAAAACTCATGTTTCCTACTGAGCTGAAAATGTTCCTATCAAATTATGCCTTGGCGGAACATAAGTTCAAAGGTGCAAAACTTGCTCTTCATATCCCTAGACATCTCATTTAGTCTCTACAGTGAGTAGTTCTGAGGAAATGTAATTCAGATTTGAAAATCAGAATTCACAGCTGAGCTTTGAAGAAGTGTGATGGAAAAAAACTGCAAATGGGTTGTGTAATCAAGCTATGTCAACTGCATACTGTGTATGCATTTATCCACTGGAGGGGTTAGATATTTCTGCAGGAGGGCACTGTGGCACTCCCTGCCTGCTGAATAAAGTCACTGGCAATGTGTTTCAAGAAAATCATTTACAGTTGAAGAATGCCCTGTAGAATATACGCTTTATTTTCCCTGAATTACTCAAAAGTCGTTTAAGACACAGAACTGCTTACCATGCAGCCGTGTATTCTGCTGGTACTTGAACCGAGCCTTAGGTAAACTGCTCACTGCTTATTGACAATTCTTGATGTCCAGAAGAAATGTGTAAGTAGAGCAGTCCTGTCTCACTTTGAGGAGGTTACATTACCTGATTTTCAGGATAAAACATTCTGTGTTAATGCCAGATTGTATTTTACTTAATTACAACAGACCATCACAATGAGATGAGTCAGGCCTGAGGTCAACAGATCAGAGGTTTTCAGAGGCCATTGAAGACAATATGGATGAGGACAAGCTCATTGGAAACCGCTGGTTCTGTAATCACTGCAGCAACTCCTCGGTCTAATGACTCAAGATTTCTGGGGCTGCTAAGACTGTTTATAAAATGGACGTAATGTCGCTCTGCTCGAAGTGAGGCCGCCACAAGAACTGCTCCCCCTAGTGGCTGGCTGCAGTATAGGTCAAAAACTCTGTCTCCCTCATTCATTTGAATGGGGCTGCAGTCAAACTTTAAAAAATAAATACACTTGGGGCCCGATCTACTAAAGGTTTGCCTGTACAAAAACACGTGCAAACTTGATAGCGCGCGCAAAGCTGACGTACTAACCGGGAGCAAATGGGATTGCGTCTGTCAAATGAGCAAAATAGCACTTGCAAATCATTTAGCGTGTTTGTCTTCATGAATATGCAGAATACATGTAGATCATCAGAACGCACAAAATACTGGGAGGAGGAGATGCAAATGTAATCATTTAGCACACACAATGTGATTTATCAAACCTGAAGCAGATAGCGAGCGCTGTTTTTGCGTCTATATTTAGCACGTTTGAAAGGCAGGTGCAAACTGGCACAGCGTTACGCACACATGACTGCGGTCATTGTAAAGCTCATCATAACATCGCTTTACAACATGCCCGCAAAAGCTGGGCTTACAAGCATTACTACATGTTTTAGTCAATCAAACCAAGAGAACAAAATAATAATAATAAAACAACACAAATTCAAAGCAGTTCAGCACCACGGATAGCGACCGCATCATTCTGACACCTACTTTAACTTTTTCATATAATGAGTGCACAGTAGGTCACTGTATCAACAGATATACAGTTTAGTCAAATTGGCACAGCGGCTCACATCTTCACATACAAACACAAAATCAATATGAAGTACTCGGCCTACTCACCACTGTTTGGACGAGTCTTAAGCTCCGCGGACTTGTCCACGATGCACTGTATGTCCATTTTCTTTGATCTGTCATTCTCAATAAATAACATGACATGTCCACTCAGTCTATTCTGTCCCATCGTGCTCATCAAGGGGTTTTTAGTTAGTTTTAACTTGGAGAATGAGCGCTCACTGAGCTGCACCAGGCAGCTCTGCGTAACTCCTCATCTCGTGCTTGCAGCAGTGTGTTGGGGTGAATTGACTCAAACATGTTCCCAGTTCCATTTAAGCTGGTGAATCTTTGGGACAGTTGCTGGATGATGATATCAGGCATTAAAAACGTTCACCCGAAAGTTGCTCCCTGGGACAGTGAGGTGACTGTCTTCATCCAAGTGAAGCCTAACTTTTCTAGAGCAAGAGTGTCAGACTAAGCCTCATCAAATCGCTCTCTAAACTCCATCAAAACACTGATTGCCGCACCACTTTTGCACTTGTTAACACGTGCAAAATTATTATATGCACACGCAAATTAGCGCTCGTTATTTGGGATCTTAGTAGATCAGGCCCTTGGTACGAATGTTTCTCACATCCGTATGCTGTGGTGATATGTAGTTATTATTTGACTGTTTTGTGTTCAAGTCCTCTTTTTTCTGAAAACTTTCTTCTTCGTTAGTTATTAGAGGTTAAAAAACGGGGTTTTACATCCAGGTTTACTTTGATTGACAGCTGACATAGAGAGAAACTCTGTAGGACCTTGGGACGGTACGCTGTGGGGCGGAGCTTGTTACCGTGGAAACTCACAAATTCTCTACTGCGCAGACTCTGGCTGCAGAAAATTTACAAGATGGCAGCGTTCTGGAACAGGATATTTTGGCTTCAAAACCGTACAATGGGAAAAGGCGGAGCGACGCTGTCCGTTATATATACAGTCTATGGTACTGCTCTGTAGAAACACAGCTGGTCAGTGTTGATGGACGAGATAGCACAAAGCTAAACAACAACAAATCAGTCCAAAGATCTGTTGAAGAAGTATGGCATAGCAGTTTGTGCTTTCCTAATAGATTGAAACAAAAAAGAAAAACATCCTCTGTGTTTAGAATGCATACAGAAACTACATTTTTTGTCACAGTGTCAACAGGCTTAGGTGAAATGTGTTGGACTCCTTCCTGCAAATTGATTTGATTTTACTTGTGGGATCAGGTTTACTCTGGCAACACTATTTCACACACTGTTGTGAGGAAATGCAGCCCTGTTGAAGGGTTTTGAGGCATGCATTTGACACAGCAGTAATAAACACCATACAAATATTATTTTCCAAATATACAATTCTGCAGCCCACACACATGGCAAGCCATCTGATGGCAATGCTTCCTGCAAAAGCAGTAATGTTTGACTCTGAATGTGTTGTTAAAGTAAAAAACAGTGCCACTCAAAATATATTGCAATTCAATGTTCCTACATCCCTCCTTGATTTTGCCGCCTTAACTTTCAGGGACCTCCAGTTTCCTCAGTATGTTAGTTAACACTAGCAGCTGCTAACAAAGGAGTGTTGATTATTACTTCTGTACTGTATGCAAGATACTGTCACCACATCACAACGATAATGTGTGTTTTAGACTTGACGAACATTACACATGGGTCTCATATGCACACATACAACAGACGGGATGCAGCGTCTTTATATATTTGGACTTTTTTCTGCAACAACCTCACCAGAAAACATGGTTTTCCTTGACTCCAACTTGTCCAGTAGTTAGCTCTTGACTTCATGCAGTAAACTCCAGGCATGACGGATTGTGTGTGCAATCTGTGTGAAATGCAGCATAGCCTCTTGTGAGCACCACACAGTAATTTTAATAAAAGATCCCCTGAAGGGTTTCACTCTCTTTTTCCCTACTTCTCCCCCTCTTCTAATCAATCACCCCGGAACAGAAAAAAAACACTTCAATCATCTTTTTTCAATGGAGGTTACCGTTTTTTTTCCACTTGGTACTCCTCCTCTGCTATCTAACCCACCCTCAGAGCCTCAAAAAATAACATTGTCTGGTTTCTCCTCATTGTGAGCCTTCATTTGGCAGACAAGCAGCAGAGAAGTAAGCCTGTGCTTGTCTTCCTGGCCATTTTGTTCTATTTTCTAATGCCAGTCTTCTCTCCTCAAACCTCTGCCCTTGTTCAGATACTAAAGGTTTTTATTGATCTCCCATGAACCCCTCCTGACTCCTGCCTGATCCTTCAAGCTAAGCCTTTTTCATGAAACACTGCACATTTAGTGTCCCACATGCTCCAAGGTCAGAGGAATGCAGCAGGTTTAAAAGAAGGTGAGACAGAGGTGAGAACTTTTAGTAAATTCTGTGTGGATATGTTTCCAGCTTCAAAGAATCCTCCTGAAGTGAACTTGATAATAATTCTTTCTACATGCTGTTACACAAAAACGGATTTAGTGTATTCATGTTACACGTAAAGTTGCCTCTACTTTATTTCACTCACAAAGAAGGTTAAGGGAATTTGTTCTTCTCTCTTCACCTCATACTGAGTGATGTTATTGTTGGATAAGGCAACACTGAAATTAGCCGTGTAATAAACAAATAATGCCTCCTGAAAAAAAGAAGACACTCAGTTTGACTTCTACCCTGAGATTTGGAGTTGACACACCTTTTTATTTATCTTATTAATATCAAATGTCAGGTAAATGTCACAACCTTAGCATTCCTAATATTATTACCTCCGCTTGTGATTTCAGTTGCTTTTTCAGCTTCTCAGAGATGCTCTCTCCCGCTCTGCTTCCATTGTCTGGACTGCAGGACAGGATGGTTCTGTTGACAGGAAAGTCCAGTAGCTCCTCAGTCTGCTCTCACATCTGTGCCCTCCACCTGTCATTATTCCCCCACGACCAAGACCAGCCTGAGACCACACTAACATTTTACCACAGTGTCAACAGGCAGAGGGGGAATGTGCTGCAACTTTTACTCAGATTGATTTGATATGTGTGTGATCCCTGTTGATAATGAATCACTGTTACAGGCTTTTGACCAATCAGAATCAAGTATGTAACACAGCTGGGTAATAATACTACTTAATAACGAGCTGTGTTCCCTTTCTAAAGCTTCTGACTTAATTAGTAAACAGTAAAACCTGAAAGATGAAACTTTAATCATTAAACACTGTTACATATAATCCTCTTCCCAGCTGGCAGTGTTATTTATGTGAGTGCTGCATATCTGGCAGTGACTGCAAAGACTGGGGAGAAGAGGGTAATGATAGTAACAGTGTTTGATGAAAAGGTGTATTGTTTACAGCTTGTAGAAGGCCCCTGTTGGCCTATCTCAACGCTATTTAACACTGTTTTCTAGTCTGACTAAGGCTTTTCTCCCTCAGTAGTAATTCAAACCTCTCGTTTCAATTAGTCTATCATTTTAAAATCTTTATGGGCAACTCCTGTTTCAAACAGAGTATCTCCACAGCAGACGAGTCTCTCAGCAGTTTGCCAAAGCACACTCCTCATTTTAGTCTAGTTAGCTATACACTGTTGTATTCTGCATTCAGCTCTTGATGCCTGCACTTAAACCCAGACATCAAATTCACCAACACCATCTGCAGCAAGAGTCTGTAAATTCAGGTGATGGTAGTAAAGGTGTTAAATGCTGATTTATCTCCATCAACAAACATTGGTCATATAAGCAGTGTGGGCTAAGTTACAGGAAAGTAATAACACGTTACAATAAGTAGTTAATAAATATCAAAAGTAAGTTCATTATTAACCGAGCGACTGCATTATAAAAGTAACGAGTTACCTGGTAATGTAACTTTAGCATTACTTATTTTTAGGGATGTAAGGATACACTCAAAATTTAAATAACTATTATTTTATTTCAATTCTCAGATATGTACAGTTATAATATATATTTGTTCTCTTATATTTCTTTGTAAACAAAGTCATCCTTTTTCATTTTAAGGTGTGTTGTAACTCAAATTAAACCACTGCACACTTTTTTTCAGCACCTTGTAAAAAAACTAAAATCACCGTACAAAAATACCTTGTAGGAAAAATTTCCGAACAATTCTAGAGAAATGGAAAGTGAACGATTCCCAAATGAAAGTATTAAATATTAAAACAAATAAGGTTAATCTCTTTAAATTAAGGATGTAAATTTCAAGTATTTTCTGTGATCGATCTTTGGAAATGTTAATGAACAATTATCGTTTAATCATTTAAATAACATGAATGTTTTTCATGTCAAAAATAATGACAAGTGTGTTTTTTTCCCCTAAATCAAATGTTCCTTCACGACACAGTGTATATTACTGACAGTATTAAACAGCTACAGATCATATTGAGATGTTCAAAATGTTAACATGCTGAATATCAACGTGAGGAGCAGCTTATAAATAATCTCTGTGGACGCATGGTCATAGAGTGAAGACTCAGACTACAACATGTGGATTTACTGCAGCAGGACAACTGAACAGAATCAGATTTCAGACTCACAGTGTCCAGTTTTCTCCTTCTTACTGAGAAAAATAAACATTTAAACATGGTCAGGTGTCAGCCGGGAGCACAACCGGGTCAGAATCAGTCCGGCGGCTGAGAAAGAAAGCGCTCGTGGAGACCTGTCACTCAGCTGCAGCCCCCAGATGAGCATCTCTGCTGTGAGCAACACCTTCAGTCAGCTGATTCTGAAACATGCTTTAAAGTTAAAACACCTCCACTCAGAGAGTGACGAGAGAGCAGCATGATGTTACTTAATGATGTTCAAAAAGCAGAGCATTTTTTACTGTCTTGGGATATATACTTCCACCACTACTTATTTTTGCTTCATTACTCTTATGAATGTCTCCTGCCACTCATCTCACCACTGTTTTGCTAATCAGCTCGTTGAATGCAGCAGACTCAAGTTAGTATGGGAAGCATGTCTACGACCGCATATCTCAAAAACAGTGTGTGTAGTCCTTCCTGGTTTACAGATTGTGGAGCTGGTTGTGGTTTAAAATCTAGAGTCATGCTGCAGCGAGGTCACAGCTGTTTGAAGCACCGGGCTCTCTGGCAGCTAGCTGAAAAGAAGTGTGTTGTTTGGATAGATGTTTTGTGAGATTAGAATTGGTAGTCAAGGCAGTGGAACAAGTTGACTACAACTCACCACTATATTCTTGTCCTTTACCTCAAGGAGAGAAAAATAATGCTGGTATTTCACAAACAGAAAGCTCACACCTGAATGATCATCAGCCTGCGTGTGTGTGTGTGTGTGTGTGTGTGTGTGTGTGTGTGTGTGTGTGTGTGTTTACTGTGAGATATTCTTTCTCCATTGATGCCTCTGTGCTGGAAAAGGAATAACCTCATGATTGAGTGATTTAGTGATTGATTTTGATTAACGATGATTAATACCCAGTGGTGGAAAGTAACAAAGTAAATTTACTTAAGTACTGTACTTAAAGCTGGGGTTGGTAATCAGATTTAGATCCACTTTTTGTTATACTGGTTAAAATGATCTTTATGTCCTGATGGTAATCAATCAATCAATCAATCAATCAATCAATCAATCAATCAATCAATCAATCAATCAATCAATCAATCAATCAATCAATCAATCTTTATTTGTATAGCGCCAAATCACAACAAACGTTATCTCAAGACGCTTTTACAAACAGAGCAGGTCTAGACCACTCTATGTCAAATTATGAACAGAGACCCAACACCAAGACAGGATAAGACTCAGTCTGACCCCACCTTAATCCACCATGAGCATTGCACCTCGCAGTGTTTAGCTAGATACAGCAGAGAGGAAAAACTTCCTTTTAACAGGCAGAAACCTCAAGCAGGACCAGACTCATGTTAGACAGCCATCATGTCTCGACCCAGTTGGGTCTGGAAAGACAGATAGAGGGGAGTAAGAGAGAGAAGTGATAGTGATGAGACGAGTAGTAGAAGCTGTTGCCGCTGGAGTCCAGCACGTCCGTATCAGCTGGAGTCCAGATCGTCCACAGCAGGAGGACGTCTACGGCAGCTCAGAGGAATCTACGAGACAAGGGAGCTCAGGGACTCCAGAAAGGTCTATGGTTAGTAACTTTAATGGGACAGGCAGAGTTAAAGTAAGTGATGAGGGGGTTGGGGGGAAGAGGGTGAGCTAGGATCCCATTGTGTCAGTGTGCCAGTTCCCCCGGCAGTCTAGGCCTATAGCAGCATGACAAAAGCTGGTCCAAGCCTGATCCAGCTCTAACTATAAGCTTTATCAAAAAGGAAAGTTTTAAGTATACTCTTAAAAGTAGAGAGGGTGTCTGCCTCCCGGACCCTGACTGGTAGATGATTCCAAAGGAGAGGGGCCTGATAACTGAAGGTTCTACCTCCCACACTACTTTTATAATACATAATGTGTTCTTAAAAAAAAAGGTAGAAAAGCTGCTATCTACAGCCAAAGTAAACCTGGGAAAACACCAACCAATCACCGTTTTTTGGGACCCAAAATTTTAAACCATTCAAATCCCGTCCTGCCGTTCTGCCCGCCTCCTGCGCGTACATTTCCCCGGCGTGCACTCTGAGTCCCCGTCTCCTGCCTCTACTTCCCCTGACTCTACTGACTGCCCCTCTAGCTCCACCGCGGGCCTGTCCCCTCTGACCCGATGAGGTGCTTTACTCAGGACTGTAGTCTGGATCAGAGTCTAAAAAGCTCTCACCACGGGGCTCTGACAAGTAGAAGAATGAATGACATTTACTAAGTCCTACAGAAATGTAGATGTACTGTAGCGTCTGTCCGGACACTGTAGTGATGACGAGCCGATTGGTGAACACGTTCAGCTTTAATAACTGGTCACTGTCCGCCGTTACCACGACAACCAACAAAACAACAATCAATGTTTGAATGAATGAAGAACTTCTCCTCTTGTCTCTCCTCTCTCCAGCTCACACACTCTCCTGATGCCTTCACTGACTGTCAACACTGTAGGAATTAAGTAATCTACACTGAACACGTTTAACAAACAGTAGAGTTGTTACAGTATTATATATGTGTTATAACTTTTCTCCTGATATCGTGTCACCAGTACAACTGGATAATGCTAGCATGACAGGTTCAGGTTCAGGTTCAGGTTACTTTATTTGTACCCGTAGGTAAACTTGTTTTGCAGCCAGTGAGATGTTAGGTCGATACAAAATTACAAGATAGACTTCAGACAGAACAATCTACTTAATGTGCAAAACATACAAAAAATATCCTAAAAACGAATCTAACACTAAAAATGGTAAAATGAATAGACATGATAAAATGATAAAATGATAAAAGTGCTAAAGGTTCCATTTTAAAAAGCATATCAGAAAACAGTCAACCAATAAAAACAATGGAATCACATGAATAAATAAGACAATCTGGGCTCAAGTCATAAGATTGGAGGCTGACTGTGTGGGAAAAATAAAAGCTATTGCTTGTTCAGCTCAGTAACAGCAGCAGGAGTTGTGAGTACTAACAGCAGCCATGTTTGTTTGTGTTTTTAACTTTCACTATGAGAATGTTTTGGTGAGGACCGGTTTTGAATCAGTCACCATCATATGGTCGCAAGTCAGCGGCGCTCGTGCATGTGAGCGGGGGGGGGGGGGGGGGCGTCGTTTTGGAGGAGCTCTGAGGGAGGAGGGGTTAGACGGAGTCCTGAGGACATGCTACATTCAAATTCATGCTAGTTTTCCGAGACTGCCAACCCCAGCTTTAATTAAATCATGTTTTCCAGATAAACAGAACCGAGCAGAATGTACACCCATGTAGTCTTTACTGCACTCGTGCTTTGTGAAAATACCTTTAGAGATATTTTAAAAAGTACTTTGAATACTTGTTTTTAAAAGCAAGTACTCCAGGACTTCAACTCAAGTCAGAATCTGATTCATAGTCATTATACTTGAGGTATTTAGCACAACACTGCATTTTATGGCATTGAGAGTTTTACCAACTATGTATTAACCTGATGTCATTCCTTTTGCTCCAACATAGGCCAATGGCTCTCTTCTGAGAATAACAGAGAAGACATTGACTGTAAAAAACAAACAAGGAAAAACATAACAATTAGAAAATACACACACACTTTAAAAACAGATTCAAAATGATCTTTGTGTTTGGTTGGAAGGACAGGTATGGAAACAGGTTAATTAAATGTGTTGATCTGTTTAGATAGGTTTAGTTGTTTTTTTTGGGGGGGGGGGGGGGGTTAAGGTTAACTCTAGTGACATCCATGAATGCTTTGCAAGTTGTGTCACAGTCATCAGAGGATTCATGTGTTGTAAATCTTAATTTCTCAGATGTTAAATTTTGCATCCACTGCCACAGAGTCCAGCGACTGAGATTAGCAGTAATCCAGTGGAGAAGATTAATGTCTGCATGTTATCTGATGTTACTTTCTGGCTGTAAAGGAATATGAATTCCACATAAAGCTTGACTTTACTGAAACTCCATTAAACATAAAACATTTATTCAGATTTTAGACGTGTTGGCTGCTCAAATACAGAAAATTATGAAAATGATTTTGAGAATGAAAAAATTACAATCACAGGTGCCCCACTCGAAAAATCAGTTTGTGATTGTTTCACAACAGAATAATCAAGGGGAAAAAACAGACTAAAGAAACATATTGTTTTAACTTTAAAATTCCACTTTGTCATGTAAGAGTTTTATTTTGGATTTAGCTCCACCTCTCTGGCTATACTCAGATTGCACAGGTTGCTTTGAGATTTACTTTCCATTAGCACTTCTGACCATCTGCTGCTCTGACCTTGAGGAATCATCCCACTCGAGACGTGTTTTCCTAATAGATTGAAACAAAAAAGAAAAAAATCCTCTGTGTTTAGAATGCTTACAGAAACTCGATTTTTTGTCACAGTGTCAACAGGCTTAGGTGAAATGTGTTGGACTCCTTCCTGCAAATTGATTTGATTTTACTTGTGGGATCAGGTTTACTCTGGCAACACTATTTCACACACTGTTGTGAGGAAATGCAGCCCTGTTGAAGGGTTTTGAGGCATGCATTTGACACAGCAGTAATAAACACCATACAAATATTATTTTCCAAATATACAATTCTGCAGCCCACACACATGGCAAGCCATCTGATGGCAATGCTTCCTGCAAAAGCAGTAATGTTTGACTCTGAATGTGTTGTTAAAGTAAAAAACAGTGGCACTCAAAATATATTGCAATTCAATGTTCCTACATCCCTCCTTGATTTTGCTGCCCTAACTTTCAGGGACCTCCAGTTTCCTCAGTATGTTAGTTAACACTAGCAGCTGCTAACAAAGGAGTGTTGATTATTACTTCTTACAGAAGTACAGAATAATCAAGGGGAAAAAACAGACTAAAGAAACATATTGTTTTAACTTTAAAATTCGACTTTGTCATGTAAGAGTTTTATTTTGGATTTAGCTCCACCTCTCTGACTACACTCAGATTGCACAGGTTGCTTTGAGATTTACTTTCCATTAGCACTTCTGACCATCTGCTGCTCTGACCTTGAGGAATCATCCCACTCGAGACGTGTTTTTATCCCGTCAGAAATGTATTTTATTGAACCGAAGCTCATGCCATTAAAGTATCAGGACAGCCTTTTGCTAAGGCCCCGTGTGTTTTAGGACTGTGATGGCCTCAATAATCCGGCTAGTGTGTGCCCCTCTTCATATAAACCCTATAAAGCCGTCTCACATGGGTATTCATATGGATCTGAGCTATTATCTCCCTGCAGTCCTCTGAGGCCCTGCGTCTGGTGTCTGGCCCGGGGCATTTTAGCAGATCGCTTTATGCCAAGGCTCGAGTTACACAGTGCCTGTTCTTCGAAGTGCTCATCAGTATCCCTTTCACAGCCGTATCGTTAAACAATTCAGCGAGCTCGACGCGTTGAGGGAGCTCAACAAAGTACAGCATAGAGTCGTCGACATACAAAAACACAGAAAACTGGAAACACAGGGCCTATGGTGCCTTTATACTCATACCATGTGAAAATCCACAGTTGGAGGTGTTATCATTGATGTTACGCTGCAAAAAATGGAAAATCCATGACACTCAAAGCCCGGGGCATCTACTATCATCTCATTTCTGTTTTCCTTTTCAAATCTGACTCTCAGCACCACTTTCCGCTCCATCTTTGGAGGAATCTCGTCTTGCTCAAACACCATCATGATAACAGAGGCTTACTCTCACACACATGCACTCTCAAGCTGGTATTCACATCGGCCCAGACACACACTTACATATGCAGAGACACGCTTATTCATCTTAATGTCTGTGTCTGTGCGAGCCTCTGGTTAATAACCGTGTTTGTTCTCCTCCGCAGATGCCGGCTCAGGATCAGGAGACGATGGTAAGATTACTCACCTTCTCCTCCTCCTTATTTCAGACTCCATTGTGCTGCTTTTCACTGTTTTTTACTGGCTTCTGCAATGAAACTATGTGTGAAACCCAGCAGCACATATTACACCGTTGTACTCCAGGCAAGTTCCATTTTTTTGAGGAAACTGCTGATATTTCTAAGGACCAAACACTATGACACCTTGGATCCAATCAAGTGTACTCAAAACTTGTATTTATATAAAGTATTTTAAACATTCAAAATGTGAATAGCATGACTTTACACTACTGGTTTCATTTAAGTGCATTTCTACTTTCCTCATGGTCTCATTGAAGCAGCTATAGTCAGTGATTCCATCTTGCTTATGGATCACATCTTAAAGAATTTTATTCAAGAGGTGGACCTCCTCCGTGATGTCACCTATTGGTTTGTGGTCGTTTGGAGGCCTCTGGTTTGCTGGGATTGCTGTTACATCTTGATTTTTCAAAGCTAGAAGTGACTATATTTCTACAAAAGGAAGGATATGGAAATGAGAGCGGGGTTGTTGCCAAGGTATATTCTTTAGCTTGCAGTTTTCTTATTCAGCAGCAGTTTTTCCAACAGAATGAGATTGGTCTGTCTTTGTAGCTGATGGATGCAGTGGTTTATTTATTTGCTAGGGGAGCTGCTGGAAAGTCGTGAACTTGTTGCTTGCTTATGCGCATCTTTGGCACTCTAATACAGAGCTTAAAAAAAGATTGAGTCTGTTAGGAGCCAGTCTTAAGAGGGTTTTTGGAGGGTTTGGGTTGTATGACCTGGAACTCTAGTTTGATTCATTCACCTCTTTAGTGTTTTTTTAATAGAGCAGGTAAAAGGTTTTAAACATCCAGTGAACACTACCTGCCCAACACTTAACCCCAAAGATCCCAAGATAGGTGTGAGTGGGAGAGCATAATGGAGCAGGTAGCAGCTAACGAGCCCTGAGTATCGGTGGATATAACAACAGAACTTCAAGGCCAGTGAATGTTGGACGTGGAATCATACCAAGCTTTTTCAAGGAAAGGTAATTCTAATACCAACTGCTTTAGCATAGCAACTTCAAAATGTGCTGTGTCAATACTGTGCTCACATTTGACTGCACTGCCTCAAAAAGGCCTTTTGCTTTACCTACATTGAAGAATCCAAGTAATAGACATTAAAATGTTATTTTTTTTCAGCTTTTTAATTTGATGTTAGATATAATAACTGGGGTGCAAAACATTTTGAATATTGTAAATGGTGTTGTCACTTTGTCACAAAAATATTATTTATAAAGGGGGCATTTTAGACATTTACAAAGGTTTCTATAACATGAATACATTCAAAGGGGCTCATCTGTTCCACTTCAAATTGTTTTTTTTTTTGTTTTTTTTAAGTTATATTTTTGGGGCTTTTTGCCTTTATTTGATAGGATAGTGAAGAGAGACAGGAAATGTGGGGAGCAGAGAGCGGGGGAAGACATGCAGGAAATGGTTGACCAGCCGGGAATCGAACCGGCAACCCCTGCGATGAGGACTATAGCCTCTATATGTGGGCCGCTTAGACTGCTAGGCCACCAGCACCCCTCCACTTCAAATTGTTGTGACACTGTAAGTCTGACTACAGTAGAGTAGAGTCTGACTGCTGTACAGACCCTACCGAAGAAAAGTTGCCATTTCTAAACATCACAACTAGATTAGCTCCTCATAGAGGGTCGATCAGAAAAGTTAAAGAAGATCATTTCATCAACATGTGCACCAAAGTTAACAGGTGTGGCTGAGGCGGCCCATCAGACTTTGATGTCTTGCTATGAAACAGAAAGCTGCTGTTGCAGAAACACAGAGGGACCTAACAGGTTTACATGATTGCTTTATGTCCCCTTGGGGAAACATGAACAAGCAAGTATTTCATTTCTGTCAGAGCGCCACCCACTGGTAAGGAATGGCAAGCCATGCTTTGGTCTGCAGCACACTCTGTAGCTGTGCCACATCCCAGCATGCTCAAAGGTGCTCATAACCTTAGTGTATATTTATAACTATCCTTCCAAGAGTCATTTTATTTCTCAGCAATCCTTAAATGTGTTTTGTATTCAATCTTAACAATGAACACTCAATATCATTGGCACAATCCTTGAAGCATTCCTCAAACTGAGTCATTTGACCAAGGTGTTTCTTAGTTGTGAGAGTCAAAGATATAATTCCACTTCCACAGAACAAGCACACTTCCTCTGTAATCGTCCCCATTGAACAAAGTCTGCCAGGGCTACTTTCAAAGTGCAATCTAACTGAGTTACAGGTACTTGTTTGAGAGAAAACTGGTCTCCTTCTACCCTCTCATTTTTGTGAGTGTTACAGTTAATTGTTTTTTTGCACAATGTTAAATGAAAAGACATAGAAGTGGCTGTTTTCTCAGAAACTTTTAAAAGAGTGAGCGTGTGGATAATATTTAATACATGCTGGTAAGAAGGGCTTAAGGCTGTGAGTGACTTTTAATGAATAACTTTTGTGAGACTAATCATGTAAACCTTTTTTCTGATTAATAAAACTAAAACTCTAATTTGTTGCCTAATTGACCAACAAGCCTCAGCTGTAATGTCAGCGCAGACCGCACACAGTCAGAAGCCAAACTCATCTGTCAGTGCATGTTTGAACGCTTGCATATATTTACTCTGGTCCATCTCTATCTGTCCTCCTGTGTGTTTACCCATGCAGTTCCTTCATTAACTCCCATGCATGGAAGCTCACCAAGCATATATGAGAGAGAGATTGGAAAAGAGATTAGTCCCCTCAAAAAAAGGCGGTGGACAGACGGATGAACGAGCGGAAATGAAACTGGTGCTAGGTCAACCAGAGAGCGAGAGGGAGAGGAGGAGAGGCTGGGGTAGTAGACAAAGAAATGGCCCGAGGAAAGTCGCAAAATAGATAAGAGAACTGAGAAAACAGAAGGCGAGTGAGTCTGAAATGGAGACTGAGACGGAGGGCAGGCAGAGATAAGGGACATGAGGGAACCAAACTAAAAAGTGTGTCTACTGAACAGAATTTACACCATTTGCTGCACTTTGCATTACATTATATTGTAGCTGATGTGTAATTATTGGCAGATACTGAGAAACTTAGCATTCGCTGCATCTTTCTTCAACTAGCATGTAACATCTAAAAAAGACCATAAAAAGAAACCTGATATGCTCTATACCAAAAAGAAAACATAAAATTATTAAATTGTAGGGATGCTCCCATCAGATTTTATGCTGCCGATTTCTATACCGATCAGCCATGAGTGCCGATCACTGCCGATCACCGATACCGATCACATGGATTTTCTGTACATTTTTCAATTTAGTTATGGTGAGTGCTACATCATCTGGGAATAAAGGAACCATAAAATCATCTTAATTTAGAAAAAAAACGTCTTTTTACTAACTTCTTTAAGAGAAAAAATACAAAAACGTTGCAGACACAATGCAGCAACTATTCAGTCAAAAGGACAACTGAAAAACACTTAAATGTACCTGCTATCAGTAACCCAATCTTTAACAGATTGGAAACATTAAGGCTCTCAACAGGCTAAATAGTGCAGAAAGTCTAATAAATAAAAGACAATATGTCTCACAAGTTTGTCTTTCTGAATATGCCATGTTTGAAACTCGTGAAACTTACAGAGAATGGGATTCCTTCTTTATGGAGACGTTCGATGTGAGAGTACAGTCTGGTGGAGCTCTGACAGCGCTACGTCTGTGAATTATTTACGTCCCGGTGGCACGTAGCGGGGCTCCAAGTGAAAGAGCAGTCGGCGGAACCCGGTGTCTTCCACCACTGAGAAAGGCTCATCTAGCCCGATGAATTCAATTCTTTTTCGGGTTATTTGCTTAGCCTTCTGACTGTCACGCTCATACAGGCGAGTGTTGTCACCGTGGGCTGTGTTAGCTGCCGTCTGACTGATGCTGCTCCGGCTGTCTTCTTTTCATTCACTGCCGTGAGTCTCAAAAACTCACCACACTCCACCAAGTGTTTGTTCTTTAAATGTCTTATTAAATTGGTTGTGTTGAGGCTTTTTTAACGTGCTTCCCCTGCGAGGTATTTTTTCGTCGCATGTGTTGCAGGATGCAAACTTTACATCACTCTCACAGACTGTATAAAAGTTCCACACGGCAGACATCATCATCATCATTAATCTTTATTTGTATAGCGCCAAATCACAACAAACGTTATCTCAAGACGCTTTTACAAACAGAGCAGGTCTAGACCACTCTATGTCAAATTATGAACAGAGACCCAACACCAAGACAGGGTAAGACTCAGTCTGACCCCACCTTAATCCACCATGAGCATTGCACATCGCAGTATTTAGCTAGTTACAGCGGAGAGGAAAAACTTCCTTTAACAGGCAGAAACCTCGAGCAGAACCAGACTCATGTTAGACAGACATCTGCCTCGACCGAGTTGGGTCTGGAAAGACAGATAGAGGGGAGTAAGAGAGAGAAGTGAGAGAAGTGATAGTGAAGTGAGACATGTTTGTTATGGTTTGCCGCTGCGCGCCTGCGCAGTGTGAAGGAAAGGGGGAGGGGGCACATTACACACAGGTCCTCTTCGGGCTGCAGGCTGCAAAGTATGAGCCACAGGTGATGGTTTTTTTGATCGGCAATGAAAGGCATTGATCGGCATACGCCAATCACATACTTTTTCACAGAAATCGGCCGACAATGATCGGTGGCCGATCGATCGGAGCATCCTTATTAAATTGTAATTTAAAATCCCTTGGTATTAATTTACAACAAGTAGCCATGTTCAAACATGTAACATACCAGCATTTTCAATAAAAACAACCTTCACTAGTACCTCAGGCAGCCTGGGAGTAGCCTGGAAGGCAAAGCGCAGGGCAAAAAAAACGTCCTCAACTTGTCACTCTGATCCGCTGTAATACTGATAACAGATTAAGGCTCGGATGAATGTTTGGACATTTTTCATCAGATTTTGTTTCCTATTTTAGCAGATAGTTGGTGAACAAGCAGTGTTCACAGAGACTTAAGTCAAATGAAATCAACCTGAAACTATAAAAACCAGCAGGCAGACAGGATTTAGGATATTGGATGGATATTACAATTTAACAGCCCTAAAATTAAAATCTACATGCTTTCATTGGTCTGCTTTATTTTTGCTTATTTAATGAAAGCGTAGCATCCATAGTGATACAGCAAAGCAAGTAGAGCATTTTAAATGAATGTGGTAACTGTCAATACAAGATAACTTATGGTGATATACTTTAACTTAGTAGGTAGCTACAGCTGTTCAAGTGCTTCAGCAATGGCTGTCATTTCTTAGTGCTATTTCTGTGTGTATGTGTCAAAAATCAAAACGTTCTTTCATAACAAAATATATAAAGAGTCTGGGTGGTAAATCTTCCACTGTGTCACTTTGAGCCTCATGTGTCCCTGTAGGAGAAAAGCCTTACAGACCTTTAAACAGAATAAGAACTGTGAGAGAAAAATATTAGATATATACAGAGATGTACACTACCAGTCAAAAGCTTGGATACACCTTCTCATTCAAGGGTTTGTATTTATTGTAATTATTGTAAACACTGTAGATTAATACTGAAGACATCCAAACTATGAAAGAACATATATGGAGTTATTGAATGAACCAAAAAGTGTTAAACAAAGCAGAATCTGTTTTATATTTTAGATTCTGTAAAGTAGCCCCCTTTTTCCTTCATGACAGCTTTGCACACTCTTGGTATTCTCTCAGTCTGCTTCATGAAGTGGTCTCCTGGAATGGTTTCTAATGAACATGAGCCTTGTCAAGAGTTCATTTGTAGAATGACTTGCCTTCTTAATGTGTTTGAGACCATCAGTTGTGTTGTTCAGAGGTAGGGTTAGTACACAATGGATAGCTCTATTTGACTACTGTTGTAATCCAGATTATGTTTAAACCAGATTATTTCATAGTTTTGATGTCTTCAGTATTAATCTACAATGTTGAAAATAATTAAAATAAATAAAACCATTGAATGAGAAGGTGTGTCCAAACTTTTGATTGGTAGTGTAAATGTTTATTTTTTGTGTGTGCAATATCATGAACAGTATATACTCAATCATTCAGAGTGGGCAACAAAGTCTCCAAGGCACACACTGTTACTGAAAGCTACATGTCTGCCCTGCCACACATACGCCTAAATAGACTTCTGGGGTTTTTTAAGCTTTCATGAAAAAAAAATGTAAATGTGAAAATTATTATTTCTTTAAAGGTGACATAAAGTCACATAATCTGTGTAGAAAAAACACAAAGTAAAGAAAATTGTTTCCCGGTCAATAGTCCAAAATAAACAGATAATAATGTGCTGGTGTGAAGCTTGCAGTTAAAGTTGAGAAAGCACTCATCTTAACATAACTTTAAAGACTCAAGCTTATAAGATCTATTCACATATACATACAAACTGCTGTAGACATATTACACATAACACCCAAATATGATTGTATTATATAAAGCAACAACATATAGACATCATGGTCTGATAAAAGTATGGGAAAGATGCTTCTGGTTACACAACTTTTCAATAATTCAGGTGAAGCCAGCAGTCAGGACTCGGAGGTTAGCGTTCAACGGCTTGCAGCCAATACTTCCTGTTCATGTGGTGTTTACATGTACAACATGAACCCTTTCATTTCTTGGTCCATTACACCTCCAGAATAGCCCCTGTTCATCTGTTTCAAGTACCTGTAGTCTCAGTTCAACAGTAAACAGCACGTTACACAAAGGTCCTTCTCAGGCTTATCTCAGCGAGATGAGCCTGAAAAAGAAACAGATTTTCTCAGTTTTCCAAAAAAAAACATCATGATGAAGATTTTTAAAAGTAAAATGCAAACCTTTTTAGGTCTGTCATGAAAAGGAAAAGGAACGACTAATAACAGAGGTCTGATCCATCATCTCTGGTGCATTACAGAAAATCTACACTGCCTTTTTAAACACAAAAATGTATCAGTCAGTGTACAGATGTGCTGTAAAAGGAAAACGCTGTTTCTCTAGCCTGCTGTCAATCATCTGCTCTGCATCCACATCTGCAGGGGTTTCAGGCATTAAAAATCACAACATAGAAATGATCAGTCTTGCCGCTTATGATCTCATTTTCTTTTGTAAGTCATAAAAATGCATCACAGTTAATTTCCGTCCTTCTCATAAGCAGCTAAAAACTCCACATTGGCTTTAAAGAGCAGTTGAAACAGACTGTGAAGCATCAGGCTGGTGAAGTGGAGAAGAGTCAAGCACTTAGATTAAAAATGTTCTGTTGTCCTCTAAAACACGGTGGAAAGAGATTCTCTGTATAACCCCTGGAAGCTGCTTATTACAGATGCTCACCTTTTGAGACCTCTGGGTGCTTAAAGTATAGGCTTGAGAACTGTCTTTATTCTCCACTGTCAGATGAATGTGACGAATCGATCATTCAGGAGGAAAAGAGACAATTAGGAAAAAATAGCTCAGGGGCAGAGAGGGTATTTGTGCGGTGGAAGAGTGAAAGGCGAAAGAGGAGTGCAAGGACAGGAGGAGGGGAGGCACAAACACGCCCTATAAAGACAGAACCATAGCAGAGGTCAACATAGATGGAGAGATAGAGTGGGAGAGATGGGAAGGAAGGAGGAGGTGGAGGGAGAGAAAAGCTGCTGGTGTTTTATGAGCAGGGGAGAAGGTTAAAGAAAGTGGTTGTAAAAGAAGGGTCAGACTCCTGTTGAGAAAACTAGCATGAAGAGGCAGACTGGTAAAAATCAAATGTATTTTAATGGCCAATGATAAATCTACACACATAAAACTGTGGTCTTCTGGCTCGTTGCCAGTTTCATCGGCTGTAAAGTGTGCAAGCGTGTGTGTGTGTGTGTTCAAGCTGCAGGCTACTTTTGGCACTAGCATGTATACATTTATGTTTGTTAGAGTGTCTTCTTTTGTGTGCGAGACAGTGAGTAAAACCACAAGTCGGCCATGCAGGGAGAAGCCCCGAGGACACAAGTGTGGTCACATGGCCCCGTTCGTCAGAATCAGACATTTGTCCAAATCAAATTGTACGCTAGAGAAATCGAATTGCTCTCACATGATCACGCAAGGACAAAGAACAAGCAGAGCCTTGAAAAAAAGGGTATTTTTAAACACAGCTACAGAAGAGTCTGCAGACACGCCAGCAGCTCTGGGAGACAGTATTGCTCATTGTAAAGAAAGAAAGCAAAGAGAGATACAAGCTGAGGTCAGAGATGTGAGCTTTTATTGTATCATGTGGAGAAAATCAGCCAGGGAGATATAAGTGATTCAATCTTTATTTTTAGCCAGGTGCAATGAGCATGTCTTCATGAATGGTAAGCACCTTGATCAAGCATAGACTTTGGACGAGGGCAAGCACTCCTACAATGTGTGAAAACCACAAACAGCTTCACGTGGCAATGCAGAAACAATGATATTTAAATATGACTCTCTGCATACTTTAAACATTTTTGATATTTAGAATTTAAAGTTGCTCTTTTACAAATGATTTTTTAGCCATGACCCGAGATGTACAGTACAAAAACAATCCCTCATTTCTCCCGCTGGCAGGAGCTGGCGACAGGGAAGGGTGGGCAGGAGCTCTGTTCAGTTTTCACATCTGGTATCAGTTATAATATCTTTGCAGACCAGTTTGCAGACCTCTAGAGAATCGCTGATTTATCTGAAAACAGATCCCATAAAAAATGTACCATAGGTGCACAAACACAGCTTTTACCAGAACCACCTTAAAGAAAGACACAGTGCTGATACAGAAAACATCCTACACATGTGAAGAACAAGGATGTCTTATTATATGGATTTCAAATGATCTCCTCAGCTGAATTGACGAGTGCACATCAGCGCTTTAAAAGAGTTGACACTGGAAACAATTTCATCCTAACACTTTCATTAATGCTGTGATTCATTGCTGCTGGAGATAAGATAATAAGATACAATATATCTCAGTGTGCCCTCAGGGAAATCTACTGTAAACGTTGTCCTGCATGCAGTCACAGGGTAGAAATCATACATACTCCAGAGAAAGCACAGCTGCGGTTCCCACAGCACACTGTAAGAAAAAATAAGTTGGTTCAACTTCAAATAATTTGTAACCTGGCTGCCTTAAAATGTTAAGTTCAGCAAGCCAAGAAATTAAAGTTGTTTCCACTTTTGTCTCGGTTCCTTAGACTTTGTTTTATTAGTTGGGGTGACAAAGATAGTGCTGATAAATTAGTTCTATCAACTTCATACTTAAAGTTTAATCAACAAGCCTTGTTAGTGAGACCAACAAGCAATTCTAAGTTTGACAAACCGAAATCTTTCTAAAACTAATTACATCAACATGTTTCTAAAGGTATATTGAGTTGTAAAAACATGAAAATATAACATGCCTGATCTAAGAATCTTGTTGGATCACTGTATAATTAATACTTCTTCAAACATGTCTAAAATGTTAGCTCAACAGAGTGTTTTGCTGAATCAACTTATCTTTTAAAGGCAGCCAGTTCACCTTTTTCCTGACTTGTTCATCTTACTTGTTACATTACGTTCATTAAAATTCAAGTACTTGTCATTTCTTAAAACAACCCAAGTCTCAATTTTCAAAAAATACTACATCAAAATGATTTCTCAACATGGGACTACATTTTTAAAGTGTTCTATTCAATGTCAAAACTGACAATAGCTTTTTTGTATGAATTTGACTTGGCATAATGAGGAATGGATTAATATTGCAACTGCCATATGTTCAATATTGATCTAGAAGTAAACACTTAGCTTACAACACTGTATGCAGAATAACAGAAGAGTGCTGTCACTATATAAGAACTATGTAGGTATAAAAATAGAAACTAAGGAGTAAAAAAAGTCGGTAACACTTTACAATAAGGGTCCCTTAATTAGCGTTAGTTAATGCATTATTAAGCATTAATTAACAGTTTAATAATAGTTTAATAATCATTATAATGTATTACCTCACATTAACAGTTTAGCATTTATAATGTGTTACTTAAGTGATGCATGTGTTACACTTTACAATAAGGGTCCAGAAAGCATTCACTAATGGTTAACTAATTAAGTTTTGTAACTTTTATTAATGCTTAATAATGTATCAATTAACTCTGAGCAGTGGACATTAATTAACTGCTTATTAATGCACTAACTACTGTGTTAGTTAATGTTAGGTAATACATTGTAACGATTATTAAACTATTATTAAACTGTTAATTAATGCTTAATAATGCATTAACTAATGCTGATTAAGGGACCCTTATTGTAAAGTGTTACCAAAAAGTCTACAAACATCACACATTGAACATTTCTCTTTTGGTAAACACTTATCTTCTAGACTGTATGCAGAAAAGTATTCAAACATTGATCCATACTGAGTGTCTCTTGCAGCACATGGCATTGTAAAGGTTGGTCACTCCAGTGACTATAAGGGGTTTCCTGTGCATTTGTGCAGGGGCCATACTTCCATCTAGTTGTCTCAAGAAGGAAATCTATGTTACCTGAACTACTCTGGACTGATTAGTTGGACACTATTTGGCTTGATATTTCAAGAAAACTGACATTTAAGTTGAACTGACTTAAGAAAGTGAGCTGAGGTAACTAAAACCTAAAATCCCTTTTTACAGTGCAGTATCAAAGAAATGATATTGCATAATTGCTGAAAATTCATATTCTTTTGTGCACACTCCACCTGTCACATTTTCTCTTTCTGGCCCTGAAACGCATTGAACACTGGAGAGTCTAAGAAAGGTTTCCATGAGTTTAAGCAGCCCCCTGATGCTCAGTTCACCTTCCAGTGTTCCCACAGAATGATGCTGTACCTGTAGCCGAGGTGATCACACCAAGGGCGAAGATATTGAAATACATTACCTTATCTATATTATGTTACACCATCCATCTGTTTATCCATTTGTCAAGATAGTGAATGAATTGTGTTTTGCTCTCTAAATTATTTTAGTGTGTTTTCACAAACAACTTCAAATCCCAACACACACTGTACCAACAGCTTCCTCTCTATACATAGAGATGTGTCCCTCCCTGGTTCTTACCATTCCTCTAATGTCTGATCTGTTTGCTGTATTCATCAGCAGCACCTTTTAACAAGAGGCAAATTAACCTCACTCACGTTTTTAGATGTTTCACTTGATATTCCATCATCAAAACAAGTGATCTGCACATGAAGGAGGCTTGTTAATAACGTAGTGTTATGCAACAATCCAAAATCAAGATGTTATGTGCAGGACAAGCTGCAGTGAATGCATCAACAGGAGGGAAATACTCAGCGACCTTTCTCTCTCTTACCTCTTTTGGACCAACACTAACCGGGTTGTATTTCCAGGCTGGTGCTCGCACTGGTTCGGAGCTGGATGAACTTGCGAACCAACACGGCACCCATTAGTTTCTCCATCCGCTCGAGCCAGTGGAAGAAGCACATCATGACTTCAGATTTACGTGACTGCTTTTCCCAGCAGCGCTAGCGCAAACTTTCCCTCACAACAACAACGATGGTGGACATTGGCAGCTTTTCTAACTGGGCCGACCACAGCTTTGTCTTGGAATCCATTAGTCTTTTTTATTTGTTAGTCACTGCAGGTTATCAGACCCAAGGGCGATGTGTGAGACTGTCTAAATCATGAATGAAGGATGGCAATCTTACACAGAATGAAAAAGACAAATGTAATAAATGTGTTTCTCAACATTCCACTCTATTAAACTGTTAGTTTGCAAACCAGTAACTCAAATTATTCACTCTCTTTATGGAGGACCCACATGTACTTTTGCTCTCTACTTTCTACTGTGGCTTATTCAATTCAATATTAAATTTCCTCTTTGTGAAAAAAAGAAGAAAACTGTAGCAGACCTAAATTGGCCCCAAGTAGAGAGTGCTAAGAAGCCAGCAGGACAGTCCTTCCTCCAGCCCCAAAGTCAGAGATTTAAAGTCCGTCATGCTCTGTGAGCTATCAGCATTAAAGTGACCTAATTTCACTGCGGTTTGGAAGGGTAACTCTTATCTAAATGAAGTGCTCCGTCAAGGTTAAAACGGTGTCCTGTAACTTATCAGAGCCATTTTTCAGTGTGAGCGGTAAAAAATTGACTCCATTCTGAGTCTTTAGTGTCGGGGAAAGAGCATCAGGACAGTCTGAGATGTTTGTTTCCACGGGGCATACTCTCTCTGTTCTTCTCTGTGTCTCTGATTCTTTCCTTGGCTTTGTATAAACGGATACTTCTCAAGCACTTGTCCTTGATTAACATCAAGAGCATTTAAATCACTGTGCTGTCCTCCTAGCACTGGTAATGATATAGCCGGATCTCTAACATAAGATTTGTATTCCCCGTCTCCTCTCTTTATTGTAGGTTTACTTTTCTGAGTGTTGACTAATGAAAAGATAAACACTGCACTCGTCTTAATTGAAATACAATAGCCCGATTGGGGTAATTAATCTAATGATCAGACCCACAACACTATGGATCTGCAAGCACTTCATTAATTTGAATTAAGGGCGAGGCTCTACTGTGGCACAATTATGAATTCAATTTGAATTGATCTCCCCTGGTTGGTATGCAGCGATGCACAAAAATGATTATATGAGGTAGCACTCAACGCTATTATTTTATTGACTTTTTAAATAATCTGGCACTACACGTTCAATCAAAAATAAACCTAATACTGCAGTGTAGGGTCTCATATTAGCTAACGGGAGGCATAATGAAGAATAATCTCTGTTTGCCCGATACTGTGTGTGCAGGAAAAAGACGCTGAAGCACATTTCGTGACCTCATTTACCCGTCTTGACTTTGGAAACAAGAAGAAGTCAGAAGCACAGAATCCAGCAGCTCTGTGAGTAACCCAGGTAAAATAACTGTCTGACCTCTGCTTCCCCTGGTGATTGTTCCCTCCGTCCGTTACTGCTCCAGCAGCCTCCACAATGACGAGCTGCTGCTCCAGTCACACAGCTATTGCCATGGTAACCAAGTTAGAGGTTTAGGGAAGTGAGTAATCTAATCTCCCACTTTGTGGCAAAGCGATAAGGCTCGCCACCGCCAGCCCACCCTTGTGAGTGTGTGTGTGTGTGTGTGTGTGTGTGTGTGTGTGTGTGTGTGTGTCCTATTTGGCCATTCTATGCTGCATGTCTAACTCACACACACATGCACACACAGCCTATCTAGCCAATATGTTCCACACTAATAGGCAGGTGAAAGCGGAGGGGCAGATATGGCTTGCAGCCTCGTTGAAAGGTCTGAGCCTTACTGAAGCTGACGTTCCTCAACATTAAAGGAAAGCTCCACTGCTTCTACTGCAGCAGGTTTGTTTGGCAGCAGTT
Organism: Notolabrus celidotus; assembly: GCF_009762535.1. Classification (NCBI taxonomy): domain Eukaryota; kingdom Metazoa; phylum Chordata; class Actinopteri; order Labriformes; family Labridae; genus Notolabrus; species Notolabrus celidotus. Next base: position 697,480 of record NC_048281.1, on the reverse strand, counting down.
CCTTATATTTAATAAAGCCATTTATTACCCGGCTTTCTTACTGATCCTCCGGTTGTGTAAGAAGCTTGATTCTGATTGGTCTAAACCCCTTGACAGTGGTTATTAACTTTCACTAACATGAGCAACACCAGAGACAAACTGATCACATGTCATGTCAAATCAATCCACAGAAAAGAGTTCAGACACATTTAGCTTCTGCTTGTTGACACCATAGACCGTAAGGTGAGGGGAAACCGTTAGCTTCCGTTAGCATCATAGTGGTAAACAATGGGGCTAAAACGTTAGCTTCAGTTAGCATGCTAAATCATCAGGCTCTGGATGTTTCCATCTTGGATCCTGTCCATCAATCTGATGAAGGAGTGGAGCAGGTGAGAGAAACTTTAGGTTAGTGATCTCTACAAAGAAAGTTAAAGGTGACATATCACGCATTTTTCATCAATATATATTGGTCTAAGAGGTCCCCAAAACATGTCTTTAAAGTTTATGCTCAAAAAAACACTTTGACATCAGATTTTGGTCTGCCTGAAAAACCCTCTTCTTCAGTCCTCCTCAGAACAGTCTGTTTTCTCTCTGACCACGCCCCCTCAGGAAGTGGGTGTGCCTCGGCTGTCCAGCACGTTGATCTAATGTTTACATGTTGGCTGAATATACACGGCTGCTCAGAGATAGCGTTACTTCAACCCTCTGAATCTGATCCAGAATCTGATCCTGACGGAGAGGGGCCTGCAGCAGGACCTTTCTGAACGATTGGTCACAGATTTAGTGTTTCTTGTTGTTTTATTTGTCAGTATGTCGACGTGTGTCTTGGTACACAGCTACAGCTACGACTTGTAGCTATGTAGCTATGCTAACTAGCGCTAGCACTTATCCATGATAAATAAAAATCATCCACTAGATCTTCAAATCTGCAGACGTGGGGAGTAAAACCGACCTTTGTGTTTATTAAGACAGCCTACAACTAGCATGCCTCCCTCCTAAGCTCCTTGTTAGCACACATTTGTGCAGGTAATGAAAAACAGAGGAGGGATTCAGTATTATTTTATACAGTCTATGGGCTGAACAAGCTCCGAGCTCTGACTCCGTGACAGACCGGATATTGTTGTTACGTAACAAAAACACTGAAGTCTGAAACGGCTGGTTTCACACACATTTACAGAAAGGTGGAGAAATCAGAACAGGGGTAGAATGGATTTTTTTCATTCTCGGGGGGTTTGTAGACATGCCAGGGACACATATTTCAGGTAGAGAACCATTAAAAAGTCAATTTTGCATGATATGTCACCTTTAAACCATGAGTGGTGGTGATGATAGCAGCAGGGTTCAAAGTTGTGACATTAGTTTCTTTTTAAAGGTGTGTGAACCACAGAGCTCAGAGAAGAAGGAGAGCTGAATGAGGACAGTTTCATGTTCAATCCACCACAACAGGCAGAGAAGAATCCATCACCATGGAACGATCACTGACGAGGAATCACTGGGACTATTTTTAAAAACTGTAAACAGAAATCATCTAAATCATTAAAATCATCTTTAATCAATGATTTTAACAACGTGTTTGTATCTGAAGTTAGTAGCCGGGTAATAAGTGCGATAATGTATGGTTAGCAGGTTGTTATGGGAACCACCCTGACACCAGCCTCACATTATCCCTTACTTGTTTTTTTCAATCTATTTATATCCATCCATGTATCTATTTATTTTTAGCCTGAAAATCATAGGCTGTATAAAACACTGGCATAGTCTCAATGAAGTCAACCACAGGTTTATGAAGCAGAGTTTTGAAGCCAATTGTCGGCGGGAGCCATATTGGCAATGCTGAACTAAAGAGGCGGGGTTTGAGCCTCCTAGCCGACAGCTATGTGTACGCCTGTCCGTCGAGTCAGTCATGTCCTTATTTGGGCAAAACTCATAATCTTAATATCTTCTGAACTGTCACATTAGAAAGAAATTCACCCCGTACAGTGTGTGCTGATAGAGAAATGAGCTAAAGACTGAAGCCGTTGTTTGAACCAGGCTGTAAACATGTTTATTGTTGCTGTAAAGATGGGCTTTGTAGAATGAGAATGTATGTGGCTTCTGGGGCTTTTTCTAGCCAGCCTCATGTGGACACTGGAGGAACTGCAGTGCTTAGCACTTCTGCATTGGCTTCATTTCTCAAGACCAATGTTTGCCGCTTCGTGAAAATGTGAGAGCACCTGCAAATGATTGTATTACAGCCTTTAAGCTAGGAATACCAACTGAGATGAGCCACCATGTATACTTTGAGTGGCATTCAATCACATACATTGGTTGAGAAAACTAAATCATTATTTTTTCATTTAGAAAAATCCCATTGTGCAGTGACGGTGAATTGATTTTTAGATTAGTCGTACAATAATTGGGAAGGCTTATCAGTGTTTTATTGCATTCAGGGAGCCAGTAGGAGGGTGTACCATAAAGTGACAGTAGAGGGTAAAGCACACCTGATGAACCTAAAGTGAACATTTTCAGTGTCACGAAGTTGGTTCTCTTTTAATCATTCTAAATCACCATGGTTACCCTTTCTAAATTAATAACCTGATCCGATGATGCACAGAGTTTTAGCTTTTCATCATCCTTTTGTTGATTAATACCTGACGATGTCCTCTGTGGAGCTTCAGCTTATTTAATTTGTCTATGGAAGCGTTTTGAACTGTAGCATTACGTTAATGAAGCCGCACAGTGACAGTGACACATCCTGTATCATGTCACTCTTTCTCTAGCTATAGTGTTGAGTTTTACTGCACTGACTTTATACGTATCATTGATTCTCATTATAACACTAACTGAAGCAGGCAGCTAGTGAGCGTTGCTTTTTGTGCATAAGAAACGTCAAATGATGCACTAAACGTTCTCTTTCATGTGAGTGTGCAGAGCATGAAGCAGAAGCTTGGGTCAACAGAGGTCATAACCAGCTTTGTGATACTACATGTCTTTAACTGGAGCTTCACCGTCCGCCAAGCTAGCTTCCTTTAAGAAATACTTGGCATGTGGCAGTAGGTTATAAGAGGTCATGCAGCTCAAGCTTGTGTTTTGAAAGTAGCCTTGCAAAATATGAAGTATAGTTAACTGCATAAATGTCCACATTTCTACCTTGCTGCTCTTCATGCACTCTTTCAAGAGGGCTGGGAATCACCAGTCAATTCACGGTACAACGTGCAATACTTGGCCAATAATACTGATAATATCACAATATTTCAATTCTGCAATAATCCATTACAAATAATCATAAGATAAGATATTATATTAATATATTATATCAAGATAAATACTTTATTGATCCTGGGAGGAAATTCGGTTGTTGCAGCAACCTAGACATAATCGAGACACAAGTATAATTGAGAATAGCTTTCAATTAGTAAAATAAAATAAGTGAAAATAAGAATAGATAAATAAAGATAGAATACAAATTTAGAATATGTACAAATGTAACAAATGGATTAAATAGAAGTAATTACAGGCAGTATTAAAAATGATTCAGTAGTGACAGGTTGACATGGTGTGATTATGGTTTTATTAATGACAGATTAAGCAATATCATGAATGGATATGGGTATCTAATATGAATGTAAGTTGTAGTAAACATTAATAATGTAATATAGCTTAATATAATATGACAGATAATTATATAATAAAATCTAAAATGCATTATAATGTCATCAGCAGCCAGAGAGTCATAAAATGACACCTCACCATATTTGACCACCTGAAGAATCATTCATATATTTATTTACTGCAGTTGGCTTTTGTTTCACTGAGAGGGAACGATGTCCATGTTTTTAGATTGTAGATTACTTTTACAAAAATAACAACTGTAAGAGTAAAAGATAAACATTTCTTTAAACTAGGAACATTTAAGAATAAATTGACATTTTAGTGCTCATAGTGCACATAACCAGCCTGTGTATGTGAACCTGATCACGTTTCATTCCTTCACTTAAAGGTGACATATCACGCTTTTTTCATCAATATATATTGGTCTAAGAGGTCCCCAAAACATGTCTTTGAAGTTTATGCTCAAAAAAACACTTTGAAATCAGATTTTGGTCTGCCTGAAAAACCCTCTTCTTCAGTCCTCCTCAGAACACTCTGTTTTCTCTCTGACCACGCCCCCTCAGGAAGTGGATGTGCCTCGGCTGTCCAGCACGTTGATCTAATGTTTACATGTTGGCTGAATATACACGGCTGGTCACAGATAGCGTTACTTCAACCCTCTGAATCTGATCCAGAATCTGATCCTGACGGAGAGGCGCCTGTAGCAGGACCTTTCTGAAGGATTGGTCACAGATTTAGTGTTTCTTGTTGTTTTATTTATCAGTATGTAGACGTGTGTCTTGGTACACAGCTACGAACATGTAGCTATGTGGCTATGCTAACTAGCGCTAGCACTTAACCATGATAAATAAAAATCATCCACTAGATCTTCAAATCTGCAGACGTGGGGAGTAAAACCGACCTCTGCCAGAAAGGCAGCGGGACCTTTTATGAAGGATTGGTCACAGATTCTGTGTTTCTTGTTGTTTTATTTGTCAGTATGTCGACGTGTGTCTTTGAACACAGCTACAGCTATGAACATGTAGCTATGTGGCTATGCTAATTAGCGCTAGCACTTATCCATGACAAATAAAAATCATCCACTAGATCTTCAAATCTGCAGAGGTGGGGAGTAAACCAGACCTCTGCCAGAAAGGCAGCAGCACCTTTTCTGAAGGATTGGTCACATATTCTGTGTTTCTTGTTGTTTTATTTGTCAGTATGTCGACGTGTGTCTTGGAACACAGCTACGACATGTAGCTATGTAGCTATGCTAACTAGCGCTAGCACTTATCCATGATAAATAAAAATCATCCACTAGATCTTCAAATCTGCAGACGTGGGGAGTAAAACTGACCTTTGAGTTTATTAAGACAGCCTACAACTAGCATGCCTCCCTCCTAAGCTCCTTGTTAGCACACATTTGTGCAGGGAATGAAAAACGGGGGAGGGATTCAGTATTATTTTATACAGTCTATGGACTGAACAAGCTCCGAGCTCTGACTCCGTGACAGACCGGATATTGTTGTGACGTAACAAAAACACTGAAGTCTGAAACGGCTGGTTTCACACACATTTACAGAAAGGTGGAGAAATCAGAACAGGGGCAGAATGGATTTTTTTCATTCTCGGGGGGTTTGTAGACATGCCAGGGACACATATTTCAGGTAAAGAACCATTAAAAAGTCCATTTTGCATGATATGTCACCTTTAAAGACATAGCTTTGTTTTATGTTAACCTGTATGACTGTACCTGTAACAGCTACAATTGTATTCACCATTACTCCAATACCTACAGGCAGGTATTTTGAAGTGAGCTTCCTTTCTTACAACTTCTGCTGTAGAGCACTGCTGTAAGTCTTATACATCACGCTGGTTTGTGGCACGAAGGAAAGCATTTCTCACTCGTTGCTGGGCAGTAAATGTCACGTAGAAAGTCGCCCTATCGCAGTGAGTGTAACTCTCTCTGCAGACTGGAGTGCATCCTCCACCTTTCCTCTCTTCTCAACATGAAGAGCTTGAGCAGCTTTTTCTAGATTTCTTCCTGCTGTAAAGTGACTAACATCTCTAAACTCCTTTTCACGGCTGTCAGACATCACGCTCTCCTCTCCTGGTATAATGCAGATGTCAGTCTCTTCAGCTAATCAACTGCCATTCAGGTTCCCCTTGTTCATGTCATTGGGAGGAACCATGAGGTAGTGATGCAGTGAGTCAAAGTGACAGAGAAATCTATATAGAGCACTGTATTTATTCAGTTAAAGCATTGATATTTAGCCTCTGCATATGTAATTACATCACACAGGTCAGGACGACAGTGTATTGCTGTATTGATATTTTGTCCCACCCCTATCTCTCACTTTCTCTATCACACCCTCTTCGCGCTGCCATCATTAAAAGGAGCTTTGAAGCTCCTATCACAGGGTGGTCTAACACTCAGCACTCAGAGGAACAAGGTTTGATGGGAGAGTAGAGGAATAAAGGAAGAGCATTGAGGTCCAAGTTGGAAAAAAATCCAAAAGAGAAGAGGGGGATGAAGAGTTAGCCTCTTTTGTAACTTTTCAGTAGTGGTTGAAATTTCCTGGACAGTATCCCACCTAGAGTTCTGAAAAAGAGCAGCCATGTGCCTCCACGCAGAGACACAAACAGTTACAGGAGACTGGTTAACACACTCTGTAGTAGTGCACAACGAGGCGTCTGTGTTTCTGTAGATTTGTTTTACTCTTGACTGCCTTTGTATGTGCTGGTCTCTGGAGGTTACAGTTCATTGTTCTACTTGTTTTACTGGCTTAAAGAAAAAGAGGCAACCAAGAAAAGATCGAAACCAGTATAATGTCATGCTAACACTTTGTTATGGGCTGCCTCTGAAAGATGATGATTAGAATCATGAACCGAAAAGATGAAGATTGTTTTTTGTTTTGTCAAATCTCAGCAGTTCTGTTTCTAAGCTGCATCATGTTCATATATAACTGCAGGGGAAGCAGTGTGGCAGGTTGTGTATTTTTTTTTTTTAAAGTAAGTCCTAAAATGTCCCTTCAGTGTTTATTGTTCACAAGGCTTTTCCAGAAGGTCAATTATTTGTAGAGGCATTACCTATTCAAAACAGACACAACAAACACCGTAGTTAAACCCATTTAAAACACTGAATGAATTACTTTCATTGTAAGTTAGCGTTTCCCCTGTGCTCTTTGGCAGACATGGATCATCTGTCGGGTCTTTGGGCTGTGCTGTTTGATGTGAGTGTTCATCATTCACAAATGTTTTTACAGAGAGCAGAATTACCCACATAGGTCTCCTTTCTCCCCTCCAAAATAAACTGTAATTAAAACCAGACAAACACACAATAAAGCAGTTTAGAATTCAAATCTGTCCTCCTGATGCTCTTTGGGGGAGTTAGAGGTGCTGCAGATGAGCATTTTTAACTCATTGGCTGATTAATGTCTCTCATGCATTTAAATTGTACAACTTTAGAAACTGCAAATGGACTAAGTTCATACACATATATCATCAAGTCCTATGAAAATAGCTTTTTAAGACATTTGAAACCTTACATTTTTTTTAGGAATCCTGCTTTAAAGCTAGGGTTGGTAGTCACCTAAAACTAGCATGGATTTGAATGTAGCATTTCCTCAGGACTCCATCTAATCCCTCCCCCCCTCCCCTCAAGGCTCCTCCAAAACGATGCCCCGCCTCACATGCACGAGCGCTGCTGATTGGCGACCATATGATGGTGACTGATTCAAAACCGGTCCTCAGCACATGGTTTGTGTTTTGCACTACGTCAACTCATGTCTCACTCAGCGGTAAGAAAACACCAAAACATTCTCATAGTGAAAGTTAAAAACACAAACAAACATGAAATGTACGCTCTGCAGGAGGCGGGCAGAACGGCAGGACAGGATTTGATTGGTTTCATCATTTGGCTCCTGATGGAAGGGATTGGTTGGTGTTTTCCCAGGTTTACTCCGGCTGTAGATAGCAGCTTTTTTTACCTCTTTTTAAAGAACACATTATGTATTGATTGCCATCAGGACATAAAGATCATTTTAACCAGTAGAACAAAAAGTGGATCTAAATCTGACTAACCCCAGCTTTCAATCAATCAATCAATCAGACTTTATTTATAAAGCGCTTTTCATACAATGACATTGTAACACAAAGTGCTGTACAAGAAAAACAGCTTAAAATAGAATAAATTAAGATCCCAGCCCCAGCCCCGACCCCGAACCCACCCCATAATCCTAAGGCTAACAACACAATATGCAACAATAGTAATAAAAACACTAAAATAAATAAAATAAAAAATAAATAAATAAATAAAAATAAAAATAAAAATTTGCTGAACGAACTGAGGAAACGCTCTCATGTCATCTTAATGAGGAAACACTGGAGGTAAAATAAGATGTTAAAACTCAAAACAGGAAATTAAAATCACCAAAGTAAAATACATTTCTAAGATAATAAAAGACTAAAATATTAAACCATTAAAAGAAAATCAGATGTGAGACTTAAAATAAATAAATAAGTAGAATAAAAGTGACTTAAAGCTTTAACATTAACCCTTCAGCTCACATTCACACACTGATAGCAGAGGCTGCTACATATGATGCCAGTCAGTGCTACAACATTCACATTCACATGGCTGTGCCTTATGGAGTAACATTATCTTGACCAAAGATATATCAACATGTACGCTGCAGCAGCTGGAAATCAAATCGTCAACCTTTCCATTTGGAGACGACCCACTCTACCACTGTGCCAATGCCCACAAAACTGACACCACTTTAATCACCATATGAAGACAGTCTTCTGAAGAATGTAATCACGTCGGAAGAGGGTTTGGTGTGGAGCTGACCTAGAAAAGAGGAATACAATTTGTTGAAGCTTCATGCTGAGCGGATAAATCCAATTTCATTGCCAAAATTCTGATTCCGGTACAAACCTGCATCATGTGAATCACTTTAACAGAACCCTCTTAAAAAGTGCTGCAAATGAAAACAAAGTGCAAATGTAGTGCATAAAACTTCACTGAGGATTTGGATTGAATCTTCTAAAAATTGTTCAGCCTGAAATATGTTAATTAAAACACTGACACTGTAAATCCAGTTACTGTGGGCATGATAAGTATGCAGAGATCCAAGGCTAAAGTACAGTGTGCTATTACTATTCTTAAAAAGAATGTTTTCTTCTGAACATAAGTCACCTTGGATAAACATCTAACACTCAGCAGCATTCCTTTGAATTTATATTCCGACTTGAGGCAGATGATTGTGAAATAAAGATAAAAAGGAACACGAAGCCGTTCCTGTAAACATGTGCGCGCACACAACCACGTTCCTCACACAGTGCAGCACCTTGGGGAAAAAAAGGCATGTGAGGTTTATTGTAATGCACATGAGATCACGCTTACGTTAAAACAGATCTGTCTCACGCTCTCACGAAGCATACGTTCAGGCAGAGCTCATGAGAGAAGCTCGGCCGATAAGCCTTGATTTTGGCTCAGGGATAATGCTGTAATATAACGTGAGGGGGAAAGGATCTGCAAATGAGATAAAGGCAAAGTCTTTAGATCCCTTCACGCACACACACACACACACACACACACACACACACACACACACACATGCACACGCATGCATTTTATTTCCCATCTCTCTCCACTGCTGCTTTTGCTTTGCCTTCGTCTCTCCGCGGGAACATTTCCAATCATACCACTCTGAAATTATTATTACAATTTCCATTCCCTGTATGTTTGTGTGAGTGTGTGTGTTCCTGTGTGCACAGCAGGGGCTCTGAATGAGATGAGTCTGGGCGGTGGTGGGGTCCAGACAGTATCAGGTGGGAGACCGGCACGTGAACGACGAGTGGCAGCCGCCGTGTGTCAGAGCCATCAGTGCAGGTGGCTGCAAAGTGGGACGAAGGCTGATGAGAATGGTGGGGTCACCTTTTGGCCAGCCCTGGCTCTCACCTGCATCAGGGATTTTATTGTCACATTTTTTTTCATCCTGAAAATAATGGAACATGGCTGAGAGGGATAGCAGTGCGGGAGGGGAGGGAGATTGTGCCAAATCGAGGCCCAGTGAAGGGGAGGGATAGACGGATAGTGGGATAGAGATGGAAGGATTGAGTTTTCTTTCTGTAATAGCAGGATTTGACTGGGATTAAGAGAGGGAACAGGGGAATCAGGTGTGCTCTTTAGGAAAGAATTTCAGCTTTATTTTTGTGTGTGTCTCTGTGTGTCTCTGTGTGCTTGTGTGTGTGTGTGTGTGTGTGTGTGTGTGTGTGTGTGAGGGGGCATATTTACAACAGGATTTTATTATGGCATCCGTTGTGAATTGTCAGCTTGTTCTCACCCCAGAGTCATTAAAAATGACAGCTAGTCAAAACACACATACAGATCATTTCTGGAGGCTGACCTTTAGTGTATTATTTTGATGTAGTGTTGAGATCAGGGGACGTGGTATAAAAAGTTCACAGTGGATGAGACTTTCAGCCAGGACACGGGAGTTCAGTTCTCACGTGAAACAAATCACAAGTCTTGATCTCTTCCAATAAGCTGATTTATTTTTCAGTTTAGTAACCTTTGTTGGTGATACCGTCTCTCAGCAAGAGGACCGGAGCTGATTCCTGTATTGGAAAAAATCCTGGTGTTTGATTTTTCTACAAGCTGACTTCTTTTGGCGTTATGTAACAAGTTAGTTTGGTATCACACGCGAGTTACGGACAGCAGCCGACAAGGGCAATCGTCTGCAAAGCCAAATTATTCCCTCTGGGAAAGATGTGCAGCAGATTTAGAATCACATGCAAATAAAAAAACTACATGCAAGGGAAAAAAACAAATGGGACAACAAGAATGTGTTTTATATGAAAAATAAAAAATACACAACGCTGGAATTAATACACTCACAACATCCATCCATCCATTATCTTGGCCGCTTATCCTGTTAGGGGTATCCTGTTAGGGGTTATCCTGTTAGGGGTCATGGGGGGCTGGAGCCTATCCCAGCTGGCTTCGGGCGAAAGGCAGGGTACACCCTGGACAGGTCGCCAACCTATCACAGGGCACACTCACAACAAACAAGTGCAAATAAGCAAAACCAGAAAACATGCAAATACAGTCATCACAACAGAAAGACTGCATGCCTGTAGAGGCTCTTATCAGCCTACAGTTACAGGTATATGTTACATATGCACACATATGAGTATGTATTTAAACCCAAACCATTAGTATGGTTATAAAGGGTGGGGGAAGACATGCCCGGATCATGTCGGTATCAGGAATTGACCCTTCAACCAGTGTGAGGAGAACTCTAGCCTCTGAGGGGCGTACTCCAACAGCTGAGCCCTATTTTGATATTTTTAATAACCTTACATTGCATATTTATGTCTGCTGATTTGACGTTGGAGCCGTCACTCTTCTAAAGAGTGGTAAATAGCTATATTCAAAACTTGGCTCCTCAGACCAAGCTGCCAAAAATGACGAGTTGGGGGAGTGTGACCTTTGTGTCCAAGTTAAGAAAAATAGATGTTCAAACTGCTCATGTTGTTCATCATATTGTCAAAGCACACAGTAGATAACAAAACAAATAACTGTCTGTATCTTCATCTCCAGATGAAACCTGGCACACTCTTTATCAGGTCAGTGATATACACTTTTATTGTGTCACAACCATCTGCTGTACACACAGTCTTACAGTATAACTGCCAGGGCTTTTAAGACTGTACTCAGAGAGACAGATAGACTGTCCCGGATAAACCAAGGCTCATAATCCTTCATGCAGCAGTGGGGCAGACATCTACCGCCCTTTTGGCCTCTCCTGAGGGATTTCAGGTCATGTCTTCTTATGCAAGTCTGATGAAAACACTTGTCATGGAACAGGAAGAGTTATATCAGCTCACATTCTCAGTCTGAGGATTTGGAAATACTACTATAAAAAAAAAGCTCATATAACTATTAGTTTTGAGTTGCCTCATTTATTCATAACATCAGATATTTCACTTAGTGTTTCTTCCCTTTTTCTTTTTCTAGATCTTGGATTGTTGAGCTCAATTGATGTTCCTCCTCCCCAGATCATTTTCCACAAGTTACAGTTTGGTCAAGTCCCAGATTTCTTTAATCTCACCAGCTGTCATTGCCTTTGTCAGCAGCGAGCGAGCAGCTCATTAGAGGCTGCTTGTGGCTGGATGATGCTAGCGAAGCAATTTAAACCCGAGGAATGTTGGCCTGGATTCCAGGTATAAAGAAAGAAACAGAAAAAAGAAAGAGAGAGAGAGAGGAGAGATCGGACAGCGAGGAGTCACATTATGTCTCTCTTGTGGCTCATTCCGCCTCAGAGGAGAACATTCCCTCATTTGCTTGAAGATAATTGAGGCTGTTATTATTCTGCTGATGTTGAGTTAAGAGGAAACTCTGAACAGGTCATCATATGAGGTTTATATTTAAAGCTGAGATAGAAAGTTTGCTGGATAGCATGAAGATAGTCATTACTTTGTTTGTGACTTATTGTCTTTTTACACTGGCCATTAGTTTGAAGCCGTAACGACGGATCAGATCACAACATTTGAACTGCCACAACTCTGGGCCTCATTAAACCATGTCTTTACAGTTAGTGTGAGAAACCATGACAAATGACCAGCTTATGTTTAATATATAAAGTTAACACTCAGAACTGTTTGTGTTCAGTTATGAAAGGTCAGTTTTAACATGACTCATTCATGTTCCAGACAAATCCAGACTAAAGTCACAATAATTAAGGCCTCCTAGTTACAAAAGAGAGAGAGTGAGCTCTGTGTTTTTAACTTATCCAAGCCGTAGTGAAATACTATGTTGTGATGCCATCTTGGAATCCTTCAAATCCCTAAAAGTCCTCCAAGAAGCAGAATTGTAAATTTAATACTGTACTTTTATACTTCGTCAGAACACCTGTGCAGTCTGCTTTTAGATGAGAGCATACCTCAAAAACAAAACATACAGTTCAATCCACTTGAGAAGTTTTACAGAATATATCATTCTATTTTTACATCCAATATTGTTTGGGATAAAAATGTCTCATAGCTTCTTCGGCTGAATGTGATTTTAGAAAACAGATCTTGTGTTTTTCATTCCTTTTATTTAAAGGTGACATATCACGCTTTTTTCATCAATATATATTGGTCTAAGAGGTCCCCAAAACATGTCTTTAAAGTTTATGCTCAAAAAAACACTTTGAAATCAGATTTTGGTCTGCCTGAAAAGCCCTCTTCTTCAGTCCTCCTCAGAACACTCTGTTTTCCCTCTGACCACGCCCCTCAGGAAGTGGATGTGCCTCGGCTCTCCAGCATGTTGATCTAATGTTTACATGTTGGCTGAATATACACGGCTGCTCAGAGATCACGTTACTTCAACCCTCTGAATCTGATCCAGAATCTGATCCTGACGGAGAGGCACCTTTCTGAAGGATTGGTCACAGATTTAGTGTTTCTTGTTGTTTTATTTATCAGTATGTAGACGTGTGTCTTGGTACACAGCTATGAACATGTAGCTATGTGGCTATGCTAACTAGCGCTAGCACTTATCCATGATAAATAAAAATCATCCACTAGATCTTCAAATCTGCAGACGTGGGGAGTAAAACCGACCTCTGCCAGAAAGGCAGCAGGACCTTTCTGAAGGATTGGTCACAGATTTAGTGTTTCTTGTTGTTTTATTTGTCAGTATGTTGACATGTGTCTTGGTACACAGCTACAGCTACAGCTACAGCTACAGCTACGAACATGTAGCTATGTGGCTATGCTAATTAGCGCTAGCACTTATCCATGACAAATAAAAATCATCCACTAGATCTTCAAATCTGCAGACGTGGGGAGTAAACCAGACCTCTGCCAGAAAGGCAGCGGGACCTTTCTGAAGGATTGGTCACAGATTCTGTGTTTCTTGTTGTTTTATTTGTCAGTATGTCGACGTGTGTCTTGGAACACAGCTACAGCTACGACATGTAGCTATGTAGCTATGCTAACTAGCGCTAGCACTTATCCATGATAAATAAAAATCATCCACTAGATCTTCATATCTGCAGACGTGGGGAGTAAAACCGACCTTTGTGTTTATTAAGACAGCCTACAACTAGCATGCCTCCCTCCTAAGCTCCTTGTTAGCACACATTTGTGCAGGTAATGAAAAACGGAGGAGGGGTTGAGTTGTATTTTATACAGTCTATGGGCTGAACAAGCTCCGAGCTCTGACTCCGTGACAGACCGGATGTTGTTGTGACGTAACAAAAACACTGAAGTCTGAAACGGCTGGTTTCACACACATTTACAGAAAGGTGGAGAAATCAGAACAGGGGCAGAATGGATTCTTTTCATTTTCGGGGGGTTTGTAGACATGCCAGGGACACATATTTCAGGTAAAGAACCATTAAAAAGTCAATTTTGCATGATATGTCACCTTTAAAACACAGTCTCAATACTTTCTTTAACTTGAATTATTTGATTAACATTCATTCATTACATTTTATCCAAGGTTGCACAGATTATAAGAGTGTGAATCATTTCAAGCTACTTAAAGAAAATGACTCAACTGTAAGCAAAAGTTCTAACGTAGGGATCGGTTCACACATTTCTATTAAAGATTTAAACTGTGTCACATTAAAAGGTGGATTTTATCATCAAAACAGCATTTTATTTTTTTACCATTTGTTTTGTGAATACTTGAAATACTCACAGCTTCTTCTATGAGAAGGTGAAAAGTGCTCATGGCAGCCGGCTTCTATGTACATTGTTCCTCTGAGTCTTTGTATATGATATTTCCCTCCTCACCTAAATGCATTTGAATCTTCATAAACCACAGGCAGCAGTTTCTGATTCTTCTCATTGACAGTGCAAATGAGCTTTCCACCTACTCTCTGGAGGCCTTCGGCAGCAACGTGCTCAATATGTAAACATCTGAGGGCTGTTTATTTGTGGGCTTCAACACTCATCTGAGGATGATCGTGTAAATCCCTCGTGGCACAAGAAGGGGGGAAACTCTTAGCGTGCTAAAGGCTTTGTGTTCTTTTAGAGCAGATCGTAGAGGTTGTGTGCTGGAAAAGCCCAGAGTGGCCGATGGTTTGTTTATGTTTGGAGGCAGTGATCATATTGAGTGTTGAAATGGAATGGGACAGTCGGTGTGTTTATTTACTCTTTGAAATTGCATCAGCAGGCAAACTGTGAAAGAGCTCAGATTCAAAGTGAAGACCATCTAAGAAGATGTGTATTTGTTTAGCTGGGGACTCTAAATATTACAGAACATTATGAAAAAGGACCACGACTGCTGATGTTGAGTTTCCTGACATTTTTAACAGCAACTTGACTCTCTTGCTTTTGTCTTTTTTAACATACTATAAAATCACATCAGAATGTAAAATGTAGTTTTCAAGAGCGAGGAAGGGTTAAACTGGGCATTTCAAGCCAAAATACTATCCCATAATCATCGGCATCTATTTGATGGTTATTTGAATAGTCAACAATGAAATGATGAAAAATTGTACTTTTAAAATGTGAAAATATTCAAACTAACTCTTCGATTTTTACAAAGTGAACGAATATTTGAATTTTCTGAAATCATTGCCCATCCCTAAAACTGTGTTCCTGTGTGAATACTTTCATGGTGTTTAGCGATGTACAGTGTCTGTGCAGACATGTAGACTATCATCCGTTCTCCCTTTTCTGCCAGCTACCAGTACAGTTGTTGAGCTCAGCCCATGATAGCCTTGATGGCTGTGAGATGCAGGCAAACCTTACCCACTGCGGTAAATCACCACCATTTCCTTTGGATGAATGATTAAAACCTAATGAGGGAGAAAAGCAGTGGAGCGGCTAGACTGGTCCACCTTGCTATGCGTCCAGCAGACTTTGGGCATGGAAGCAGGAAGTCTCCCCAGGAACCTTCAGTACATGAAATTCATTGACAAAATGTTGTTCTCATGGTTTTTTAATCAATGAATTATCATGCAGAGAAACAGAAGATTGAATTCTTATTGATAAACACTTCTGTAGCTAATCAAAAAAGTGCTTTGCAGAACATGTTTTGTTGAATCAATATTTGAAATGAGTTGAACAAACAAAGGAAAGATTTGAGAAGAAAAAAAAGACTGAATAGTAGGAAAAAGAAACAGTGCCTCGGGGTAAAGCTCTGATTTCTCAGCACCTGTTTCTGTTCATGCAATGTTTGTGCATTTTCATCTTCAGTGGATCGTTTTTGTCATTCTTAGCCATTACCGTTTTCCACATTACCTGTGTGGAAAAATCCAGTTACAATCTTTTGTGAAAGTGTTTCATGCAGCCAGCAGCAGCTGACACTCCTTATTGCTTCAGGTAAAGATGGGTGCATTGATGGTCCATCTCAGGCCTCTTGGATAGACAGGCACGGTGTTGTGGATAGGAGCAGTGCTCTAATTGGCTCTCTATGGGCTTGTCTACTCTCTCTCAGGTGTGTTTGTGAAACACTGCTTCCAAATAGGGACAGACCATCACCTACAAATACTAAGGCTACATCTGACCTTGATTTTCTGAGCGAATACAGCACATCTGTGTACTGATTTAATGTTTAAAGCTGCAAGTACTAGTCTTTCTGTAACACTTGATAAAAACTGCATTCTATGAAAGTAATGAACCTGCAGGAATCACTCAACCCTGGAGTCTGCCTCAGCCCAATTGTTTTTTTTTAGCAGTCTATCAAGTCATTGTTAAGGGGGATTCTGCCTGAAATGCTATTATTATGGTTTAGTCACAGTGCTCTCCTAAGCTTCACTGAGAGACACAGCAGGGCAATGATGTGTTCAACTCACCACAGTAAAGCAGAGAGACATACTAATCAAGACAGTTGAGCAGTAAGTAGCTACTTATTGTCAATGAAGAAGTACTGAGTTTGTAACTGCCTTTATGATTTTGTTATGGCAACAAAAATGTAATATGCATGCAAAGGTATAGATTGCAATTTTTGGGGGGCAGGGAAGGTAAGGATAGCTTACAATGCCATTTTAAAAAATATGTCAAAGGCAACAACTTTGTTTTGTTCGTCACATGAAATAAGGACAGCAACAGCTATCTTATGTACTAGTCTGATGTTTTGTCGACCCCTTACAATCTCCTACAAAGTCTTTGTTGCTGAGTAATAACATTCAGATTTCCTACTTAGCTCCTGTCACGCTTCCTGCAGCTTTTCAAGGGTTTGTGACTTCAAAGTGTTGAAAGGTACTCGTTGAAACAACTGATGTTGTTGTCTTCTGAGGACAATCTTGGCGTGAAATGAAGGGTGAATATTGAATTCACACCGGTAGGTGGACAGAAATATAACTCCATACAATGTTTATGTCACTTTGTATCTTCTGTAAAGAAACTGTACTTGAAAATTAGGTTGGGAATTGCAGGTAGTGAGATACACACAGCTGTACAGATAAAATAAATCTTTATAAGAAGTGTGTGACAGCCCAGAAATCTATTCTGCCACATATCTCAGCTAGTCAGCACCACATCTTTCCCATCACTTCCCCTCACTCATATCCACCTCATTTGATGTGGCTTTACTCCTCATAACTTTTCTCCAGCTCCTTTCCTCTTGCCTGGTCTGATCCCTCATCCTCTATCCTCTGTAGCTCTCTCTTTGGCCCCGGCCAATCCTCTCTGGTGGTCTGACGCACACAGGATTAGCCATTAGCTTGTAGTTTTCTCTTCCCTCTCCTCCTGAGAGACCAAACTCTGTCACTGCTCACCAGCCATCCTGCCATCCAAGGCTCCTCTCCAACTCTCAGTGCCATGCCGATGTCCCCACAGGCTGGTGGCAGGATTAGATGTGGCATGGTGGGGCTGTGTGGACAGCCAGCTTCCACCAGTGGAGTTGGTACATAGTTGTTGCAGACTGAAAGCTGACACATCCAGAAATTTTCTGTCTCCAGTGCAGAATTGAGCAAGCAGGTGATGGGGACAGACGGGCCATAACGGTGCCAAAATCACTAACGTGTGCCTCTGCCCAAGGAAACAAGGGTCATGAGAAGGGACTGTCAGGGGATGGTCTGTTCAGAGGAGGTGCATGAAGTGCAGACATTTGCAGAACCCTCATGCTCTGTATCTCAGTGTATATCAGGATACATCACAACTATGGCTGGGATGTGAATCAATTGTAAATGGAGATATGAAAAAAAGTTTATAAGTCCAAGGGAAACTTTCCTTTGGACAAATTGTATCATTTCATATGTTTTTTTGGGGGGGCTGCACCATGTCATGTCCTGTTATATCCTGTCAGTGTACCATACTATATTGTATCACATCATATTGTTTGGTATCATATTGTGATGTATCCCATAGCATCATATTGCATTATACAACAGCCTATAGGTGTGCAGATTTTGCTGGGGGCTGCTAGCACTAGCATTAGTGTCAGCTTGGTTTGCAGCCCTCTCTTTGGAAATCTTAGCCCTACCAATGATCATCAGAGGCAGTGGCGGCTGGCCAATAGGGGGCGCTAGGGTGTCGCCCCACCACATTACCTTCAATAAGACGTAAAAAAATGTAATTCAAATGAAATAATAAAATAATATTCTGAACTATATGATTATATATATTTTTAGGTGAGCAAGATAAATATTATATAGTTGATGATGAGTAAAGTTGTTTCGTTCATCTGTGTTGTCTGATTAGTGACGTGTTTTAGACTCTGGTTAAAACTTGTACATGCGCAGTAGCTCCTCTTCAACACAGGAGATTGGACCATGTGGGCACACCTTCCCTGCACCCAGAGCTGAATGCAGCTGGACGGGGCCAACATCACAGCCGTCTGTCATAAAGTGCGGCTGATTGACAGGTCGAGCCTGGGCGAGCCGCGGGAGTTGGAGACGATCGGACAGAGATGCAGAATGGAGAAAGAGAAATTAAATAATTCAGTGAAATCACTTAAGACATCACCTTTAGAGAGGAGAATGTACCAGGAGAAGCTCCACGTGAAAGACATGGACCTGATCAGCCGAACACCACAATTAATCAGCAGTGCAAAGACAGAGGGAGACAATACACCCGGTCTTTTTAAACCAGGACCTGGTTCAGCAACAAGGCTTGGCTAACTGCATGTAGTGAGGCTAATGCTTTATTCTGCTTTCCCTGCCACCTTTTTCAGACAAAGCATGGATAAAGACAGGTATTACTGATTTGAAGCCCTTTTCAGATTTGATACCTTAGTAAATGTTAGCTAGCTTTTTGGTATATGTCTATTTTGGAGTTAAAGCCCCCCCTGGGAGAAAACTCCACCAGCCGCCACTGATCAGAGGTACACTTTTTTATCGTCTTCCTACTTTTTTGTGTTTTTAATGGTTGAAATACAAGTTTCACTTATTTTAGAGTAAGAAGGCCTCTTCTGGTCATTTGTAAAATCTAAAAAGTAGATTTATTGATCAGTGTTATACAGTGGATAGCAAAAGTCTACACACCCCTGTTAAAATGCCAGGTTTTGTGATGTAAAGACCAAGATAAATCTTTTGAGACCAAGATAAATCATGTCAGAACTTTTTCCACCTTTGATGTGACCTATAACATGAACAATTCAACTGAAAAAAAATTAAAATATTTTAGGGGGAATAATAAAAATAAAAAAATAAATAATGTGGTTGCATAAGTGTACACACCCTCTTATAACTGGGGATGTGGCTGTGTTCAGAATTAACCAATCACATTCTAACTCATGAAAAATAGTAGTCAGTATACACCTGTCATAATTTAAAATGACTTTGATTAATCCCAATAAAGATCAGCTGTTCGAGGAGGATTTTCATGACATTTTACAGCAGAAGCCATGGTCCACAGAGAGCTTCCAAAGCATCAGAGGGATCTCATTGTTGAAAGGTATCAGTCAGGAGAAGGGTACAAACATGTTCCAAGGCATTAGATATACCATGGACCACAGTGAAGACCGTCATCATCAAGTGGACAAAATATGGAACAACAGTGACATTACCAAGAACTGGACATCCCTCCAAAACTGATGAAAAGACCAGAAGACTGGTCAGGGAGGCTTCCAAGAGGTGTACAGCAACATTAAAGGAGCTGCAGGGATTTCTGATCAGCACTGTCTGTGTACTACATGTGACAACATCTCTCCTATTCTTCATATGTTTACTACATGTGACAACATCTCTCCTATTCTTCATATGTTTCTGCTATGGTTAGGGTGGCAAGATGGAAGACTTTTCTTATGAAGAAAAACATCCAAGCCCAGCAACATGTTTCAAAAACATACATGAAGACTCCCAAAAGCATCAAATGTTTTATGGTCTGATGAAAGCAAGGTTGAACTTTTTGGCCATAATTCCAAAAGGTGTATTTGTCATAAAAACAACACTGCACATCACATAAAGAACACCAGACCCACAGAGAAGCATGGTGGGGGCAGCATCATGCTTTGGCCTGGTTTTCTTCAGCTGGAACCAGGGCCTTCGTCAAGGTGGAGGGAAGTATGAACAGATACAAACACCAGTCAGTTTAACACAAAACCTCCAGACCTCCGTTAGAGAGATGAAGATGAAGACGAATTTCACCTTTCAATACGACAACAAACCAAAGCATACATCCAAATCAACAACAGCATGGCTTCACCAGAAGAAGATTACAGTTTTGGAATGGCCAGCCAGAGTCCAGACCTGAATCCAGTTGAATATCTGTGGGGTGGTCTGAAGAGGGCTGTGCACAGGGGATGTCCTCACTATCTGATGGATTTGGAGCTTTTTTATAAAGAAGAATGGGCAAATATCACCACGTCAAGATGTGCCATGCTAATAGACTCCTACAAAAAAAAAACGGAGTGCTAAAATAAAATCAAAAGATGCTTCAAACAATTATTAGTTAAAGGGTGTGTACACTTATGCAAACACATTTTTTTTTTTTTTATTATTCTTCCCCCTAAAAGATTGTATTTTTGTGTTCAGTTGAATTGTTCATGTTATAGGTCACATTAAAAGTGGAAAAAGTTCTGACATGATTTATCTTGGGCTCATTTTTTTTACATCACTAAACCTGGTATTTTAACAGGGGGGTGTAGACTTTTGATAGTTACTTCCTTCTGTCTGTGGGGTGACAAAGTGAAGCAAATGTGATGAGAAATAGACTGCACTGTTTCAAGAATTAGAGTAACAAGGCCTGGCGTCAACTCAAAAAGTATCTTGTTTTTCATCAAAGCAGTACACGGTTAATTATAATGTGACTCTGATGTTACACTGCAGATGCATCAGTGACCTGTATAACGACAGCTGTCGCAGAGAATATAAAATGTAGAAGTTGCTGTGAAGTTCAGTCTGCTGAAGTGATGCTACAGATGTCTTTCCAAACACTCCAAGCTCTGATGAAATAAGTATCTTAGTTTCTTGGCTGTAAACATTAAAAAAAAAAGATGTGTTAAACAAGTCATTGAAGTGATTTGAAGTGGTTCAGAACAGCAAGAATCAAATGAAAGAGAAGCTTTTAAAATGACTGAAAGATACTGAGGGAGCACAAAAACATGTATCAGTCACTAACAGAAGAGTAGCTGATTCCTCCCCGGCCAGCTATGTCTGAAAAATGCTTCTTTATGAAAATGGTATTTCAACAGATAAGCCCATCTGCTTTGGATACAAGATTGAAGTCTGGACTGGTGTCAGTGTAAAATTGAAGCAAACATTATTTTTTATCTGAGTTAATATCCCAGTAACTCAAGCCCTTTGAGGGAGGGAGGGTCACTTTTAATTCGTTAATGAGTGAATTCAGATTTTCTTGCAGTCAGAGAGGGTCAGAAAAGGGCTTTTGAAAAATCTACTATCACTGCCAGAAAGCACTGAAGATAAAGACAATCTGCTTCAGGGGCACTCCCAACCTTGGGCTGACATTTCAACCGAACTATTTCTGAGTGGGAGGAAATAATGTGTTTTATCAATCGGTTCAAAAAGTGGATAATTAAACAAGCTTCTGTTGTTGATATTACTGCCTTGACTTTTTATGTAAGGTCATGAGCGATTGTAAAATCTCTAGATAGACAGGTTGATTTTACATTATTTGTTTCTCCATACTATTTGGTGGACAGGTTAGGAGCACTGTTTGCCAATGCCAGCTGAAATTGTTCCCTGCTTGTATTTGGGTAGGATCCATTCAGGGTTCCATCATTACAAGGTTTTCATAGGAAAGTGCCCAGATCATTTCTTCCCTGTTATGATAAAATGATTCTTACTGCACATCTGCCCCACGTGATGCGGAGAGTTCCTACTTTTAACATTTCTGAGATAGACAGAAATAATGCGATGGCAAACATACCTGATCTGTGGCCAACTTTATGCTAAAGACTGTGGAAGAATTTAGCTTTATTAATTGTCTTGATGGTCAAAAAAATAAAGAAAAAGAAAAACACAGACATCTACAGTCACAGATGAAAAACAGATTGAAAAACAGACATCTAAAGTCACAGATGAGAGGAGGAGGATCAAATCTCTGGTGCACAGCATGAGGTCAAGTGATGGAGCAATATGTGGAGGCATGAAGCTGGAGCATTTGTTCCCCTTAGGTTTATTTATAAGACATAATGTACAATGACAGAGACAGCAGTGACTTCTTCTTCTTCTTCTTCTTCTTCTTCTTCTTCTTCTTCTTCTTCTTCTTCTTCTTCTTCTTTTTCTTCTTCTTCTTCTTCTTCTTCTTCTTCTTCTTCTTCTTCTTCTTCTTCTTCTTCTTCTTCTTCTTCTTCTTTTTCTTCTTCATCATCATCTTCTTTTTCTTCTTCTTCTTCTTCTTCTTCTTGTTCATCATCATTATCATCTTCTTCTTCTTCTTCTTCTTCTTCTTCATCATCATCTTCTTCTTTTTCTTCTTCTCCTTCTTCTTCTTCTTCTTCTTCTTTTTCTTCTTCATCTTCTTCTTCTTCTTCTTCTTCTTCATCTTCTTCTTCATCATCATCATCATCATCATCATCACATCATCATCATCATCATCATCATCATCATCATCTTCTTCTTCTTCTTCCTCTTCTTCTTCTTCTTCTTCTTCTTCTTCTTCTATTTTTGGCTCATCGGACCAGGCAGATCAACTCTGATCATGTCAGAATGGTTTAAACCAATAGAAATGCTTGATGCATGTCTATATGTCTTCATCAGATCACTTTATTTCACATACATTTGAACAGAAAAGTTGAGATCTCTCTGAATTATTTAAGTGGGGTTGAAGAAAATTGGCACGTTACCACATAGCTATCGCTGCTCTTCAGCAAACCAAACCCAAGGCAACATCCTTCCTCCTGAATCCCTTGTTTCCTATTCTATGGCTACGAATGTAGTACTGTCTACTACATACTGTGTTTGAACTTAAGGCTGATTTATACCTCAGCGTCGTCCCTACGCTGCAGGGGCTGATGGATGCTGACATGAGCACCACATACCTGTGCGTCGATGTGTCCGTGTCGCTCAGCAATTCTCCGCCGAAACTCTAGAGGGCAGTGTGGTCTCTCTGGTAGTCGGTCGCCTGCTTCCGGTCCCACTACGATCTCTGTTTACTTTTCCACAGAGATTCAGAGCGTGTTATGTTAATCTACAGCTGATACATGTTTATCATACAGACATGATTACATGAAGAATAGAGAGGAGGAGATCAAATACACGGACGATGTGCGGCTGATGTCCGGGATCCCGGAAGTGCTGTAAATGCGGGAAAGACAAAGCCGTCGAGCGGACCAATCACAGGGCTTGCGGTCCGCGTCGGCTCTATGGGGAGTTACATTTTGGAGGAGGTGCACGTCAGCTACGTGCGTAGGCCTCGGCGTAGGTACGGGAGCGACGCGGACCCCCGGCGTAGGGTACGCCGTTGATTCAACATATAAGTATAAATCAGCCTTTAGTATGTAGTCTGACTGTTCTGTTTGATCTGGTGTGCAGTACGCTGAGCCAGAAGTCTCTGGATTCCCTGTTCCTGAAAGTGGAAGTAAACAACGGCCAAGCTGATAGAGAAACTGCTTCTTTAGCATCACTTCTGATTTAAAAAGTTAAGAAGTGGTTTATTTGTCATTTATTCATTTTCAGAGCAAATAAAAACGGAGTTCCCCCCTTCAAGAAAGAGGAAAAAAGAAAAAGCTGAATGAGCGCTGTGCATTGTGGGAAACAGTACGTGAGGCAGACTGGTCCGATGCATACTGAGAAATTTTACTGGGTCAGTACGACATCCGGGGAGTTTTGGCATACTGCAGATTTTGCTCTTGTTCACATACTACAT
This sequence comes from Notolabrus celidotus, assembly GCF_009762535.1. NCBI lineage: Eukaryota > Metazoa > Chordata > Actinopteri > Labriformes > Labridae > Notolabrus > Notolabrus celidotus. The sequence continues at coordinate 673,711 of NC_048281.1, read as the reverse complement.
ACTGAATTTAGACCAAATCAGTACGTACTGCTAGTATAGTAGGAGGTTTTAAAAAAACAGCCCTCGTGTTTGTGATCTCTTTCTGTTGAGACAGACAGTCAGCTGGCTATGAAACACTTCTTGCAATTACACATAGACTCATCAATCCATGGTTGGGAGATAACAGCAGAATAAAATGATTTTGTCCAATCCTACAGGTATTGAGTCTCTTAAAGGGGACATATCACACTTTTTTCATCAATATATATTGGTCTAAGAGGTCCCCAAAACATGTCTTTAAAGTTAATGCTCAAAAAAACACTTTGAAATCAGATTTTGGTCTGCCTGAAAAACCCTCTTCTTCATTCCTCATCAGAACACTCTGTTTTCCCTCTGACCACGCCCCCTCAGGAAGTGGATGTGCCTCGGCTCTCCAGCACGTTGATCTAATGTTTACATGTTGGCTGAATATACACGGCTGCTCAGAGATCGCGTTACTTCAACCCTCTGAATCTGATCCTGATGGAGAGGCGCCTGTAGCAGGACCTTTCTGAAGGATTGGTCATAGATTTAGTGTTTCTTGTTGTTTTATTTGTCAGTATGTAGACGTGTGTCTTGGTACACAGCTAAGAACATGTAGCTATGTGGCTATGCTAACTAGCGCTAGCACTTATCCATGATAAATAAAAATCATCCACTATATCTTCAAATCTGCAGACGTGGGGAGTAAAACCGACCTTTGTGTTTATTAAGACAGCCTACAACTAGCATGCCTCCCTCCTAAGCTCCTTGTTAGCACACATGTGTGCAGGGAATGAAAAACAGAGGAGGGATTCAGTATTATTTTATACAGTCTATGGGCTGAACAAGCTCCGAGCTCTGACTCCGTGACAGACCGGATATTGTTGTTACGTAACAAAAACACTGAAGTCTGAAACGGCTGGTTTCACACACATTTACAGAAAGGTGGAGAAATCAGAACAGGGGCAGAATGGATTCTTTTCATTCTCGGGGGGTTTGTAGACATGCCAGGGAAACATATTTCAGGTAGAGAACCTTTAAAAAGTCAATTTTGCATGATATGTCACCTTTAAACTGTAGCATTTGTCAAGTTCAGAATTTCAAATATTGGAATCACTTTTCTAAACAGAGAAGTTTGTGTGAGGACAGTTTCATACTTTACCAGGTCGAATAGTTTCATGGATTCACAGAAAAACAAGTAAAAGCACATGATTCACCTTTTCTTGCTCTTTTTCTCTCACTGTATTGTTCCCTCTTTTCTCCTTCATTATCTCATGTCTTCCTCCATCCAGAGGGATCGACGTGCATAGATTTAAAAATACATTCCACTGCCTGTTATTAATAATCTAATGATGCTTTCAAAGGTTGTAAGAACACTGAGTGGAAATCTTGGCTGTGGAAACACTTCATTGAAAGTGTCTGACAGCTGTCACCTGTTCTGCAAGATAATTCAATTGAAAGCACTGGCTTGGAGCGTCCCAGTACTTAAGCACATGGACTTCTATTACATTCTGTTGTGATAATGAGACACTCAACAATGGAAGAATGGCTACTCAAACAGCACTGCAACATCATCTGCATACCCAAATCAGCTCTGAGAGCTAGCTACCACAAACTGCTGCACTTGCCATGTTTAGCAGTACTAACTACAGCAAATGACACAGTATGTAATGACACTGCTGCTCGAACGTATCATTAGCTTACAGAAACAGTCATTACTCAGCTGCTGTCTTGTTGGTACTCCATGTGGTTTGGCCTCACAGGATGAGAGGGCTAGGGTCTGTTGTGTTGCCAGTTTAACTGTTGGACCTGGTAAGAAGTAAACATGGCTGGATTTGCCTCATGGTCAAGCTAGTGCTGGATGGCTTGAAACAAACATCCCGTCCATGATCCAAATTAACAGCATTAAATGAAATTAAAGATCCCGTCTGTGTGTTAGCTTGTGTTTGACTTAGTCTCCGTTGCAGAGTGTGTTACAGGTGAATCTGCTTGACTTGTAAGATTTGACACCTTTTTGATACAGCTGAAACTACTACTGTACTTTTTAGCTTCAAGTACACCCTATGGTGGTTTTTGAAAGCAGAAAGGAGTAGTTTAACAAGTTTGGAAATGTTATTGTTTCTTGTTAGAGAAGAAGATTGGTACAACTCTCTGAGAGGTGATTAGCTGAGCTGTAAACTGTTCCTGCCTGCAGGAGGGTAGTTGAAGGTGTTTACACCGTTTTTTTACATTGAATTTGTGAGAAAGATTGAGGTCCATCATGCTCAGCCCATATGGTGTTGGTAAGCAACATTTGAAACTTTGCACAGGAGTCACGCTAGCTGTTTCACCACTCCTGGTTTTTAAGCAAAGTTAGCTAATGGTCCTCATGACTCCAACTAAAACAAACAGATATGAAAATGGTTGCAATTTTCTCAACCATCTCTCAGTCAGAGAGACAATTAATTACTCCAAATTTGGGACACATAGGAGCTTTATTTTGGCAAGTGGACAGTCTGGTAAAACAATTAGAGTAAAAAAAAAACATAGCTCCAATGAACCATTCTTAGGACACCTGTGTTGGTGCTCCTAAATAACTAGTGCTTGACCTAGTTTGTATGAATTCAGATTCATTTCAAACATGTGTGTCTCAGTGTATATTCACTCAAGCTCTATATTGTAGCTCTGTTCAAAGTGGGCTCCTTGTGGACCTCACTACTACATGACATGTGACATTTTCTGCGGGAGCATTCCACCAATATGTGTTTCACAATTTTCCACATGGACGAGTAGAGAAGATGGAGACAAAGAAAAGAGCCTGTTTGGGACTGCCCGCCTGCTCATTCCTGTATTTCCTCCACATTGTGCTCGGGCTTGGAAAGTAAATATGCCAAGGTTAGAGAGGCCTAGCTGCTACTGCGAACTGAGAGGAAAATTAATTGAATATCTTACAAGCATGCTGATGCGAGATATGGATAGAAAATTGCAAATCCTTCTGAGCTTTATTTATGCAGACAAATAATGGAGTAATGGAAAGGAGAGAAATAGAAAAAGAAAAACTGCCAAATAATGGAAATCTGTTGCATTTTGTTACCTTGGTGGTGCAGTCGTGTACATTTATATAAAATCAAACAGATTTGAAATTAAACAGAAATACAGCATGAATGATTAAGAGTGGTTGATTCAGAAATCTCTATTCCAGCTTAATAGAGAGTGAGCGCTGTGGGCCAGAGCTGTGGCTTTGTCATATTGCATTAGCAGAATCAAACTTTAAATAGATGGGTGTCCTCTTCAGGGAGAAAAAGCCTACATTGCTTTCTCCTTGTGTTATTTGAAGTCCAATGAGACTTGCTGTAGGCTAGTGTTTCCGGATTAAAGAAGGAATCTTGTCGGGAACAAAACACAGAAAAGGACTGTTCAAAAAAAGGCTGAATAAAGGATGAAAAGCACAAAAGCAGCTTCCTCTCCCAGTTGGTTATTCAAAGCACCGTGAAATGCTTCTTTTTTTTTTTTGTATAATACTGAGCTGCACCAAATAGAGGATGTTCAATTTTTGCGTTATGAATGTAGTTTTATGGTCATTGAATCTCAAAAATAGCCTGTGATTTCATCTCCTCCAGCAAAGACACATGACTTAGTGAAAGGGCCACACAAAGAGAAACCCTGAATATGGCTCTGATTAGGGAAGAGAGCACAGAAAAGGAAGAAACCACGATGGACTTGAGTGAACTGTTTGAACTGCTGTCTGGTCTGAACTGTTGGTGCACATTATTTCTTATAGGCAGAGGATCTAGACCTTTAACTGTATGGTCACCAAGTCGAAACTGCTGGTTTTATTGTAAGTTTCCTCTTTTAAGACTGAACATGCCGAGACAGCCTGACAGAGAGTCTGACAGTTAGGGGACTTAAAGGTGACATATCATGCAAAATGGACTTTTTAATGGTTCTCTACCTGAAATATGTTTCCCTGGCATGTCTACAAACCCCCCGAGAATGAAAAAAATCCATTCTGCCCCTGTTTTGATTTCTCCACCTTTCTGTAAATGTGTGTGAAACGAGCCGTTTCAGACTTCAGTGTTTTTGTTACGTAACAACAATATCCGGTCTGTCACGGAGTCAGAGCTCGGAGCTTGTTCAGCCCATAGACTGTATAAAATAATACTGAATCCCTCCCCCGTTTTTCATTACCTGCACAAATGTGTGCTAACAAGGAGCTTAGGAGGGAGGCATGCTAGTTGTAGGCTGTCTTAATAAACACAAAGGTCGGTTTTACTCCCCACGTCTGCAGATTTGAAGATCTAGTGGATGATTTTTATTTATCATGGATAAGTGCTAGCGCTAGTTAACATAGCTACATAGCTACATGTCGTAGCTGTAGCTGTAGCTGTGTACCAAGACACACGTCGACATACTGACAAATAAAACAACAAGAAACACTAAATCTGTGACCAATCCTTCAGAAAAGGTCCCGCTGCCTTTCTGGCAGAGGTCGGTTTTATTCCCCACGTCTGCAGATTTGAAGATCTAGTGGATGATTTTTATTTGTCATGGATAAGTGCTAGCGCTAATTAGCATAGCAACATAGCTAGATCTTCATAGCTGTAGCTGTAGCTGTGTACCAAGACACACGTCGACATACTGACAAATAAAACAACAAGAAACACTAAATCTGTGACCAATCCTTCAGAAAGGTCCTGCTGCCTTTCTGGTAGAGGCCGGTTTTACTCCCCACGTCTGCAGATTTGAAGATCTAGTGGATGATTTTTATTTATCATGGTTAAGTGCTAGCGCTAGTTGGCATAGCCACATAGCTACATGTTCGTAGCTGTGTACCAAGACACACGTCTACATACTGATAAATAAAACAACAAGAAACACTAAATCTGTGACCAATCCTTCAGAAAGGTCCTGCTGCAGGCGCCTCTCCGTCAGGATCAGATTCAGAGGGTTGAAGTAACGTGATCTCTGAGCAGCCGTGTATATTCAGCCAACATGTAAACATTAGATCAACGTGCTGGAGAGCCGAGGGCACATCCACTTCCTGAGGGGGCGTGGTCAGAGGGAAAACAGAGTGTTCTGAGGAGGACTGAAGAAGAGGGTTTTTCAGGCATGCCAAAATCTGATTTCAAAGTGTTTTTTTGAGCATAAACTCTAAAGACATGTTTTGGGGACCTCTTAGACCAATATATGTTGATGAAAAAAGCGTGATATGTCACCTTTAAATCACAAATAACTCTATTTAAATCAAAACTACAGACCTCTCAATGCACAACTTCTCCTGAATGTGTTTTGTCTGATTTCTTAAGTTCATAAGGTTCTGAAACAAAACATACATGATGCCTGAGCGTTAATACCTCTGACTGCTGCCACAGTAGGGCTGAACGATTTTAGGAGAAGATCTAATTGAGATTTTTTTCTGGCAGATATTGCAAATTCAATTCAATTCACGATTTTCTTCAAATCAAGCTCACCCACACACAAACACACACACAAACAAACAAACAAACAAACGCACACACACACTTACACTTGCCAATTACCAAGATGCAGCCTGTGTCCAAAACAGTCAGACTAAGATACGGTTCGGTCGTTCTGCTTGACCACATATATAGTTCAATCAGGAGAGACACAGTTTGAAGATTAAAGGTTATTTATTATAACTTCATGAATAATGAAACTTGGCAGAAATCTTTGACGTAAGGACTCTATGGGCAGCTGAAGAAATCCCCCTAGAGTCCAGACTCTGGTGGTGGTGGTTGATGAATCCTAGGAATTGAAGACTTGCAGAGACCAGGAGGAGATGGAGAGGTGGAGGGGTGCGCACCATCAATGCAAGAGTGAACTAGCAGGAGAGAGAGACACATTTAAAAAGACAGCAGAAAGTTGATAGGCTGACGATAAGGGCGTGCCACTGAGCTATTGGATGACAGCCGCCACTGATTAACCAATGACAGCTCCGGAGCATGCAGCTGGAAGCGGGTGAGCTATTGAAGGAGGGAGAGAAGAGTTAAACAACTGCTGTGATTGCTTTTATAGTCTTCCTGTTTGAACTTTAGCTAGAGCTACATCTGTGGCGTAATACTCCACATGTTTCAGCTCTGTTAACTCTTTTTCTTCACACTCTGTGTACAGCTGTGGGATGGCAACCTGGTAGGTGTGGGAGGGAATTGCTATCTATCTATCTATTTTAAACAAAATAAAAGACTTCTTTTTATTTTATTCAAGTTTGCTTTAAATACAATTGACACTTTTTAATTTATTTTAATGTAATTTCTTTATATATTTCTCCTCTTAATTGTTATTGTCTTTATTTTGCTTTTGTTTTCCAATATTCTTTTCCCTTGGCTGTCCTGTGACTGGAAGCCAGGTGAATCTAATTTTGACTGTTTTTTTCTCTTTATTATTTCTGTATTTTCTTTGTTGTATTTGATCTTTGTCTGTACGGAAAATTCAATAAATACACCATGACTAAAAAAAAAAAGCGTGACCTGTCCACGAGTAGCATGCCGCTTCTTCTGATTGGTGAGCTTGGCAGGATGGAAGGGAGACGGCATGGATGTGTAAAATAGTTGACACAACAGATCCTGGGTCAGTCAGGAGCGCTGCAAAAGAACCGCAGCTTTGGCTATCACATGATCGCGCTCTCTGAAATCGCAACTTCGATCAGAAAACACTAAATCGTCCAGCCCTAAGCCACAGTCTGTCACACTGCAGCTGAAGAATGACAGATTACACCGGTGTGTTTTCCTGCAGCTGTTGATTTTTAATCATCTGTTGTTACTTTGTATATTGTAGAGTGTATTTTATCTAGTTGTCAATTTCATCAAAACACAAGAAGCAGCAGTAAAACATTATTTGTGCAAAAGAAAAAAAAAAAGGACAAATATTGTAAATGAACATGAGACATTGGTACGATTGCCAAAACTGCCCTGTGATATTTCATTGATTTTAGCATGATTTATTGTAACTTGATCAAAAATGAATTATTTGTGTGCTTGTGAGCACACATGGTGCTCTGACAGACCGTTGTGTGGCACCTTGAGGCGTTCTTTGCATGACATGTTAAAAGTATGGTGTGTAGTATTTAGAGGCAATGAGCAGAACAGACTTATTAGAAATGGAAAAGTATGTTTGAATTAGTGTGTAATCACCAATGGTGGACAGTAACAGAGTGAATGTACTTGAGAAATGTACTTTAGTACATGTTTTGAGTATCTGTTCTTTACTTGAGTATTATTTTTTGGTGAACTTATTACTTTTACTCCACTACATTCAGAAGATAATTATTGTACTTTTGACTCCACTACATTTCTATCAGTGCTCTAGTTACTCACTACTTTAACTTTGAAGTCAGCTGATGATGGTCCTTCTCTTTTCTGAAATCTGATCCTGAGACAGTAAAATGTTTGTGTGGTTCTGTTTGTCTCAGTGGTTTAGTCGTACCTGTATATCAAACACAGAGCATCACTCAGATCAGGCAGTTCATGTAGAGGTGGTAATGATGGTTATAATTCTCCACCTGAGCACCCATGGTCATATCTTCAGCCCGTGTTAGAGGTTTTTGAAATGAAGAATGATACGTATGGTTTGAAATGTTCTCCCTGTTTCTGCCCAAACAAACAAACATTCACTGTCCAACCTGAGAGAGCGTGTTGAGCTACGTAACGTTTGTTTAACTCCAGATGAACATTTCAAACTAAGCTGTCTGTGCTTGGAGTAACTTAGTGTCTGTTTTTATTCCATGGTATAGTTTTCAGAGATTTCAAGTAATGGTTTCTAAATAAACAGAATGTAACAGAATGTACTCCTATGTATTCTTGACTGCACTCATGCTTTGTGAAAATACAACGTTTAGAGTTTTTTTTAAGTACTTTGAGGACTTAAGTAATTTTAAAAGCAAGTACTCCAGAACCTCAACTCAAGTAATAATTTGACTGAAAGACTTTCACTTGTATTGAAGTAATATTTGACCTGGAGGATCTATACTTTGACTTAAGTAATGAAGCAGTGTACTTTGTCCACCACTGATATTCACCTGAATATAGAAGTAATTTCAGCACATAACAGACAAACTATTAATGGTCATATTTGTTTTGTATTTTCAAGATTCATGGAGCAACAAGCTTCCTCGTAAGCTTTACAAACAAAGCTGACTTACTCAGGTCATCATCCATTTCTAATGATGATCAGAGTTATGTTTAATCCACGTCACCAGATCTGTCACAGAAACTTCTAATTAAATGATAATGCATCGTCTTCATCTGCGTGTAATAATGTGTTGCATGTGTGGTGGGGTGACCCAGCCGTGAGGCGATCGTCCAGCGGAGCAGTGACCAGAAATGAGGCTTCGAACTCAGTATCAAAGTTTACACACAAAGTTTATTCATGCAGCATGAGAGAGAAGTCACAGCATACTCAAGAGCATATGAAGTTCTCCGCCGAATGACAGAGATGCTCAATACTTTATAGTTCTTCAAACATAAGGGAGGAGAAAGGGAGGGGGAAACGTGTACGTGTCATCTTAATACAGTTGTTCATAAAGAAAAGACAAAGGGAGGGGGAGAAAGGGGGGGGGTGACAGGTGTGGGTGAGTTGCAATCAAGGGTGAGCAAAGGGTCATGTCAGGTGAACATTGTACTCTGGAAACAACAGAGACATTACCTCAGTCTAGCGGTTTACAAAAAGCATATGTCTACAACTTACGACACTTGCGGTTATCAAAAAAACATCTTAAGAAAGCGTACATCGTTACCATTGAATATTTATGTAATCATAAGGCGCTCATTTATCATAGTACAAACCGTTTATCATCATGTTACCAAAAAAATCCCCTCAGCTCTCATTCAACTGCAACCTGAGACCATGGTGGGCCTTTTGGCCTTTTGCAAGGCAGTGGGCTGAAGATGTGAAACCACATCCGGGCTAAACCTGCCTTGAACTGCAGAAGTGGGGGTTCTGTCCTCGATTTCACCTTTGTGCAGATATTTGCACAGATCTCTGACCTTACGCCTTACTATTACAGGCTACTTCAATAAATCAAGTATAATGAAAAACATATTGATACAATTGTTAAAAAGAAGAATACATGAGCAAGGAATACATGAACATAAGAAGCACAGGATTATCTGTAAGAAAAATGCATGATTATAATAGAGGGTATTTAATCAAGATTCCACACATGTTGCAGAATGCACACGTGTTAAATACAGACTAAAAAAAACCACATCCTTAAATGTCTTTCTTTTTCTGCCTGTATTAACTCAAGAAAAAATCCACGTTCAGTCACATTCAACATTTTGCAGGATACAGTCAGCATGCCTGATGCTGCAGCCTTAGTCTGGTATAGAATCATTAGTACATCTATTCAATTGTAAAGAACTACAGAGGAGCAAACTTTGTCTCAGTCAATTGAGTTAAAATAAAGAATATAAGAGGCAAAAGCCTTCCAGTGAAGTGTTTTCAGCAACCTGAATGCACCTCTCCTGAGCTCTTGTTGGCTGCTGATAGGTGCCAGGAGTGAAAGACAGTCACTGAACCACTCAAGGCGAAGAGATGAACAGAATAAAGGGTCTAATCCTCTCAAAGCTTTGAAAGATGTTATAAAAGTTTTAAAGCCATAATTCTCTTTTTAATCCATTCAGAGAAGCTTTGACCCAGTTGGGGACCTTGCTCATGATTTCGTTAACAGCTGCACGGTCAACAGCAAAGGCAGTTGTACCTGCCGCAGCTGTACCTGCATACTGTGGGATTTGGGGGTGAGATGGAGGTCAGTGTGTATGTGTAGTGCTTAAGGTTTGAATGTGAGGTAGAGTTATTTTTACATTGGCTTGTTCGGGGAGCAACTCGAGTTTTAAACCAACAATCATGGACACAGTTGAACTTTTTAAAAGGCCAAACTTGTCCAAAGTTGAACAGGCGACTGTTTGCCAAACACATTAGCTGCTTTTTGTCACCCAGGCACTCACCCAGGCACTCAGCTAGCCTCTCAATTGAATTCAATATACAGCATTATGGGATGTATTTACTTCTCTTGGGTCCTATAGGTGATAATGAGTCCTAATGGGAAAAGCTAACACTTAGAAATTACAAAGTTTTTGAGTGACAAGTGTCACCACAGCAACAAACATAGCAACTCATGACCTCAAAAACCTGAAGTTTAAGGGCGCATTGCTTTCTCATGATTGGCATGTTGACAGGAGGTAAATTGCTGAAACAGTAACAATGTGGAGTTAGAGTAGGGTAAAAGTGAAAACTCAAGCAAAGCTTTATTTATTCGCTCTTTTTATTCCAGGGCATGTTTTGGTTGTGACTCTCAGATGGCACACCACAAATCATTAAAAGCTTCCTCAGAATCCATCTTCTTATGAAAGGATAGATCTACAGAGCCTGTAAGGTGCTGTGAGTTATTTACTAAAAGCAGATCAAGAAAGTAAACAAGAACCTGGACCCCAAAAACGTACCTATTCAAGGCCATGCAGGTGATAGGAATATTTTTTGACATGGCACTGGCTTTGCACCTGAAACTACCTCTAAAAAAATGAAAAATACCAACAACATGATGTGACAGTAGAGGATAGAAGCCGCATATATTTTCAGCCTGCAACACACTGCTTCAATTTAAAACAACTGCTGTCATTCCTGATTGGGTCTCGCTCAAACATGAGAGAAAACCAGTAAAAAACAAATCCTATCTGATGGAGACGGTCTGATGAAGGCAAGGCAAGGCAAAGCAGCTTTATTTGTATAGCTCACTTCATACACAAGGACAACTCAATGTGCTTTACAGTAAAACATTAAAAGCATTGGAAACATTCAGACAAGCATAAAAGAACATAATTAAAATGACAAATATGATAAAACATAGGTAAGAAAAGGAACATTAGAAATATATTAAAAATTAAATTAAAATGTTCATTTAAAGTGAGTTAAAATAATCTAAGATAGGAAGGCAGTGTCAAATAAAAAGGTCTTAGTCTTTGATTTAAAAGAGGTGAGAGTTGGAGCAGACCTACAGCTTTCAGGGAGTGTGTACCAGATATCAATCAATCAATCAATCAATCAAGCTTTGTTTATATAGCACCTTTCATACAAATAAAATGCAACCCAAAGTGCTTTACAGTGATTGAAAACAAGAAAGAAGCAGAAATGAAACAATGCTAAGACTTTTTAGTGGAAGATAATAATAATGATAATAATAAAACTAATAAAAATACAAATTAAAAATAAGAACAACATAAAAATAAAATAAAATAGAGACCAATGCACACCAAAATAAAATATGTGTAATTAAAATAAGTTAAAGCATCAAAATTAAGAAATAAAAAAATAAAATAATAATAAAGATATGTGGTGCATCATGACTAAAAACTGCTTCACCATGTTTCCTTCTGACTCTAGGGACTAAAAACAGACCAGGACCTGATGACCTCAGAGGTCCAGATGGTTCATACAGTAGCAGCGGATCAGAATCAGAATCAGAATCAGCTTTATTCGCCAAGTATGCTTGAACACACAAGGAATTTGACTTTAGTAAACTGTGCTCTCTTTGTACAAGGCATAAGAATAGGAATAAGAATAAGAACTACAATAAAAAATAAAATAAAAATATAATAACAATAACCTTAGCTATAAATACAAAGAAACAACAAATAGGCATGACTAATATGTACAGGCTAAAATAATATGATAAAGTGCAGTGGTGAGTTGCAGAGGTAGTTTAACATTATAAAATAGCAGTTAAATAATACAAAAAATAGAAATATGGAATTCTGCTTTGAGAATTGTTGCATTGTATATCTACATGTATATTTACAGAGAGTATTTATCTGACAGGTATGACACTGTTATGGTTTAGTGTTCATCAGAGTGACAGCCTGGGGGAAGAAACTGTTCTTATGACGGGTTGTTTTGGCGCACAGTGATCTGTAGCGCCTGCCGGAGGGGAGGAGTTTGAAGAATTTGTGTCCAGGGTGTGAGGGGTCAGCAGTGATGCTACCTGCCCGTTTCCTGGCCCGGGACCGGTACAAGTCCTGGATGGGGGGCAGGATCAGCCTAAACCATTCAGTGCTTTATAAACCATCAGCATGGAAATCTGTGGCTGTGATCTAAACAGTTTCAGGAGATCCAGATGTCCTATGCTGAAGTATTCACTCAATCTTTAGATGAGCAATGAAAGCGTGTATCATAAAATAGTTCTGGAATTCTATTCAACCCTGCATTACACAAACAGATATTCCATGTGTCCTAATAAGGTGAAGAATTGTGATCATTTTTCCAAAGGGCTGTATGTTCTCAGGTATCTGAGTTATTGACTGGTCAGCCCAGTCCTAGTCAAGTGAAATTCAGTCTCAGCAAAACATGCTCCTTGCAGCTTCTCTGCTAGTTGAAATAGCCTATTGATCTGAATATAAGATTACCCTGATTACGAGTCCTCCTCTTCAAGATCAATTTTTGAGAAATATTATTTGAAGAGTAATTCTTGTTTCTACACAAAGAACATTTTTGGAGATAATGATTACATATTTGCCCATTTCATTCCAGGTAAGATTATAACTCAGATAGGCATTTTATATGGACTACTTTCCTTGCCACAGGAAAGTAGTCCATTTTATGTACCACTTATGTAGGTGGTGATATGTCCCCTTTCAATTATTACTATCAGACCTTACCCCGGTTTGCCTATTTCGTCACATACCAAAATAATAACCACACAAGTTGGCAGGAGACTAACTGGTTAAATGTTGAACGGTGAAAACCTTGATGTGTATGATACCACAGCTTTGTCTTCTTCACTCTTCTTTACAACCTGTTTTCTTTTTGTTGTTTTTGTTGTATCTTTAATACATTTATCAGGAAAGGCTTTTGTTGTTGATATAAAGTCATCAGTAGTAAAACTGTCCCTCGTCCTGTTTCTAGCATCTCACAGTATATTCACAGTATATTGAAGTATCTGTTCACTGGTCTAATTTGAACTCTGATTGTGACTGGTTTGTGTCCTTATTCAACCTTTTATAGAATCTCTCCATGGGTGTATGTTGCTCTATGACATGGAGAGTGTTTTGAATTTCCTGCTGATGCCCACCAAGCATGTTGATAGAATCATTATTCATATCATAGTCATTATTGCCCCGTGCTTGATTCATTTTGTCATTTGCGTCACTGGAACAACCGCCCTTGGCTTCCTTTTGGAGGGGCTTGGCTTCTCGTCATCGGCCTCATGGCTGATAAATGACTCTGTGAAAAGCGATATGATGTCCTGCAGGGTTAAAAAAAAAAGAATAGAAATTGAATCCTGGCCTCTGTCGGCAGTCTCATCTGTCATCTTTTCAATATTGATGTCCATTATGTTTATGGATTATTTGGCTGTCTTCTGTTCTCTGGCCCAGCTTTCCGCGTCAGATCGGCCACTTGGGGCAGCGGCCCGTTGATAATGTCATTTTGATTGATGGCTTTCAAAGTTTAATTGTCAGCGAGGTCTTCTTTTAATGGAGCTCCCCCATACAACGGAAAGACTGCATCTCAGATGACTCAAATGATTCCAGGCCTTTGCCCCGCTCACAGTGTGATGCAGATCCACCATAGATTCAGTATCATAATCCCAGGCCATTATCAGCTATCTGGCTCATGTTTATTGCTTCCTGTATCACCTTTCATGGATCACATGTCTGTTTACGGGAAGCACTTGCTAAGATTTATCACACCTACAAATAGACCCTAATTTTGTTTTGCTGGCATGGTGCAATTATTCTGCTGCTTTTACACATCTCTTCAGGAACACTTAGTGCAATCGAGTGAACGTATAAGGAGTGATTTATCATGAACACATAGATTAAACTAATGCAGTGTAATACATCAGCCATGCATCCAATGTTGATGGTGAGGATTGAACCTAAGAGTCATTTTAGAGGCTTCACATTGTGCTGCATTGGTGCATTGTGTTGAACTGAGGGCTGTTTCTAGTAGTTAGCATACTCATTTCTATCAGTAATGGTAGGCTGTAGTGGTGTACCGTCTATAGGAAGTTGAACTGTCTGCTGTACTGCATTGGAGGTTTTTGTATGTGTTAAGCTGCATTCATGAATTCTCATCAATAATTAAAAGCTTTTGTTTGTTAGATTGTCCTGAACCAGTTCTCCACATGCAATATCAATTTCAGTTCACAATAGGGACTGCATGCATTTTTAATGCTATATTATGACATTGCGCAGCAGTTCCACCATCCCGTTCAACCACATGGATTGTTTCTGTTTAAAATGAGCCACAGGAGCATTGGCTAAATTATCCGCTCCACAGGTGGTTGGTAGTGTTGATTTTGGCAGCTATTTTAGATTTAGTCTTAGTCTTAAGATGAAAATGTCTGTTAGTTTTGGTCACATTTTAGTCTTTTCACCCCTTTATAGTTTTAGTCTAGTTTTAGTCTAGTTTTAGTCTAGTTTTAGTCTGGTTTTAGTATAGTTTTAGTCTGGTTTAAGTCTAGTTTTAGTCACATTTTAGACTTTTCAGCCCTTTATAGTTTTAGTCTAGTTTTAGTCTAGTTTTATTCTAGTTTTAGTCTGGTTTTAGTCACATTTTAGTCTTTTCAGCCCTTTATAGTTTTAGTCTAGTTTTAGTCTAGTTTTAGTCTAGTTTTAGTCTAGTTTTAGTCTAGTTTTAGTCTAGTTTTAGTCTTTTCAGCCCTTTATAGTTTTAGTCTAGTTTTATTCTAGTTTTAGTCTGGTTTTAGTCTAGTTTTAGTCTTTTCAGCCCTTTATAGTTTTAGTCTAGTTTTATTCTAGTTTTAGTCTGGTTTTAGTCTAGTTTTAGTCTTTTCAGCCCTTTATAGTTTTAGTCTAGTTTTATTCTAGTTTTAGTCTGGTTTTAGTCTAGTTTTAGTCTTTTCAGCCCTTTATAGTTTTAGTCTAGTTTTAGTCTAGTTTTAGTCTAGTTTTAGTCTAGTTTTAGTCTTTTCAGCCCTCTATAGTTTTAGTTTAGTTTTAGTCTAGTTTTAGTCTAGTTTTAGTCTAGTTTTAGTCTTTTCAGCCCTTTATAGTTTTAGTTTAGTTTTAGTCTAGTTTTAGTCTGGTTTTAGTCTAGTTTTAGTCTTTTCAGCCCTTTATAGTTTTATTCTAGTTTTAGTCTAGTTTTAGTCTGGTTTTAGTCTAGTTTTAGTCTGGTTTTAGTCTAGTTTTAGTCTTTTCAGCCCTTTATAGTTTTAGTCTAGTTTTAGTCTAGTTTTAGTCTAGTTTTAGTCTTTTCAGCCCTTTATAGTTTTAGTCTAGTTTTAGTCTGGTTTTAGTCTAGTTTTAGTCTAGTTTTAGTCTAGTTTTAGTCTAGTTTTAGTCTTTTCAGCCCTTAATAGTTTTAGTCTAGTTTTAGTCTAGTTTTAGTCTGGTTTTAGTCTAGTTTTAGTCTAGTTTTAGTCTTTTCAGCCCTTAATAGTTTTAGTCTAGTTTTAGTCTAGTTTTAGTTGGCGGAAACTCAAATCATTTTAGTCTTTGATTTTTGACATCTTCACTCTTTAAATAATTAATGCAGTCGACTCTTGACTCAGAAAAATGCCATGAAAGTGCTGTATTGCACATTTATTTTAAAGTTATATTTTTGGGGCCTTTTTGCATAGTCTTTATTGGACAGGACAGCTGAAGATAGACAGGAAACGCGGGGAGTAGAGAGCGGGGGAAGACATGCAGGAAACGGTCGACTGGCCGGGAATTGAACCGGCGACCCCTGCGACGAGGACCGCAGCCTCTGCATGTGGGGCGCCCTGACCGCTAGGCCACCAGCGCCCCGTATTGCACATTTATGACGGTCCTTGAATGCACCTGCAGTGACAGACGCACTGGACAGACAGTCAGTTCACGGCACTCTGACATGCATCTGCATCTTTGATGAGAAGGAGTTGATCGAAACTCACTACATGTGTCTGATGTTTGACCAAACTGGATTAAATCAAGCTGTAGACGCAGAGCTTTTTATGGTGATCACGGCAAAAACGACAAACCTCAAATATGAAACACACTCCCCCGGTTGTGTCTTTGTCACTAACGCACACCAGGGTTAGGTTAAAAATCCTCAATGAATATGAGACAGATGCATGGAGGTGAGGAGAGCTGGTTCATAAAGCACACCTGCTGCAGGTAGAGACCAAGCTAACACTGAGCCCCTCAGATAATAACTCAGCCTGTCACAGGAAGTCATCACTTTTATCTTTAAAGACGCACAGCGTGGGAAACAGGGATTCTTAATGTCCAACGATTCCCTACTAATGTTTTCATCTCGTCATCGTCTTGTCAACAAATCAAAACATATGTTCGTCAGTTTTTATCATCAGTGAAAGACTTTAGCTCCTCATAGTCTCATTTTCGTCATGAAAAAATGAGTCGTTGACGAACATTTATCATCATAATTTCGTTGATGAAATAAACACAGGTGGCTGGAAACATGTCCCAACCTTAAACATGAGTTTGTGCTGGACAATCATTATATGGTTAAAAAGTGCAGAAAGATCAGAGTTGAAGCTTTTCTTCAGCTTTTACCTTTTGGCTTTTCAAAGGACTCAAACCGCTCCGCCTGAAGGTCTGCGCTGTTTGGCTTATGTATCATCCATGACAGCTTTCCAAGAGAACTTTCTTAACCCTTCCACTTACTTCTTAAGTCCAGGTTCTTTGATCACCTAATTTCACCCTTCCAAGGATTTCTACAGCCAGTTGCATCTCAGGCTCACTGTGGAGAAGACCTTGAGCATCTGTTTTAGGCCTTGACACATTTACTGGAACCATTACACGCCCAACCACAACTCTAGAGGGACTTCAAGCTTTAAGCTGTGTCAAATAAATTTCACTCTTTCTCTCATCAGTCTACTATGATGGCTAGCGGTCGTCATGAGACAATTAACACAGATGTTGTTGTTATAATCTGTTACAGAGACAGCTGATACAGCTGTAGTTTCGGTGCAGACAGTCTTATACTGCAACACACCGTACAAATCTTACAAACCTTCTATTGAAAGCTCCAGAGAGTTTCAAGAAATGGCTTGAAACACGTTGTGTCTGCGCTCTGTCTGAACTCCTTTGGAACAGATTCAGTGTGAACCCCACATGGCTCACTATTGTTACCGAAGCGCCCTTCAAAGACCACACACACATACACACACACACACACACACACACACACACACACACACACACACACACACACACACACACACACACACACACACACACACACACACACACACACACACACACACACACAGCCATATGTAGGATATACCAGCCCTCATTCCTCTCTTCTGTCTCTCCCCAGTGTGTTTGCAGCCAAGGTCACAGTGGTCTTGCTCTGTTTTCGTGGGATGTGTGGGCTTCATTCATCATCCCTATGATAGCTGCATGCTACAGTGCCCTAAATCTGCTGTCTGTGTTTGGTTGTGTGTCTTTGTGTGTGCATGTGGGTATGTGTTAGTACATGTTTTCTCAAAAATAGAAATTGTTCTCTCTTTCTCGCCGTGTGTTCATGCAGCTAAATGATCTCTTTTCCAGTCGTTCTCACAAAAACAACTTTTTTCTCTCATTTCTTTTCTCTCTCTCTCTCTCTCTCTCTCTCTCTCTCTCTCTCTCTCGAGCTGGACTATCTAGTGACGGCTAAAAGCCCAAAATAATCTTTAAAACAAAAGAAGAAAGAAACTACAGGAACTCAGCAGTTAATCACTGTTAGAAAAATGTTTGACAGTCAAGGTTAAAAAAATCATAAAGTGTATTTCATTGTACATAACTTCACTTTTCCACGCACAGTGCATGCCCTTGGTTTCGTCTTGCAACTTACATTAGCTAAACCAGTGGACCAGTGCTTGCTCCTACAAAAGCATCTCAGCCTGCTCCAGTTAAATGAGCTCAGAGTTGGTCACGCTGGTTTCCTCCCTCACAGCAAACCTTTCCCATTTTCTACAGGGAAAGCTTTTTGAGTGCATGACTCGCACCACAAGAGGTGTCTCAGGTTTCCCATGCTGCTGATTTCTGTTGTGTTTTTGGTGAATTTGTGTGCACTTACAAGCATACACCATTTTCAGCACAGCCAGACACTGGTAATAGTTAAACAGACACAGTTCAACCTCTGTATGAAGGTTCACTGAACCTACATAAACGATCCACCATTTGTACTCCTCTGTATTTTAATCTCTCATCCCTCTTATCTACAAATGATTCATGCTCTAATCTCTTCTTCATTCCGTTTGACTTAAGCTTGATTATTCCTGGTCCTAGTTTCCTCTCTCTCTTCTTTACCCTTCCTGCTTGGTTCAAGTCACAAAAAAGCCTCACTTCCAGAGAGAGAGAGATTGTGTTTGTCAAAGTGAGCAGCTCAAAACAAAAAGAACAAATCAAATGAGGGATTGTAGTTGTAGCTGTCACAGATCAGGCCAGTCGACCAGTCTGGTCCAGGCGTGGATCGATGCGAGGTGATGTTGGAGATGGTGGGGGGTGGGGTGATTGTGGGGGCAGTACAAGGGCTAATCATTTCAGTCATTACCCAGACGTGTCTCCTGATTCCAGGGATTAGCAGACGCAGAAACTGGGGAGATGTTGTGTTAGTGCTACAGGAGACTCTATCAGGGATTTGGGGAGTGGAAAACACTGCCTGTCCCCCGCCGCCTTTGGTAATTGGGCCTGCAGTACTGTGAGTGAGGATCTGGGGGAAGAGAGTGTGTGTGTGTGTGTGTATGTGTGTGTGTGTGTGTGTGTGCATACAAGGTGTGTCAGAACAGAAAGACAAAGGACAAGAGACAGTCTAGGCATCAGTGTTGTGCATGTACATGCACACCTGTAAGAAACACCATGACCCTCCTCTCACAGGAGAGCTTACATGGTCGCTTGCCCATGAGCTGTTAGGGGGAGCTGATCGTTTGACAGAGGACAGAAAGAAGCTAGAGAGACCAACTAGTGAGAGTCTGGGAAAATTTCACACATCACAACATACAGGCAGGGTGGAATAAAAGAAACCACATTCATGTGAGTGGTCAGAGTCTTACAACTGGCTTATTCAATCATCTGCAGTCAGGCATGAAAGCTACATTGTACTCTGGTATGAGACAAAAACCAGCTCTGATATTGATCTGTTGTGGATTGAAAGCATGTTTAGGTTAGTGTGTTTTAACAGGGGACTCTATTTGGGGTCTAAATCAAACTTTCAATTTTTCCAACAAATCTGTTCAACGCTGTGCCGTAAAGGCCAATCAATATTTGGATTTCTCAACTTCCTGAAATGCATCACACATCATCAATTCCACCACCATTCAACAAAAAGCATGTTAAAGTAAGTTTCTTCTCCTCTCGAGGGAGACCTGACAAAGCTCTTATACTGTTCATAAACCTTCATTATAGCGTTGGTATTTGGTTACTACTGCTGAAGTAAGCCAGGGTGAAGCCTCTGTGTAATTTAATGACTAGACTCACAGGAAGTGACACCAAAATATTTAGAGCTGGCTGCAGTAAAGGTCTTAAAGCCTCCCTCCTTCATTATAACAGATGGAACGTGGGTCAAACTAGAAATTAGAATACACGTCAAATCATTGTTTGATGGTTCCTCCATAACAGTTACTTCTTGTTATAGGCGTTTCTAGCCAATTTTGGGGGCTGCTGAAGCACCCCTAAATTAAATCCCAGCACCCCTAAATTTTGAGAGATTTTTTTTTTTTTTTTTTTACTGTATGTCCTTTTTAACAAGCTAGAAAAGTTTCAAAACCATACAGTACATGGTTGAAGTGTAATATTTTAACAACAAATATACAGCAGCTCCACCAGCTTTTCATCTAGTTGAATACAATCTATTTGTGTATTATTGTCGGTCCAAAGAGGGAGAGATGAAAAAGGGGAAGAAGAGGAGAGAATGCAAGATCAGGAAGAACAAGGTAGCAAACAAACAGAGACGTATCAAATTATATAGTACAGACAAGAAGGAAAAAGGCAGAGAAAAACATTGAGAAAGTAAACTTCTGTTAATGTGTTTTACATGTTGTGCATTGCATTTCAAATGAAAGTCCAAAAAATAACTCCAATGTCAATTTTGTTTTTTTTTGGTACTCACTATAGGGGGCTGGTTTACTCCAGAAACATACATACTGTTTATGTATATGTTGAGGAGCTGCTGTATCAAAATGAGTTGTCTTTCCCCAGAAATGAAGGCTACCACAAGTTTCTTTTATGGTTCCAATCCATTTCTCTTTTGCTGTGGCTCACCATTTAATTAACCTTTGTCAGATTTGATGGTTTAGTCACAGACTTTTCCAAAAAGTGTTCTACTTTCACAAATGTGGGAATTAAATTGCATTAAAATGTACAAAACAGTGAAATTTATCTTGCCCGGACCGGGCAGCTCTCTGAGTGCTCAGCACCCCCTAAACATCTGATCCTAGAATCGCCCCTGCTTCTTATCATGCTGATATACTGTATGTTCAAATCTTTATTTTTCCTGAGAGGCTAAGTGTTAATTATTTGATGCTGAAAAGAGAGGATGTGACACTGTGACTGACGGCTCTGTTGAAGAATGCAGACTCCTGCAGCACTGTGTGCACCAGTTTATCAGAGTAGAGGAGGAACAGGGAGGGTTTATCAATACGTTTGAGGTGAGCTTAGGTAAGCAACAGAGGCAGGATGTCAATTCTGCAGCTCCATCAGACAGTTTGCTTCTGCATGTGCCAGGCTCCAAAACTCATCACCAGTACATTATGTCAGCACCCATCATGGCAGTGTTTGGCTTCTTTTTTTACAATGGGAGGAGATGGAAGAGCGCCATTCTTATTCATATACAGTCAGTGTTCCCAGAGACAAGGGTCAAAGGGTCCCAAGATAGCTCAGTCTAGTTTCTGTACAATGTAGGCAACTAATAATTGATATGTTGATTCATACAACAGAGGCTAGTCCAGCTGACCTAACAGGAAACCTTACTCCCCTTATTTGAACCTTATTTATGCAACATTTGTTTATTAAAGTGTGTGATGAATTAAAGCTGTGATTAATGCTGACACAAACACTAGAGCACAAACACAATACTGATTAGTGATGACAGTTATCAAAGGATGTTTTTTCATGTTTTCAGTGGAGAAATGATATCAGGTTGGGACCAAAACAAAAGTAGAAAACTGTTCATCTCCTTCTCTCTCCATCTCTCTATCTCTCTCTTCTTTCTTCTCTTCCCACATGATAATGGGGGAGTGGAGGTGAGCTCCGGCCCAAAACAGGCTTCTCACCTTGGCTCTTCCTCCCGGTCTACTTCCTAGCATCTCTCCACATACTTTTCTCTCTTTGTTTTTGTCTGTTCTTCTCTATTTTGGTGTGTGGATGTTGTGGGAAGTGGGAGCTAGCGTGGAGGGGTTGGTTCCGGGACGTGGGAGCTTACTGTTGAGCCTCCCTGAGGTGTCGTGGGCCTAACACAATGTTACACCAGTGAAGGGAGGCGCCCACTTGATAATCCCTGTGATGTGCTGAATCTGGCTGCCTAGCTATCCCCATCCATCTTCATGCTTGGGTGTTGGGGGACATTTGGGGCCATATGGTTGGTTATGTAACTCATCAGTAGATCATAAATGTAGGGTGAGGGAGTTATTAGATGGGGTTCTTCACTGAGTGCTTATCTTTTCATCAGAGCACAAGCGCCTCGTGTTTATTTGAAACGTTCGTATTTATATCTGATGTTTTAGAAATATTATTCAGTTCTTGAACTAATGCAGTAAGGGAGTTCACTGTTGATCTCATTGTATTCTTAGCATTGAATACTAGAATGAGATATCCTGAATAATGAAATTAGATATGAACACAGTGCAGTGGACAAATTTTTTAGTGATATATTCCTTCAGATTTCTGTCTGGAGCTGTAAAAACAGCTCATGTTTGTCTGTTCAGAGGCTTCTGGACTCATGGTGAACTAAAAGTTTGTTAAACTACAGTGATGTTAATGATCTGAGTATCAGACACAGTCCATACAGGTACAACCTACACACTGTGGCGGCTGGTGGAGTTTTCTCCAGGGGGGGCTAGAACTCCAAGATAGCAAGCAAACATGTACTAAGGTATCACACCACAGAACCTGACTCAGTCTATTATTTTAGATAGGATATGCCTGCTTATGTCAACCTCCTCATTGTGCTTACGGATCCCTATCCTGTAGTCTTCATCAAGCTGACATGAAATGTTTCTTTTTCCAAACATGGCTCGTCACAGTGCATTTTCCATGTGGATCCCAGTTTGTTCATGCTTCTTTGTCTTTTCTGAAAAGTACTTCAAATCAGTAATACCTGTCTTAATCCATGCTGGGTCAGATCCTGACGTTTGAAAAAGCATGTACAACTTTTAACCAGAGTCTAAAACACGTCACCAATCAGACAACACAGATGAATGGAACAACTTCACTCATCATTAACTATATAATATTTATCTTGCTCATCTAAAAATATATATATACATATATTAGGGGTGCAACGATACTCAAAATCCACGGTTCGGTTCGGTTGGATACGTTTTTGTCACGGTTCGATACGTTTTCGATACAGAAAAAGAGAAATATCCATGACTTTCTTTTTTACTTGTAGTTTATTGAAATTTCCAACATTTGTTTCAGCTCAGAAGCAGTTTTTAAATTAAATTAAATGTATCAGGGGCAGCTATACCTGACATGTTCTGCTGTGCATGGGGGGGTTGCGTGTGTGTGTGTGCGTGTGTGTGTGTGTGTGTCTGTCTGCGTGCACATCTGCCGTGCGCGATAGAGAGCAGAGGAGAATTGTGAACGCGCGACCATGTAGAGACAGAAATCAATCAATCTCAATCTCAATCTTTATTTGTATAGCGCCAAATCACAACAAACGTTATCTCAAGATGCTTTTACAAACATAGGAGGTCTAGACCACTCTATGTCAAATTATGAACAGAGACCCAACACCAAGACAGGGTAAGACTCAGTCTGACCCCACCTTAATCCATCATGAGCATTGCACAACGCAGTATTTAGCTAGTTACAGTGGTGAGGAAAAACTTCCTTTTAACAGGCAGAAACCTCAGGCAGAACCAGACTCATGTTAGACAGCCATCTGCCTCGACTGAGTTGGGTCTGGAAAGACAGATAGAGGGGAGTAAGAGAGAGAGGTGATAGTGATGAGACGAGTAGTAGTAGCTGTTGCCGCTGGAGTCCAGCACGTACGTATCAGCTGGAGTCCAGATCGTCCGCAGCAGGAGGACGTCTACGGCAGCTCAGAGGAATCTACGAGACAATGGAGCTCAGGGACTCCAGAGAGGTCTATGGTTAGTAACTTTAATGGGACAGGCAGAGTTAAAGTAAGAGATGAAGGGGTTGGGGGGAAGAGGGTGAGCTAGGATCCCAGTGTGTCAGTGTGCCAGTTCCCCCGGCAGTCTAGGCCTATAGCAGCATGACAAAAGCTGGTCCAAGCCTGATCCAGCTCTAACTATAAGCTTTATCAAAAAGGAAAGTTTTAAGTCTACTCTTAAAAGTGGAGAGGGTGTCTGCCTCCCGGACCCTGACTGGTAGATGATTCCAAAGGAGAGGGGCCTGATAACTGACATCCCATCATGTAGATAATATAAATAACATAAGGATATTTAGTCTGTTACATAAAAGAACAAGGTATAGACCTGATCTATGAGAGAGGGAACCTTAAATCACTTCTGCTTTGACTTCCAAGGGGGGGCGGGACCCGACGGGTGCGCCCCCGATGTAACGGCAGGAAAACACTGTCCGGTATCAGGCTGAAGTCTTACACAGCATGCAGTATAAGACCACAAGTAATGCATAAACGCACTTCAAAACCACATCACCCAGTCTAGCATCACTACAGGACCACGGAACAACTCTGCTCTGCAACCAAAGCGGATCACTCGTGCTTCCCTCTCGTGTGGGCGCACGCTCACACACACATACGTGAACATATGAACCCAGCAGACCCTCGTGTGGTGAAATATAGATTTCCAGATGAAGCACAGTTAAAACAAACGTTGGACTGAATGAATGTGGGAGGAGCGCGCAGTTCAGTGGACCTGCGCTTGACAATGGAGCCCTGAGGAGTCGAGCACAGATCCTCTGAACTTTCAGCACAGAGCGCCTCGTTCGGTTCATAGGGCGTACCGAACCGTGACCACTGTATCGAACGGTTCAATACAGATACACGTATTGTTGCACCCCTAATATATATACATATAGTTCAGAATGTTATTTTATTATTTCATTTCATTTCATTTGGTGGTGGGGCGGTGCCCTAGCGCCCTCTAATGGCCAGCCGCCACTGCCTACACACCTGATTATCATTAAGCTACCCAGTTTTCCATCCAGTCTAGTCGCTGCCAGCTCTGTACACAGCACCTCTGGTCTTTCTGGCAGAACGTAGTGTATGTTTTTCCGCACACACTGAAGCACTCAGCCAAATTATTTTTAACATCTAATGGGCAACATGTTTCATGATGCCTTATCTTTATGCAGAGCTGCTTTTAAAAGTGATCTTTTTATCGTAGTGGGTAAAATTAGAGGTGAACATTTCTATAAAAGTGAAGATCCAGTGGAACTTTAAAAACATTACATTCTGGTGTTATATATGAGAGTATTCCCTAAGTTGGGCACCACTGGTGGGCTACACGCCAACGCAGCTTCACACCTTAGTCGCTATTTTGTCAGTCGTGTGACCTGAAGGTAAAGCAAACCACAGCTGGGAATACAGAATGTACATCTTTCCACCTGACTGCAAATGTTCAACATTCAGGGGACACGCTGTCTCACCAGCACCAGGCTTCCAACACCTGCAGCTGCAGAGCCAGCTTGAAAAAAAAAAAATCTAAAAAATAAAAAAAACACCTTAATGCCAAGGCAGAGCGTTTGAAAGGAGCTTAACATCCTCAGCAAAGGAACTTTTCACTCTTGTAGGCTGCATTGTGTTTTTTGGACACAGGCAAAAGAGACGAAATGAAGCTGTTTGGATAATCTTACCCAGCAGCCACAAAATCCAAGCTGAGAGTTTTGGAGGAGGCCAATCATTTTCTAACTATATTCAACATTGAAAGACAGCGAAGTGAAGTTAACCGACTTTGACCTTAAAAGAAGAGTCGAACCCGACTTAAGCTTGACGGCAGAAAATCAGGTTAAACCTCTTCACCACAGTTCTTTTCATTTCATCCAGCGGTGTCACCAGGGATGACGAGAAGTAACAAAAGTTTCAGAGGGAGAAAATGAAAGAGGGGACACAGGGGAGCAATGCAAGGTGGCAGCAGCATGGGTGTCTGTGCATGTGTGTGAGTTGGAAGATTAAAGATATGACATGGGGAAATGATACCAAGTTCCTCCTCTTTCGTCTTCTCTTCCAAAGTTGTCCTCATGGGGCCTAGTAAGTTTAAAAATAGAGCTTTTCTAATGGAGGAGAGGGCCGAGGGGAAAGCGAAGACGAGTGAAAGCGTGCAGAGACTGGAGGAGTCCTCTGTGGTACGAGAATGCAATTTGAGATTGGCCAGATTGCTTTTTTTTCCTCCCTCTCTCTTCTCCCCCTCGGCCGATCATGAAGCGTGATATGCACCGGCGGGGTCCCTAAGCCGCCATAAGCCTGACGCCAGTACCCACATCGCCGCCAAGGAGCCGTCGCACTCACAGCGCGAGAAAAATCAGTGCGATGAAATAAAAGAGGGTCTCCAGAAAGATCAGCGGGGATATCGGGAATGATAGATGAGAGTCTGGCAAGGGTGGAGAAAAAAGAAAAAAGAGGAGGAAGGAGTGAAAGGATGAGGGAGTAGGCTTGGGTGGGATTATGGAGGGATATGGCAGAATGTGAATGCACTTGAGTTGTCCGAGGATGATTTCTCACGGTCACATTGCTTTGCGATTGAGCATGGTTAAGGGCCTTTGTTACAGATTTTACTCCCTCTGAATTAACCGGCGGGGTTTAGGAAAAATAGAGTCCACAGGAAGTTTCTGTCTTGATTGAAAGAAATGTCAAATGTTCTCTTCTGTCTCTTTTTGTCCGTCCCAGGAGGAGAGGGCTCAGCAGAGGCGGGGCAGAAGGAAACGTCCACCTGTGATATTTGCCAGTTTGGGGCTGAGTGCGATGTGGACGCAGAGGATGTTTGGTGAGTTTGCTCACAAACACACACACACAGATATGCACACACACACACACACACACACACACACACACACACACACACACACACACACACACACACACACACACACACACACACACACACACACACACACACCTGTTTTTGTGTGACCTATTTTATTGTTTCAACCATTCTTTGAATCAGTCTGGTTTGTAGCAGATCAAATTCTGATTGGCACCTCCCTTGCTCCCTACACAACAACGACACATCAACTTCCCTTAAAGGCGACATATTACGCTCTTTTTCATCAATATATATTGGTCTAAGAGGTCCCCAAAACATGTCTTTAAAGTTTATGCTCAAAAAACACTTTGAAATCAGATTTTGGTCTGCCTGAAAAACCCTCTTTTTCAGTCCTCCTCAGAACAGTCTGTTTTCCCTCTGACCACGCCCCCTCAGGAAGTGGATGTGCCTCGGCTCTCCAGCACGTTGATCTAATGTTTACATGTTGGCTGAATATACACGGCTGCTCACAGATAGTGTTACTTCAACCCTCTGAATCTGATCCAGAATCTGATCCTGACGGAGAGGCGCCTGCAGCAGGACCTTTCTGAAGGATTGGTCATAGATTTAGTGTTTCTTGTTGTTTTATTTGTCAGTAAGTAGACGTGTGACTTGGTACACAGCTACTAACATGTAGCTATGTGGCTATGCTAACTAGCGCTAGCACTTATCCATGAGAAATAAAAATCATCCACTAGATCTTCAAATCTGCAGACGTAGGGAGTAAAACCGACCTTTGTGTTTATTAAGACAGCCTACAACTAGCATGTCTCCCTCCTAAGCTCCTTGTTAGCACACGTGTGTGCAGGGAATGAAAAACAGAGGAGGGGTTGAGTTGTATTTTATACAGTCTATGGGCTGAACAAGCTCCAAGCTCTGACTCCGTGACAGACCGGATATTGTTGTGACGTATGAAAAACACTGAAGTCTGAAACGGCTGGTTTCACACACATTTACAGAAAGGTGGAGAAATCAGAACAGGGGCAGAATGGATTCTTTTCATTCTCGGGGGGTTTGTAGACATGCCAGGGAAACATATTTCAGGTAGAGAACCATTAAAAAGTCCATTTTGCATGATATGTCACCTTTGAAAAAAGATACTTTCCGCACAAGAGGAAAGAGGTCCACACAATAAACACAGAAACGACTAAAACGCTCACAGAAGCATGTCAGGCAAGTAGGGGGCGATAATGTGTAATCAATCTTTCACGTTAAACACCATAGAAGAACATTGTGCACATGCTTATTGAGTGTCTTCTTTAGTGAGCAGCAAATGTTAGCAGTGTTATTCAAACAGTATATGGAGTGGTGAAGTATTCACTAGGGATGGGCTATGAGTTTAGAATATTTGAATATTCATTCACTTAGTAAAAATCAAAGAGTAATTTCAAATATTTCTCATTTTAAAAGTACAATTTTTCATTGTTTTTCCCGGTGCCTGGTTGTAATACAGTATTCCCTCCAGCGGGTGGCTACAGAGCGTCTTATAGCTGTTTGCTAACCGCATTAGCAAAGAGAAGAAGAAGAATGCTAACTGCATTAAATAGCAAAAGAAGAAGAAAACATTAGCGACTGTCGCAGTGATTTTCTCCATTTCTGAATCTCACACTACTACACACGTATTTCCAGAGACTGAGCATGGCTGTAAAATGTAAACACACACGCCACGCTGCGACACAGAAACACTGACATAAAGGTAGAGACAGACGCTGACAGTGCCCGCTTCTAGCAGCACCTCGTCCTGCTGCTGGTTAATGAGACTGCCACACAAACGGGACGTTAATGGGAAAGATGTGAGTGTGTGTTGGCGGGGGGGTTATTCAAATAATCGTGATTATCAAACCAGTGATTATCAAATAGTATTTTGGCTTGAAATGCCCATCCCCAGTATTTACCTCTTCACTGTAATCAACTATTGCCATGTACAAGCTGTGGTAATGACGTCCCCAGCATTCCCCCCAGCAATCTGGAACCATGGGTTCCCCCCAGCAATCTGATTCAAAATCATCCCTAGAACTTCAGTGCTGTGTAATACAATTAAATACACTTTTTTTTGCAGCAGAAAACTGCCCCTTTAATTGAGTGAATTTAGCAGCTCAATCACCTTTCCCTCTCTCTCTCTCTCTCTCTCTCTCTCTCCCTCTCTCTCTCTCTCTCTCTCTCTCTCTCTCTCTCTCTCTGTCGCACATCTCTGCACTTGTTTTCAGCGCTGTCTGACATTGTCCCGCTGCAATCTCCTGTCAACTGCTGTGTTCTTTCTTCTTCAGCCAGTGAACCTCTTTTCATGTTAGCCTCATTCATGTCATTAGTGCCACTGTGAGGAGTCATGAGGTAGTGACACGGTGAGGCTAATTGTCAGGAAATCTATAGAGTGCCAAATATATTCAATTTAAACATCCATGTTGTGTACTAGCTTGTGGGTAATGACTGCATTAACACAGGTCAGGACAACTGACCTGTGTTGATGCCAAACCAATATTTTGTCCCACCCTTAGTGAAAGGGGCGGGGCATCAATACTTGGGCTGGGCTACACCAGCCAATCCTTACTACACAGACTGTGGCTCCGAACACACAGGAAGTCAGGGACGGTCACACGACGATTTAGGCATCGCTTTTGTTCAACACAAGGAGACTGACATGTTCTGCCATCTTCATTAGTTTGTCAAAAACTTCATTGAGCTTATGCTGAACTTAGTTTTCACTACTGATACGCTAACTTCTAAAAAAGCCTTAGATTAGGCTTTTTTTGTTTTTTCTTACATATTTGGGTTTCCACTGGCTTCAGTGTTTTCTTTCAAAACATAAGATCTTGTAAGATATTTAACACTGGACAGAGGGGCCTGTTCTCAGAGTTATCAAATGGTGTACATGTTTATGTATCGATCACATATTCATTAAGTTCAGGGAAAAGATACAGGGAGACCTGATTCATCACAGATGCTTAAAGTGATACTGTCGACATATGATTCCAGTAACTTACCCTTCCCAAATACCAGATTCATCTTCAAGATCCCAGATCTGGCAAATGACATCATCAGGTTTTGAGGCCATGTAACTGCATACAGTGGCTGATACCAAGAAATGTGCTTGCGTCATTTTAACTGATCTGCAACACTGACTCTACAAACCCTTACCTGAAAAGATCTGGGGTTTCCCAGATCTTCATGCAAAGTAAGGCAGTAATACGATCCTGTTTATAGTATATGGTGCTTTTGGGAGGGTTTGCAGATCTGAAGTGTCTCATTAAAGAAGCACTCGGTTCTGAAAAGATCATTAAAGATTTACACTTTAAATCTGAAGGGTATTTCAAGGCTTGGTGAGCTAATTTGATGTTTTTAGGGCTCCAGTCTTATCTGTTTACATAATTCCTGACATCCTTATCTTCAACAAATGCATGCATACCACCACTTTACACAGTACCTTTTTGTGCTTTAACTCCAGTGTTTAACACTTGAGAATTGAGATTCAAGCTCTTGTCTATATTGCTCACCCCTGCAGCTCAGCACCCGCTGAGGTTTAGTGCATGGTTGACCATTTCATTTAACCTCAATTACTCGAGCGGGGCACTGAGAGAAAGGAGATTTTCGCTTATTCTGGAAATCCAATTACGAACCCTACAGGACTCGGCAATGTCAGGCCAAAAATGACTTTGACTCACACAGGAAAAACTAGTTCAGAGAAGAAATAACGTTTTTCATGAATTTAACCATTTGTTGCAGATGAGGCAGATGCCTAGGTAATGTGTTATCAGACCACTCGCTCACATGCATTAGTGAGGAAGCAGCAGTAAAAACACCCTCAGGGGTGCAAAGTAAACACAAGCGTGCAAAGACCAATTAGATGAAAGCTCAACTGGTGAGCTGTTTCCTGCACCGGGCAAAAGCATCAGTGTATTTGCCTTCTGCAGCATGATTGGAGCTCAAATGAACCAACATTACTGATGTGGTGTGGAACAAAGATCAGCTGCTATCAGCAAAAGGGAAAGCAGTGCTTATAAGAAATCCCAGACGTACTGCTAGAAATTAGAAGTGCCCTGAGAGTATGACTCTGTCAAACTGCTCGATGTAATGGAAAGATAATGTACCCTGGTGTGCAATAACCGTAATGCAAAAGGAACGGCTTCATGATGCATTCTAAGCCTCGTTGCAAATACCAAACAGCTGGACTTCGCTCCTCCTGATGCCACCCACTTTCACAAATGCACCTTAATATTCTACTAAAACACAGAAATGGATTTAGTGGCAGTTTCTTAATCCCCCAAGGTAGAATTCAGAAGGTCACAACAGCAAAATGCAGCGCTGATGATGTGTGCACACTAAACCGGAAACATAAAAGGAAATGGAGCCTCAAGAACACGCAATATAACCCAAAGAGAAGAAATGAGACTTGTTCCTCCACGGTGAAAAGACATTGGACAAGACAAGAAAACCAGCCACAGTCAATAATTTACTTTGGGGAAATTGTTGTGTGGCCCTTCTTGTTAAACGGAAACTACAAGTACTTTTGATTCTAACAACAGCCTGAAGGTGTTTTGATCAGACTGTATCTAGTGAATAATCAGACAGGTAATTGCAAACCCACCAGCAGGTACTTTTCATCAAACAGCAGCCAACCTCTGGCCTGGTGGAGAATCGTTGTGATTAAAATGACAGGTCTTTCCAATCAGACGCAGCTGATTTAATCAAGCAAACCGTCAGTTAATCAAACACAGAGTGCAGAGAGATGATGGTAATCAAAGACCAGGTGACGGAAATGTGAAGTGTTAGAATAGCATGGCTCGTATTTTCAGACAAATACAGAGGCACAGATAAATGTTGTCCTGTTATTGTCAGTCATTGTATAACGAGAAGTCATATTTGAAATGTGGGCCTCACTGCACACTGATGGTCAGACCTAATAGCCACTTTGTTCTTAACCCTGATTGTTACTGAATTTTGACCTGCTGTGATACGGAGCATTTTTTATTTGATCTGTTTGAGACTAAAACCTTTTTTTTTTACACTGGAAACATCTGTCACACCACAAAACTCTGTGGATAAATACTCCTGTTTTACCCTCCTGCCCATGGATGTTTCCTGCCTAATGCCTTGATTGGTGTTGGTTTTTTGTGTTATAGTGTGTTTTACAAGTAATGTGTTTAATCTGAACTCACCATTTAAAACAACTTAGTCCTACAATAATGAGAGGCAGCTGTATGAAAGCAGCTCCTGAGTCATGCAAGATAAAACAGAGTTTTGCTGAATGTTGTCATCTTGTGCTCAGAGCTTTGTTTGTCGGTTTCTGGTTTAAATGAAAGGATATAACCTTCACACAGGTTTGTCTCTGTGTCCTTTCTGTAATGCTGTCATTAAAGCTAGGGTTGGTAGTCACTGAAAACTAGCAGGAATTTGAATGTAGCATTTCCTCAGGACTCCGTCTAACCCCTCCCCCCCTCCCCTCGGAGCTCCTCCAAAACGACGCCCCCGCTCACATGGTTTGTGTTTTGCACTACGTCAACTCAAGTCTCACTCAGCGGTAAGAAAACACCAAAACATTCTCATAGTGAAAGTTAAAAACACAAACAGGAAATGTACACTCTGCAGGAGGCGGGCAGAACGTCAGGACGGGATTTGATTGGTTTCATGATTTGGCTCCTGATGGCAGGGATTGGTTGGTGTTTTCCCAGGTTTACTCCGTCTGTAGATAGCAGCTTTTTTTACCTCTTTTTTAAGAACACATTATGTATTGATTACCATCAGGACATAAAGATCATTTTAATTAGTATAACAAAAAGTGGATCTAAATCTGACTACCAACCCCAGCTTTCAGGATGTGTGCATTTAGTCAACTAACAATTGGACTTTCAGACTTGCTAGTCCATTTAACAAGTTATTGATAATTGTTTTCTGTTGTTGGCCCAAAAAGCTGGTCATATGTTGTGTCTAAGCTGTAGCACAGCCATCCACTTCCTGCTGGGGCTGTGGCTACGGTTAATGGCTACAGCCATACTGCCAAAATGCTCTACTTGGATACAGACCAGAACAGATGACAGATGGCATCTCGTGGTGCTGCGCAGTTTGTCAGTATTTTGATCTAGAAGTGGAGAAAAGTTGTATGTAGGCTGTGACTAGCTGAACTGGCGTATAACCATTAAAACAGATCCATGCGTAACCAGTACAGGGAGTTCAGGAAGTGCTGTTAGCATTGAAAAGTGGAACCAGTTGTCTTAGTGAAAAATGATCTGTATGAATGTTCTCCTGTGTTGGACCAATGATGATTTTTTCATCTTTAACCCAATCATCAACAGCCTCAAAAGAACTCGTGCCTCTCACATTGGGTACAGGGGCTATTTTCAGAATCTCTTAAAAACAAAGATCTGACTTTCACTGAGCAGTCTGCTGAGGGGAAAATTAGACTCCTTAGTCATCATGTATGAATCACTTCCTGGCCAGAAATAAAAAAAACAAATGAACTCAATAATGTCTTTAAATTACAGCATGTAGGTTGAACCTATTCTGGCTGAACTGTTGTGCCCTTAACTGCTGTGGCAAATAGCTGTGCTATCCTTACGGAACCCCTTCAGATCTGTATTCTGGAGGCAGAAGAAGACCAATTTACCCCTCAAGGATCAATAAAGTGTCCCGAAAACCCATTTAGATCCATTTGTGGTGTAAAACTGTAATTACCCACAAAAACCATTGCTTTCAAAGCCATCAATAGCACCATTTAGTGATGATAGAATTAAGATAGAAAAGGAGCAGATAGCAGGCCGGTCATAGAGAGGGGCTACAGGGACACTCTCTGTGTAAACGCTGGGTTTAGACCCCCTGAAAGAGGAGCGAGGGCCTTTTGAAGGCTGCACTTGTGTCCTTTTTGAAGTCATTTCTATAGAGAGTAAAAAGGGAATTTCAATGGAAAAGTCAGAGGCAGACAGGCAAGGTGGAGGCTGACTATATTCTCCTTGTGCTGGGTGCATTCATCCACACACACACACACACACACACACACACACACACACACACACACCACACACACACACAGGCTGTACTGCAACCACTGGAAGCATCCATAGCATTCTGCTCTCTCTGGCAAACAAAGTGATGTTTTTTTAACTGTCTTGATAGTAGGGGTGTGCGATCGACAAATTTTGATTTCGATCTGATACCAAGTAATACAGGGCCAGAATCGCCGATATCAATACCGATACTTTCTATTATTAAGAGTATCTTATGTACTTTGATGTATTCCATGCGTGTTAAAACACAGGACAGTATTTAAAGGCAAACAACAAATACTCTGCCTGAAGCGTTTCCCTCCTCCTGGTATGTGGATTTTTAGATGTTTTAGCAAATTGGTGGTATTACCACAGTAGAGAACAGCCGTCCTACACACGGCGCAGTTCGCTACATTTTCATTGACAGCTGTAAAATAGCTCCACAAGATGCTCCTCTTACTTTCAGCCATCACAACATGCAATGCATGTCTGACTGGCACCAATAGTCAGGGTGCGTGCTGCGCTGCGCGATGCGTTTGTATGTTGTTTGAGCACACAGGACAGCAGCAGTGGAGAAGCAAAGAGTGCATGCACTAAGTGTGTTCAAGAGAACTGAACGTTGTTTGCACAGACAACCCTACTCTTTGATGAAATGGATAAAACCTAGAAGAGAGAAACTGAAACTGGTATTGCTCCTATTGACGCTAGAATGGATCTTCAAAAACGAGGCGTAGTATCTGTAGTATTGATATTTTGAGATTGATCCGCCCACCCTTACTTTGCAGTTGTTTAACGTTTCTTTGTTGTAGTTTCTGATCCGTCTGACTCACTGTAGTCCTTTTATATGTCTTTGTAGTTTGTTTGTGTTATATATCTTTCTGTGAGGGTTTGACATCCCTTGTTGTGATTATGAGTGTCTTTGTGTTTTCTTTTCAACACCTTTTTAAATCCTTTGCATCTTTGTAGTTGTTTTGTGTCTCTTTGTGGTGATCTTGTTACTTTGTGGTTATTTGTTGCTGTTTTGTGTCAGTTGGCACCTCTGTAATTTGACTCTTTCTTTCTTGTGTGTAGTCTGTGTTGTTTGCTTGTTGTCTCTTTGTGGTTGTATTAAGTCTCTCTGTAGTCTTCTTGATTCTATGTTGAATCTTTAAAGCTGTTTGTTTCTTTATTTGGTTGTTCTGTGTCTCTGTTCTAGTTTCTTCTCTTGCTGTTTTGAATCTTTTTGTTTTCTTTATTCCCTTGGTAGTTATTTTACACCTAATTTCTTATGGATGACATCTCTTTGTGTAACTTTGATGTTTTCTTCTAAGTTGTTGTGTGTCTCCTCTTGTTGTGGCTCTGTGTCTCTCTGTAGTTGTTTATGGACTCTTTGCAGTTGAGTCAAATCTCTTTTATCATTGTTTTGGTTTATCTCTGTGAGAGTGTTAAGACACTGAAGGTCATTCATGATCTCTTTGGAGGTATCTTACATTATTCAGTTGTCATCTTGTATGTTTGTTGGTTTTAGGCCCCATTTCTGCTGTTTTCTTTCTTGTTTGTTTGTTGTTGTTGTTTGTTGTTGTTGTTGTTGTTGTTGTTGTTGTTGTTGTATTGTTTCTTGCTGTGTCCCTGCAGTCTCTTTGTGGTTGTCTTCCATTGTTCTGTTGTCATTTTGAGTCCATTTGTAGCACTGTTCATCTTCTTTCTGGTGTTTCATGACGTTGATTTGTTATTGTCCTATGGTCATTTAGCACTTTTGAAGCGGCTGTGTCTCTTTAAACTGTATTTGTTGTTTACAGTTTTTTAGTGTGTCTTTTTCCTCCATATGATGGTTTAGTTTCATTGTGGGAGTTTTGTGGTTGGTCTCGTGGTTGTTTTGTATCTCCTCTTTTTGATTTCATTTTGTAATCTGCTTTATGTCTGTTTTCTTTATCATGCCCGTTGGCATCAGCTTTGCATTCCGGGTGCTGATTTTGTATCTTTGAAATGTATTTTCATTTCTGAAATTGTTGTATGATTTTATGTCTCTTTGTAGTGGTTTTGTATATTTTCTTGGTGGCTTTTGTTCCCTTTTTAGTCATGCTGTTATCCATTAAATTTTGCCTTCATGTAATTTATTAGATTACCACCACATGTCTGAATTGAACCCTGGCCACCTGAGGGGTATACTACGAAGCCGGATTTGCAGTTATCTAGGTGGTTCCCGGTTTACCTGGGTAGATCACCATGGTTACTCATGCTGGACTCCTAACCTGCTCCGGGGCAGGTTATGTTCAGGATCAGAGATCAGATCTGATCGCAAGGGGAGAGAGATGGGCAGGACACTTTGTCTACCTGTTTGATTTTAGACATAAATACTGATGACAGTTATTGATTATCTTTCCTGACATCATACTTAAACAGAGTTTATAGGTGACATATCATGCAAAATTGACTTTTTAATGGTTCTTTACCTGAAATATGTTTCCCTGACATGTCTACAAACCCCCCGAGAATGAAAAAAATCCATTCTGCCCCTGTTTTGATTTCTCCACCTTTCTGTAAATGTGTGTGAAATGAGCCGTTTCAGACTTCAGTGTTTTTGTTACGTCACAACAATATCCGGTCTGTCACGGAGTCAGAGCTCGGAGCTTGTTCAGCCCATAGACTGTATAAAATAATACTGAATCCCTCCTCCGTTTTTCATTACCTGCACAAATGTGTGCTAACAAGGAGCTTAGGAGGGAGGCATGCTAGTTGTAGGCTGTCTTAATAAACACAAAGGTCAGTTTTACTCCCCACGTCTGCAGATTTGAAGATCTAGTGGATGATTTTTATTTATCATGGATAAGTGCTAGCGCTAGTTAGCATAGCCACATAGCTACATGTCGTAGCTGTAGCTGTGTACCAAGACACACGTCTACATACTGACAAATAAAACAACAAGAAACACTAAATCTGTGACCAATCCTTCATAAAAGGTCCTGCTGCCTTTCTGGCAGAGGTCGGTTTTACTCCCCACGTCTGCAGATTTGAAGATCTAGTAGATGATTTTTATTTGTCATGGATAAGTGCTAGCGCTAATTGGCATAGCCACATAGCTACATGTTCATAGCTGTGGCTGAAGCTGTAGCTGTGTACCAAGACACACGTCGACATACTGACAAATAAAACAACAAGAAACACAGAATCTGTGACCAATCCTTCATAAAAGGTCCCGCTGCCTTTCTGGCAGAGGTCGGTTTTACTCCCCACGTCTGCAGATTTGAAGATCTAGTGGATGATTTTTATTTATCATGGATAAGTGCTAGCGCTAGTTAGCATAGCCACATAGCTACATGTTCGTAGCTGTGTACCAAGACACACGTCTACATACTGATAAATAAAACAACAAGAAACACTAAATCTGTGACCAATGGTTCAGAAAGGTCCTGCTGCAGGCGCCTCTCTGTCAGGATCAGATTCAGAGGGTTGAAGTAACGCGATCTCTGAGCAGCCGTGTATATTCAGCCAACATGTAAACATTAGATCAACGTGCTGGAGAGCCGAGGCACATCCACTTCCTGAGGGGGCGTGGTCAGAGAGAAAACAGAGTGTTCTGAGGAGGACTGAAGAAGAGGGTTTTTCAGGCAGACCAAAAATCTGATTTCAAAGTGTTTTTTTGAGCATAAACTTTAAAGACATGTTTTGGGGACCTCTTAGACCAATATATATTGATGAAAAAAGCGTGATATGTCCCCTTTAAACAGGTTAGTCAGGTGAAGTTTGTATACTGCATTAAATCTAAAACTATGCGTGCTTATCTCTTTGAATCATGTTCTCATTTGTATTAGTCCTTTTAACCACAGTGCTCAGTTTGATACCGTCAGGGCTGTAGCTGAAATATTACATCTAAAACTGTGTTTTTGTCTGATCTCTCAGTTCTTCCTTCAAGTTTTAAACTCATCTGTGTTGAAGTTAATCTGGATTATGTTTTAACTTCTTCATATTTTTCTAATGTCAGTGCAGTGTTTGAAATTCATGTGGATGTGCTGACAGCAGTCTGTCCGTGTCTGTGATTGGTCACATGTTGCCTTCTCTGCCCCGTTCATGTGAGCGTGCTCAGGGTAATTCTGGATTGACTCATCATGTTGATAACCAGCTTCTTATGACAGTTTAGAGCGATCTCCTTTGTCAGGTTCAGTGAAGCCGGATCAGGAGAAGATCTCGCTTTGTAGTATACCTCCCTGCTCCAGGGTTAAAAGCCTCAACTCGGACCAAACTGTTGTACCTTTTTAGATCAGTTTTGTACTCCTTGTGGTGGTTTTGTATCTTTGTCAATTTTCCTCTCTGTGGTTATTTATTTTCTGTTGTTTTTATTTCTCTTTCTTTTGTATTTTTTGCTTTGTTGTTGTTCTGGATGGTTTGTGGTGTTTTTGCACCTCTTTGTTGTCACTCCATAAACTTTCCTTCAATGCTGAACCCCTGAGGCGTGTACCTTGGAGGATCGCCCAGTGATCTGTGTATCATGTGTATTTTGAAAGCTCTGTTTTATCTAATAATGGGAGTACACCAACTCTATGTTTCACCTTTTTCTTCCTAACTTTGGCCCCATTTTGTCACTGTTTCTTTCTCTTAACCCTCCATTTCTCTTTTTCTCTCTCTTCCTGTGTGCCTGTTTGCCTCTCGCTCATTTTAGCAAAAGATTACACTGAAATTTGAAGCCAAGGATTATGAAAATCATTTTAATGTTCAGTTGCAATAAGGTTTGCCAGGCAGCAGTGAATTTGTTAGACTCAACTGCTGTGTGTCCGTGTCCGTGTGTGTGTGTGTGTGTGTGTGTGTGTGTGTGTGTGTGTGTGTGTGTGTGTGTGTGTGTGTGTGTTAACATGTGTGTAAAGTGGCCTTTTCACTTGAGAGCCAGCAGACAGTCTGAGGGCGGGGGGGCGGGATGATGGGAGGGAAATAATCGCAGGGAACTAATCAATACGACACATCCTGCTAAGAAAGTATCCTCACGCACACATGTCACACACTCTAGAATATGTACAGTGGACACACACACACACACACACACACACACACACACACACACACACACACACACACACACACACACACACACACACACACATTGCTAACTTTCATTTAACACTTCTCTACCCCTCTGTACCTCTCTGCAGAATGTGTGAAGCAGTGATTCGGAGTGTGAGAGGAGAAGGGAAAACAGGGTTTATCACAGGACTGTCTCCTTCATGTGTATGACCGTTCCCGCACGCTTGTCTGTGGGTGTTGGAGTGTGTGTGCGAGCAGCATTAGGATGTGTTGACGCACTGCAGTCTGGTGGTATAGTGCCTATTGTGGAGAAAGTGAGAGGCCTCATTAAAAATGTATGGAGCCCAGACATCAGCCACCGACCAACAGCGGCCTCTCGGGACCGCTGAGACTCTGAGAGCTCCTCTACGATGGGAGCTTGTGTGTGTTTGTGTATGTGTGTGTAGTATGTGTGTGTAGTGTAAAGTCCTTTTTTTAATGGCAGCTTGGCGGGGAAATTTCGTTTTAGCTCAGAGGCTCTTAAGATTTTGATTAAGTTCCTCACAGTTCCTCTCACTGCTTTCCTTCATGCTAAAACTATTCTCATTTAGATATTTTCACGATAACGCAGACACTTTAATTGTAATCCTAATCTTGTCTTGAGGGTGGCTGTTGCAAAATTAGACTCTGTGTCTTATAATCATTAAAGGTTAACCCAAAGTCCTTTTTTTCTCATTTGCCTCCAGCGGTATCTCGCTGTGCACATAATTTGAGCTTTAACTGATGGTGTTTTTAGAAACCCTCTGAAGGGAGATCTGCATTCACATGAGCACAACAAAGGTAGAGGTGTGTGTGTGTGCCTCTTACAAGTTTTAACTGAATACACAGGTCGTTGTGTGATACACAATATGATAGTAGGTCATTTTTTTAGCAGTATAATGAACTGTTATCCAGAGCTGACTCCATACAATGCAGTTTAGCTTTGCTAGATTAGGGCTGGTTATTTTTATTGTTCTGTACTATGAGCAGTTTTACCTTTTATCAAGTAAAAACGATCCTTTCTCCTTCATTTTCAAATCTAATATCGAACAACAACTGCACAAGGGTTGGTGATATCTGTTCAATTGACACCATTAAAGATGATTTGTGTTAAACTTGCTGCTAAATGATATTTCTGTATTGGTCTGAATAGGGATGTCAACATTAATCAAGTATTGATTAATTGATTAAGAACTTACTCAAACAGGTTATATTTGTTTTGGTTTTCTTTCACGTGGAACAAACATCCTGTGGTCTCATATCTGGTTCAGCTATCAGGGAGGTGTTTTAACTTTAAAGCATGTTTGGATGTGAATCAGCTGACTGAAGGTGTTGCTCACAGCAGAGACGCTCAGCTGGGGGCTGCAGCTGAGTGACAGGTCTCCACGAGCGCTTTTTTTCTCCGCCACTGGACTGATTCTGACCCGGTTGCGCTCCCGGCTGACACCTGACCACGTTCACATGCTTATTTTTCTTAATAGGAATGAGTAGACAGAAAACTGGACACTGTGAGTCTGAAACATGTTTCTGTTCAGTTCCCTTGTTGAAGTCTGAGCCTTCACTTTTATGACTGTATGTCCGCAGAGATTATGAGCCTGCTCCACATGTTGATATTCAGTGTGTTTAACATTTTGAACACCTCGATACAATCCATAGCTATTCAATACTGTCAGTTATATACATTGTGTCGTGAAGGAAAATTTGATTCAGGGGGAAAAACGCATTTGGCATTGTTTTTGATGGAAAATGTTAATGTTTTTTTGGTAACACTTTATATTAACTACACACTTTAAAGCATTAATTAATACTTAACTCATCATCTGTAAAGCATTGTTCATACATTAATACTCATTTATATATCATGTACAAACACAGTTATAAATGTTTTATTACTCATGAATATGACTCTATAATGTGTTAACTAACTCTTTGTTCATACTTTATACATGATGGATTCACCAAATACAAATGAGCTATTATGGTCATTATAAACCAGTTATAAACACATTTACAGGTTATGATTCTAACATTTAGTAAGGGTTAGTGAACACCTTATTACATAGCAAATTATGATTAATTAAGGTAGTCACAAAGGACTTATAAGCTGCTTGTTCATGGTTTTGTGAGCTGATCTAAAGTGAGGACTTTTTATGCTTTACAAAGAATTCATTAATGAGATTTAAGACCAGCAGCACCTTAAAACACAGAATCCAAGTTATTGTTCAGTTTTGCAGCTGCATTTTAACTTGTGTTTACAAATGGTTTTATACAGCCAGAGTTTAAATGTTACTGTGTCTTTTTATATATTTGATATGTCATATTTTATTTTGAGTTTTTCCACTGTGAGCTACGGAGCCCCTAAAGTGACATGTGCAGAATTTTTTTTTTTGGAAAGTATCTCGTGCGCACGAGATACTTTCTCGTGAGCACCAGATACTTTCTCGTGAGCACCAGATACTTTCTCGTGCGCACGAGAAAGTTTCAGGTGCGCACGAGATACCAAGTTAGCACTGGAAATCAACCAGTTTGGATCTAAAAATGACAGTGCAGCAGTTAGTTGAGCTTTATTTCAACCTTGGGCTGCCTTGTATCTTGTTACATTTATATATGGACTGTTCAGTCTGCATTTACGAACTGTTTGTAATTTGTGAACCTCACTGCATTTGTGAATGGAATTTTTGAGACTGCAGGGCAATGTCTGTAACCAATCAGATGTCTCACTCCTATGCAGCCAATCATAGTGTAGATTCCAGGGTATGTGGTTGTGAAGCGATCCCTTTAGCCATGCCCGAGACCAGAGCGCACAGAGACCAGAGCGCACAGAGACCAGAGCGCACAGAGACCAGAGCGCACCGAGACCAGAGCGCACCGAGACCAGAGCGCACCGAGACCAAGACTAGTCGATATCATCCCGCATTTAGGCAGTTATTTAATGAGGACTATGTTTGATCCTTTGTTACAATGGGTAGCCTATCTGCTGACGTCTCTCCAAACGTTTTATCCTCAGCCCGTTACTGTATTATTGATCAGTCTGACGTTCGTTTACCTGCATATGAAAAGTGCTTTAATTCCTTTAATTTGAACATTATACTGAAGAACTGATTTAGCTTTGGTAGTCTTTGGTAGTCTTTGGTAGTCTTTGGTAGTCTTTGGCAAATCAAAGTGAACTTATTTTTATTGATCAGATATTATCTGTGGTAATAATACTGTTGAATGTGGTCACTAGATGGCGCCCTTGCTCTTTGTATTGTACTGTTCTTTCAAAGGTTACACTGTGCGTGCAGATGTGACGTCATCACACAGTATTTGCGCCCTGTTATGTTAATGAAGAGGAGAGCAGGAGATTATGTTTTATGCCAGGATATTAATGATGAAACCTCCTGTACGGCCTCAATCAATATGTCAAAGTCTAAAGAGTAGAGACCGACTCAAGCTTTGCTTATTCTCCACAGCAAGAAGACACCTGCGCACTCCAGTGCTTTACAAATACATTGAGCAATTTCCTAATCAGTGTTCTATTAGCTTTGATATACCAGCAGTGTAAAACGGACTTCAGCAAATCTGGACCAAGCATAAAACATCATCATGGTGTTAACATAATGGGTTAAAGGAATTAAAGCACTTTTCATATGCAGGTAAACGAACGTCAGACTGATCAATAATACAGTAACAGGGTGAGGATAAAACGTTTGCAGATAGGCTACCCATTGTAACAAAGGATCAAACATAGTCCTCATTAAATAACTGCCTATAATGCGGGATGATATCGACTAGTCTTGGTCTCGGTGCGCTCTGGTCTCGGTGCGTTCTGGTCTCGGTGCGCTCTGGTCTCTGTGCGCTCTGGTCTCGGTGCGTTCTGGTCTCGGTGTGCTCTGGTCTCGGGCATGGCTAAAGGGATCGCTTCACAACCACATACCCTGGAATCTACACTATGATTGGCTGATACTTTCTCGTGAGCACCAGATACTTTCTCGTGAGCACCAGATACTTTCTCGTGAGCACCAGATACTTTCTCGTGCGCACGAGATACTTTCTTGTGCGCACGTGAAAGTATCTCGTGCGCACAAGAGTTATTTTGATAAACACGGTTTTATACAGAGGTTGTTTCCTTTTAACAAATACAAGTTTATGTCCATGTGTTGTGTCTGTTTCCTTATTCTGTTGAATCAATATCTGTGACTTCTGTGTTTTAAGGTGCTGCTGGTCTTAAATCTCATTAATGAATTCTTTGTAAAGCATAAAAAGTCCTCACTTTAGATCAGCTCACAAAACCATGAACAAGCAGCTTATAAGTCCTTTGTGACTACCTTGATTAATCATAATTTGCTATGTAATAAGGTGTTCACTAACCCTTACTAAATGTTAGAATCATAATCTGTAAATGTGTTTATAACTTATAAAGTATGAACAAAGAGTTAGTTAACACATTATAGAGAGTCATATTCTTGAATAATAAAACATTTATAACTGTGTTTGTACATGATATATAAATGAGTATTAATGTATGAACAATGCTTTACAGATGATGAGTTAAGTATTAATTAATGCTTAATTAATGCTTAAAAGTGTGTAGTTAATATAAAGTGTTACCGTTTTTTTTTTAATGATTAATTGATAATTGATCGTTAACATTTCCAAAGATCGTTCACGGAAAATACGTGAAATTTGCATCCCTAGTGTGAATAAAAGACAACCCCAGCTTTAAGATGACCCCCCCCCCTCCCCTTTAATGATTACCAGAATATAAGTCATGTTGGTCGATAGGATGGAGTCTGATTATTGGGGCTTCTCTAGAAGGGAAAGAAACCTGTTGTCTTTCACGAAGAAGTGTGGCGATTGTGTTCAGCAATGTGCAGTTTCCATGCAGCTGTGAAGCTTTCTCCAGTACCATCTGTTCTCACCATCATGTCGGCTAGCAGTACAGCAGTTGAACACGGCCTATGGTAGCAGTAATAGTTATTAGGTACGGATGTATCCACTGCTCCCCAATACTTGAGGAGTTGTCTCTAACAAGACAGCACTGTACAAGATTTATGCACTTAATAGTGAACTATTGTTTTCTGTTAGGAGGGAAAAAGCTGGCAAAAAGTGACTGCTCTGTATCCAGCATGCTTTGCAGAGCGAAGAGGCTGTTTGCTTCTTTGACCAACATCTTCTGGGTAAAATGATGCAACACAACATCTCTGCATGTTATACTGGTGTATTGATTGCACTGGTCTATAGGACACAGCTCACTTTTCAAACATCATGAATGTTATCAAGAGTATCCTATGTGTAAACAGAGTACTTTTAGTTATGGTGTTTACCAATAATATGATTTTAAAAAAGAAAATAAGCTACGCTTTTATGAGGTCTCAGTCCCTCTCAGTTCATACACAACCATAGCTTCTGTGGTGATCTCCAAGGCTTTCCGCTGTATGACGGCTCTGGTAACGGGCAAACATTTGATCAGTTTTCAGGAACAGACTCACGCTCTCCTGTCAAAGCGGTTGCTTTGAGGACCACAGGGAGATTTTTTCCAACTGTTATAGACTGATTTTCAATACGCTCTGTTTTTGCTCACCATCACAAACACTGCATTCTGTGACAATCTGCTTCAGTTGATGAATACTTTTGAGTCACTTTGTTCCGGATCTTCACTGTCTCTCCATCTTTCAACCCTCTGGCGCTGTAGTTGTGAGAGACAGCTGGCCTCAGTCATGTGGGGTGACTTACTTTAAACATCAGAGGTGTTGCCCACTGTTGTGAACAACACTGTTGGTATTCATACTTTTCAGTCGTGCGACAAGGGCTGAAGCCTGAAGGCAAAAAACAAAGCAGTAAAATGACAGGCTCCATCAAACACTCAACAGAGCTGCAGCACAGGCTTGTTAATTGTCTGTCTCTTCAGAATGCAACGTCTTTACTAGGGATGGGCAATGATTTTCAAATATTCAAATATTCAGTCACTATGAAAAAATCTAAGAGTTACTTTGAATATTTTCTAATTTAAAAAGTACAATTTTTAATCGTTTTTTAGGGTGCCTGGTTGTAATATGGTATTCCCGCCACATGGTGGCTATAAAGTGTCTTAAAACTGTTTGCTAACTGCAGTAAATAGCAAGAGAAGAAGAAAGCATTAGCGACAGTCGCAGAGATTTTCCCTGTTTCTGAATCTCACACTACTACACATGTATTTCCAGAGACTGAGCATGGCTGTAAACTGTAAACACACACGCCATGCTGCGTCACAGAAACGCAGAAAGTGCCCACTACTATTCCAATAATCGTCGAATAGATGCCAACGATTATCGAATAGTATTTTGGCTTGAAATGCCCATCCCTAGTCTTTACATCACCTGACAACCAGGAAACTGGAGGCATTTTGAGACAGTACAGTAGTTAACTCTACACGGAGCAGTATCCTACATTTAGCATTTTCTCTCTATACAAATATAGTAGCTATGTAGCTCAGTATCTCTTTCATACACTGATTTTAGTAGGGAAATTACTCTTCCTTTTAGATTGTATTTTGGTGAAATGACTCACTAAACTAGATTAATATGTTGATGAAAAGTCCTGATAGAACATACCGTTTCTATTTGCTCCTGAGGTTCTTTTAAGCAGCCCTGCTTCTCTTTGTGTTTCTCTGTGACTGCACTGAGGGCATGACCACACAATGCATTCGTCAAGCAGCCACCAGCACAGACTTGACCTTTCTGTGGTGCATGTGTGCAAAAGGGCAAACGTTGTTCAGTGCTCATACAGTGACAGTTCGATCATAGATAAAGATCCAGAATTTGAGCCTGAGATTATCCCTATTGTTGTACTGAAGCCAATGAAAAGGAGGCTTTTTGTGGACTAAACTCAGAGGAGCTGCTTTTTCATATGGCATCACTT
This sequence comes from Notolabrus celidotus, assembly GCF_009762535.1. Classification (NCBI taxonomy): domain Eukaryota; kingdom Metazoa; phylum Chordata; class Actinopteri; order Labriformes; family Labridae; genus Notolabrus; species Notolabrus celidotus. The sequence goes on along the minus strand of NC_048281.1, from coordinate 628,753 downwards.
TTATACTACTGGATGTACTTCCACAATGGGACTATTCCTGTTTTTGTTTGAGGCGGAGAGTAGCCTGTGTGTTGGTCACCTTAGAGCCAGCTCTCGTCAGCCAAAACAGTGCTGTGGAGATCTGTTTGGGAGCCGAAAAAGACGATTCTTTGCCAAAACGACTGAGAGAGGCTGGGACTGACACACAAACACACAATCTGAAAATATGTCACCAAGATCTGTCTGATCCGTGGTTATATTTTGATGTCAGTATATCTGTAACTCTTGTCATTTGGAAGGCAGTGAAATATGTTGAAGTAATACTAAGTTACGATAATTCAACAGTACACCTTGTGAGTAATCTTTGAAATGCACAGACGATGCTATAAGCAGTCATTTTGAGGACAGATTCAACATTCTCAGTAAAAGCTGTTCAGAGCAGATCAAAACTTTACAAAATAAAACTGTCTTGTGTCCTTAAAGGGGTACTTCAGTTGAAGTGGGGTCGTATGAATTATATAACACTAGTACTCCTGTTAGCCACATTGAGTGCCAGTGAGCTCTTCCCCTTTAATGAGAAAATTCCCAGAGGACCGGCAGGTAAGCTAGGCTACAATTCTCTGTGGAAGGGGACAAATCCTTCATGTGATTTCGCTAAAGTTGAGAAAATATGGTCCAGACACTCATCACGGTCAAATGCATGCTCTACTAGAAAATAATGCAGCTCTTGACTTTGCCGTCAGAAACCCCCTTTCTTTTGGTACTATTTTCAGGCGCACCTCGCAGACCGGTGTCCTTCCGCTGCATGAGCACTGATACACGCCGATCAGCTGTTTGGATCTGCCTGCACTTTTAGGATCAAAAACTACAAACTGCAGAAATGAGTGATTCTGACAGCGACGATGACATGCTGTTTACTGTGGACACAAGAGGATCCCTCTATGAACCAGAGTTTACAGAGGAAGAACTCCAGATGCAGACCCAACGTACCAAAGAAGAAGAGAGGGGAGAAAGTTCTGTGCTAACGAGTGAGCAGGAGAGATCCCACGTTACCTGGTGGTGCTGGTGTGTAAACTGTGAGCCCAGGCCAACGAACCCAGAGAGCTTCTGCTGTCAGGAGAGGGACTTAGTGACAACAATACTTCAGGACCTTTCTGAATCAGAGGATACCAGCGGCTCACATACGGCTCCAGTCTGCAGATGATTTAGTAAGTAGTTATATTCAGGGAATGAGTGCTTACCTGAGGGTTTGGGCACAGCAGATGTCCTCAAAAGGTATCTGTATTTCCCATTTGGATGTTGCAGCACATAATCATCATCTGAAAAATGGACACTGCAAACACGGTGAAGTCTGAAGACAGCACAGGGAGTGTTCAAGTCCATTTTCAAAGCAACAAGCCACAGTTGCTGAAGACCTACATGCAGGCCTATGAGTGCCTGGACCATATTCTCTCAACTTTAGCGAAATTATGCGAAGGAGTTGTCCCTCTCCGCAGAGAAAATAGCCTATCCTAGCTTGCCTGCTGGTTATCCGGGTACTTTCTCATTAAAGGGGAAGAGCACACTGGCACTCATTGTGGCTAGCAGGAGTACTAGTGTAATGTAACTCATATGACCCCACTTCAAACAAAATGAAATATCCCTTTAAAGAGTTTTGAGCTGAGACAGGAGACCTTCTTTTGAAATCTCAGTAAACTGAGCTGTCATGGTGTGAGAGTCTGCTTATATAACCCTGTGCAGACACAGGTCAGTCAAAGGTGCATTGGCTCACCTTCAGTGTCAGGTTGGATTTTGGATATATGTGTACCTTGAGACAGCTGTGTCTTCTCTGATGCATAACGAAGCCTCTCTTCACATCACTCTTACTTTGCTGATCCATCATCACAACAGAAGCTGAGCACCGCCACGCTTTGTTGCACGGCGTTTCAATCAACATCAATGTCAGCGGGAGGAATCATCACGGCTGATTGGGAAGGTGTCTGCCGGCATGTGTGTTTCTGAGGGTGTGTGTGTGTGTGTGTGTTTGTGGATGTGTGTGTGTGGGGGGACAAGTTAATGTGTTGGCGGGCGCCCACGTGGGCCATATGCAAATGCATCTGTAAGACAGCTGAATGCCTGTGCTTTACTGAGCGCCTGGCACCAGGGGAAAATGAAAAGAGCAGGAGAATAATGACAGATTTATAATTACAGAATCTAGCGTTCAGCGCTACTCAGCAGCAACTGTCTGGGGAAGGCAATCTGGGTGTAATTTCTGCTGATCAGGCCTGCCACACACTCAAGGGTCACACCACACTTAAAACAAAATACACACACCATACACGCACAAGTGTGAGCATGCACGCAGGTGTCCGTGCTCGGTCTGTCTCTCTCTCTGTCATTTGTGCGGATGTCGCACTCGCAGGGGAGCCCACACACTCACACACAAAAAGACGGAATGTCTCGCACTTAAATTTTCATCAGAAAATAGCGGCGCACCATCAAATTGGCTGATTAATTTGCAAAAGCTGAAAGCATCACGCCAGAGCCCGGTTTACTGAGAAATGAATGTTGTGTTTCTGCCACAAAAACACAGCAGAGATTTCAGCTGGAAGGAAACAAATGATTGAATAAAGAGAGAAGGAGAAAACAGGGGAGTAATTCTCCCTAACAAGATGATTGAAGTCTTGATGGCTATGATCAGACTCAGGATGATTCATTAAGATAAAGAACAATCTGGTGTGATTTGACCTGGTTTGGTTTGGGTCAGTCTAGTTTGATGCAAACTGACAATCACTGAGTAAACTTGTCTTGATTTCTGAGGATGAGACAGTAAATCACTTCACCTATCACGTTGTTGTTTTCTACCTGTGAGCCAACTCCCACTATCTGACCAGCCACCTAAGCCAACGTGACTCTTACTAGGTGGCCTTTGGCAAGTCTTGTGAGATAAACTGTCACAACAACAATCAATCAATCAATCAATCTTTATTTGTATAGCGCCAAATCACAACAAACGTTATCTCAAGACGCTTTTACAAACATAGGAGGTCTAGACCACACTATGTCACATTATGAACAGAGACCCAACACCAAGACAGGGTAAGACTCAGTCTGACCCCACCTTAATCCATCATGAGCATTGCACATCGCAGTATTTAGCTAGTTACAGTGGTGAGGAAAAACTTCCTTTTAACAGGCAGAAACCTCAGGCAGAACCAGACTCATGTTTGACAGCCATCATGCCTCAACTGAGTTGGGTCTGGAAAGACAGATAGAGGGGAGTAAGAGAGAGAGGTGATAGTGATGAGACGAGTCGTAGAAGCTGTTGCCGCTGGAGTCCAGCACGTCCGTATCAGCTGGAGTCCAGATCGTCCGCAGCAGAAGGACGTCTACGGCAGCTCAGAGGAATCTACGAGACAAGGGAGCTCAGGGACTCCAGAAAGGTCTATGGTTAGTAACTTTAATGGGACAGGCAGAGTTAAAGTAAGTGATGAAGGGGTTGGGGGGAAGAGGGTGAGCTAGGATCCCAGTGTGTCAGTGTGCCAGTTCCCCCGGCAGTCTAGGCCTATAGCAGCATGACAAAAGCTGGTCCAAGCCTGATCCAGCTTAACTATAAGCTTTATCAAAAAGGAAAGTTTTAAGTCTACTTTTAAAAGTGGAGAGGGTGTGACAACAACCCAGCAACACGTCAGTAAACCAAATCCCAACTTTGAAAGCAGGACTTCGACCTGCTCGTATGACCTTTTTAACAATCCAGGGTGCCGCAGACCAGAGCACTCTGATCTTTACTTTAAAGATTGGTATCCAATTTGGATCATTGGATCGTTACACCCTCTAACAGGACAAACTTCAAACTACGTCAGACAACAGCTATAGCTCTTCAGATTTGACTTTCTCTCAGTAATGTAACAAAAAAAGCTTCTGCAAACATGAACAACTGGTACTTTATGTTCTCATCTGTTGTAAGTAGTAAGTGCATTGATTTTAAGATAATCAGACAATCAAGGATTAAACAAAATAAGAGAGGATTTCCATCTAAAGGCAATGTGGGCCACATTTCAGAGCTCAGCTGTGACAACATTGTATCACACATGCCCGTGGTCTCGAAGCCAATGTTCTCAGTCGAGTTGTTGTTAAAGCAGAAACAAGCAATGCTCGGTGAATCTTCTCACCAAGCTGTTTAAGTCTGCACTATGATGCTATTCATAAATGCATTACTTATTTTATTGAAGCTATGTTATCTGAAGGAAAGTATACATCCGAAAATTGTGTGCAAATTTTCCATTGAAACATTTAAATGTCCAATTTGATCATTTATTTATTATCACTTGTCCTTTTTATCCTCCACTCTTTATTATTAATAGCTTCCTGACATTACTATGGTGCATCCATTGTCAATCAATCCCTCTGTGCAGCCTGTCTCTCCCTGCAAAGTTCAATCCATTTGCTATTGTGTCATATTTAATGTGCCAAAACTCAGTCAGAACAGGATTACTATGCACGGTCCAACGTCCTGCCTGAGTGCAAGCTGTACTGTTATTTTCTGTCTCATTTTTAATCCCTGAATGAGTTTCAGTCTGTGTCCTTTGCAGTCAGACGCAGTCATAACCGTCTCTGCAACAAAGATGCTCTCATCTTCATTCATATTTCACATTTTATTAATTTTGCAACTCGAGATAGATGACACACAAAATGTTATCTGGTATATTATTCTGATGTAACTTATTGTTCTGCAGGTGTGTTTGCAACATTGACTGTTCCCACATCAGCTTCAACCCGGTGTGTGCCTCAGATGGTCGTTCCTATGACAACCCCTGCCAGGTGAAGGAGGAGTCCTGTCAGAAGCAGGAACGTATCGAGGTCAAGTACCTGGGCCACTGCCAAGGTCAGAGCAGCTAAAAAAAAACCAAGCTCCAACACGCATGCATGCATTCACACTTAAAGAGACAACAACACCTTCACACACACAGGGAGCAGTCAGTCTGACGGGCAGGTGTTGACTTCCAGTTGAAGCGAGGTCACAGAGGCAAATGAGGCAGCCTGCAGAGCTAAATGCAGACAGCAGGATTCTCTATCTCTCCTCCAGCTGCAGCTCCAACCAATTTTCATAATTTCATATATTCTTACTCATCATATTTTGGAATACTGCGCAGAGATAATCCTTAAAACCCTACATAGCCGGTGCTGCTATGTATACTGATAATTTTACACAATGGTAATCCCCATTTTTAGTGTCTTTCATTTGGGTGCAGTATTTGTTTGTAACGGTTCCAGGGGTAGTTTTTTTTTTTTAATCTCTATGCTTAAATCCCTAAACTGACTCATATTGCTAATCCATGTGGGAGAAGACAACGGCACATAAGAATTATTCCCCTTTGATATATTTGATTGAATTTGAGGTAACATGCTCCAAAGTCTTAATTTCTTCTGAAATTGATTGGTTTTTCTTGCTGCGGCTGTAAGATCGGACGCTGTCAGCAGGTGGAGAGACAGGCAGACACAGTCACAAAAATCTGAAATGTTAGCTTGTGTTTACTCCCACACGAGTGCATTTGCAAACATTTGATCGTCTCTGCATCCACACGGGAACAACAAGACCATTGATCTAGATGTGAGAGTCAAGATGGAGGCTTAGAGAAGTAATGGGGAGTAAAGCAATCAAGGCTAACCAGCCCATGGAACACAAATAGAAATCTGTATTCCCCAACGTTACACCCTTTGGGTCAGACCCCCCTGATCGATTAGTTTCCACTCGCTGTGGTTCAATCAGGGCGGGAAGAGAGAGAAACAAATGTCATGAAACACTTCAGACCTGTGAAATAACTTCACCTCATATTAGCCTGGAGTCAAAGTGGCACCTTGATATTTAGATTGCTGCTTTGTAATATGTTCCCCATGTGTCACCTGTCATATTATTGGAAAACTGTTTTGCATATCTTTTTAAATGTGGGAAAAGTCGTGCTTTTTACTGAAGCTGTTGTTTAACTTGATTTATGATCCTCTGTCACTTGATGCTCATAAAAATTCAGAGTTATATCATTTATAACTCAAATTGTTTAACTGGGTTTGGCTAAGTATTTAGATTGTGAAGAGGGAAGAAAGAAAAACAGGTGTTTTTAATTTTAATGTAGTCTTTCTTTGTCGACCCGAGGATAATGGTTCTGAAACAAAATGCTCTCTTTTATTATTGATTAAAAAAAAATACACATATTATTATTAGAACAACTGTACACTACAAGTCTGTATGGGTGTAATAGAATTACTATCATTGTTGTATTGCCTGAAGGAATCCAATGAGGGATGCACAGTATGGGAAAAAGCTGACATTTTGAATGTTACAGGATATTAATCCATGTAAATGTGATGAGTTTATATACCCAGTTCAAATCAATAATATTCTTTTATGATTTGTCACTATAGTTTTTTTTCTTCCAATATAAGTACTGTACTGTGCAGCCCTACATCCTAGCACCTAGTTAAAAGCTAATGTTACCTTAGCAACACCTTTGCTCAAAGGTCCTTCCTAACATCTTGTGTCCACCACAGATCTTTGAAAGGAAAATGTTTAATTTATATTTTGCTAGCTTTAAATATCAAAACTTTCAACATTTTCAGCCAAAAATTGCTGGCATGTTGATCACTTTGATTAATGCTACATCCTATGCTATCAATGCATTGTTGTTTGTTTTTACTACATTATATCTTCTCTGTGAAAGGATCTTCTTTGGTGTTTGACAACATAACTATTGGCAGCCATATTGTATAAACTGTAGTTGCTTTTGGCTACTTAGTTGTATTTTTGCACTTTTGATAATGATAGTATGAAGTCATTCTGTTGACGGATACTCATTTATACACCATACCATATTTGTGGCATTATTGAGGCATTTCCGGTACTGGTTTAGATATCACAACAACTCTATCCAGCAGTTTGTGAATTCTGTGGGTGTAAAATTTCTTGAGTGACGTGTTTGAACGGTATCTGTTGTAATATTACGTTTGCTCTTACCAAAATGCTCCTTTTTTCTTTTCTCTCTCTCTCTGGTGTTCTATTAGCAAATAAGAAAAGACAGGAAATAAAAAGTCCCAGATCAATTTCTTAACACTGTTCTTGCGTCATAAACCTGGAAAATACTTTCCCACTCTCAGTTTGAGAGAATCATTTCCTCGACCATGGGGAACAAAAAATCGACTACAATAAATGATAATGATTGGTGGGATTTTTTTTATCTTGCCATTGTAAGAAAAGGAACTCATGGGAATGTATTCAATAAGGTGAGCAAAAAATGCATTATTCCCTCTGATCTGTTCAACCGAGCTCTGCTCTATTCTACCTTTTGTTCAGTGAAATACATAAGAGGGGATGGCTTCAAACTTCGAGGAGAATAGTGCAGATTTATACACATTAACCAGACACGTGCACACATCCAATGAGCCCTTTGTTGAGATTATCATTTTCATTCAACCCGCTCCACCTGCACAAGCATCAGTTTGAACATGTAGCTCTTAATGGAGGATGCTGGAGGCAGGACTGACCTCAGATCAAGTGTAATGTGTTTTTTGGCCTTTTCAGGAACAGGGAACAAAGGCGAAGATGGACACTTTGCACGGACTGACCTCACAGGTAAGTGCATGTGTAACGGAAGCAGTTTCCCTAATAGCATGTGCTGCCACTCATCCATCACTGCATTCAGTGAAGTTGTTTCCTTTGTACCTTTTTTTCTTTCCTTTTCATGAATTCATCCTTTTCTGTTCCTTTCTTACTCTTTTAATATTTAGTGCCCCGTTCTTATTGTTATCAGTCCTTCTAATAGAGTGCATTAATGTATGTGTACATTTGACAACAAGCGTTTGTGTATTCAGTATGTGTGTGCATTTGTGTTTGTGTTGCAAAGTAGTTGAAAAAGACGATCCGAGCAACGGTCTGGCCCGAGGGCTGTACATCCCCTGTCCAGAACACTATAAAAACTACTGCGTGCACGGAGACTGCCAGTTCCCCAGCGTCCAGGCCCAGCCCTCTTGCAGGTACACACACTCACACATACAGTACTATATTTGTGAGGGGCGAAGAATGTGTAACCATAAGGAATATTTCAATCAGGAGAGACACCAGTTTAAAGATTAAATGTTATTTATTACAACTTAATGACTAATGAAACTTGACAGAAATATTTGACGTAAGGACTCTATGGGGATCATTTTGTGAGTGTAGGATGTGTGAATTTGGCAGCAGAAGAAATCCCCCTAGAGCCCAGACTCTGGTGGAGGTGGTTGATGAATCCTAGAAATTGAAGACTTGCAGAGACCAGGTGGAGATGGGGAAATGGAGGGGTGCGCAACATCAATGCAAGAATGAACTAGCAGGAGAGAGAGACACATTTAAAAAAGACACCAGAAAGTTGATAGGCTGACGATAAGAGCGTGCCACTGAGCTATTGGATGACAGCCGCCGCTGATTAACCAATGACAGCTCCGGAGCATGCAGCTGGAAGCGGGTGAGCTATTGAAGGAGAGTGAGGAGAGTTAAACAACTGCTGTGATTGCTTTTATAGTCTGCCTGTCTGAACTTTAGCTAGAGCTACATGAGAATGATACTAGAACTGTCTGTCATTGTTTGGCTGTTTACATCATGTCCTACTTGTCATTTAAGCAAGGTTTTGAATTCAGCTGCAAAAACCGTCACAAAGTCAGCCTCTGTGGAGGATCTGCAGCCTCTCAGTTTCTAACCTCAGTATCCATGCAGTGGCATGAGTGGGCAGGGATGCTGTAGTAATGATGTGCTGCGCTGATTGGCTTCAAGGGGGAGAATGCAGAGGTGGAAAAACACCAAAACCATCATGGCGAGCACTTCAGAAGCACCGCCGCCAATACACTACACATATGATTGAGATTCTGATCCTGAACTGCTGCGTTGTTGAAGCAGTTCAGAGTAAAGTGGTTGGCACAAGCAAAACAAAGTAGCACCAACTGTAGACTTTATTTTGGAAAATGAAGGGTAACCACTGTTTTCCCTGGTTCCACGGTCCATGTTAGTTTTTGCAACCAAAAACAGAGCAGTTGGCGTGTCTGGCTCTAACTTTTGACTTCTTGACTCTGTAATAGTACACTAGCATAGGAGGAAGCAGAATCACAAGACGAGTGGGAGTGGGAGTGGTATTTGAATGCCTGCCTATGCAAATCACCCCGCTCGTTCTGATACTAAGGGAGCAAATTCAAGTTGCCTTGCAGAGGCTATGTTTTCCCAGTAGGTGGGCTACAGAAACAATGCAGAAGCTTTTTCTCTTCCACATGTTCAGGGTTGCTAGGCTGGAGGATGACTCCAGTTTGTTTTTCATTTTGATGAGACCTTGAGATGTTTTGGAGATAAGGAAATAAGGGAGTGGAAAAAATTAGGCAAGGATGGAGGGATATTTCATGCAATAGAGATACCCAATAATCTAAGGAAGTTGCAATCATAATACATGTGTCATCTTCAGCACTATGTCAACATTTTTTGACACTTTCAACAGTTCAAATCACAATGTTAAAGCCAAGGATATTAAGATTCTTACTGAAATGTACTGAAACACTATACAGTATATTTTTAGTTCAATACACTAAGTTAAGACCATTGTTCATCTACTCATAATTATATGAATGAATATTTAATATCCAGCAATCAATGAGGCTATATTTGTAGTGGCTAATTATGAGCTACAGTGCATAGATTTTAGTGTAGCAATCAGTTAAGCTAAATTTATCTAAACCATTATTGACCACAGTTTTTACAGTGATTGACTCTACTCTATTACTGCTATAAATAAATCCCTATATAGCCAGATATTTGAGATCAGCTCTCTTTTCACCACAAATATGAGGATGCTCTATCTCACTCCTTACTCTCCATTCATAGAAAGAAAGAGTGTAATGTACGACAGCTAATCGCTTGTACAGTTTTGTACTTTTTCTGGAAACTGCTGGATCCACTGAGTTTTATAATCAGACTTGTCTCCTCAGTGTGAATAGAAGTCAGTGTTCTCCTAGATTTGATTCAGCAGTTTACCAGTCAGAAAAATCACATGCTGGATTCCTCTCTGAAATATGAGGATATTGATGTGTTCTTTCCCACGCATTATGGTCTTGCTTAACAAGTCTAATTTTGATTCAGTGGCGATTTGAGATGTTGAGAGCCCACACTTTATTGCACAATCATCTGTCTGCCAATGATTATACTGGGCTGTAAACACACCAGCATGCTGCTGTCACCATCATTAATGACTGACACCTCAAATCTGCCGCCAGCCCACCCGGGAGTTATGAAATATTCTAGTTCTGATTACAGCAGGGGAAAAAAAGTGATTTCAAAATGGTAGCATTGGCAAGTGGTTGACAACAGTGCTGCTAACAGTACTGCAGCATCACAGTTGTCAGCGCCAATCCCAGTTACAGACCAGATGTTCAACACTATGTCCAATAAACAACTGTCCCTAGCTGTTACTGCCAAACTGAAATCATCACACAGACAGAGTTTACCACTTACTCCAATAACAACAACCAGCAGCTGCAGGGTCAGAAACTTCTCGCAGGAATTGGTGGGGACCAAAACAGAGCTTAAAGATGAATACAAATTGGATTAGCATTTTCATTTACTTGACTGTATAAGAATGTCTTTGTTGCCCTTTCTCTTTTGCATACATATTAGGCAACTGTGTGCTAACTTATTAGCTGAGTCCACTCCCCATGCGATGTGGTTCAGTTGTTAAGTGGTGAGTTCACACCTCTGCATAAAACAGTGTTTGAGTCTAAATGCTGATTTATACTTCTGCGTTGAATCAACAGCGTACCCTACGCCGGGGGTCCGCGTAGCTCCCGTACCTACGCCGTGGCCTACGCACGTAGCTGACGTGCACCTCCTCCAAAATGTAACTCCCCGTAGAGCCGACGCGGACCGCAAGCCCTGTGATTGGTCCGCTCGGCGGCTTTGTGTTTCCCACATTTACAACACATCCGGGATCCCGGACATCAGCCGCACATCGGCCGTGTGTTTCATCTCCTCCTCTCTATTCTTCATGTAATCATGTCTGTATGATAAACAGCAACATGTATCAGCTGTAGATTAACATAACACGCTCTGAATCTCTGTGGAAAAGGAAACAGAGATCGTAGCGGGACCGGAAGCAGGCGGTCGGCTATCAGAGAGACCACACTGCCCTCAGGCGTTTCGGTGGAGAATTGCTGTGCGACACAGACACACCGACGCACAAGTATGTGGGGCTCAAGTCCGCGTCAGCCCCTGCTGCGTAGGGGAGATGCAGAAGTATAAATCAGCCTTAAGCCTCTACCACATTTTAGCACAGTGCTGTGTTCCTCACTGTTTTGAAGCGATCAGAATCTAAAAAGACCTCCACTTGTATCATTACTGATATCCATGTGATGATAAAGAAAAGAAGAAGTGGCTGAAGTTGATCGTTTCAGTTACATTCCTAAACAACTGAAAAGGTAACTTCTATTAAGTCCCCTTACATTAGCATAAAGTTATGGAATAAGTGAATATATCTAGTGTAGTGACTCATACACTGATGTGATTCATGTTTGAAGTTGTAAACAGTAATGAATAAGCTAGACAAAATGTTACAAATAGCCACGGTGACAGAGATGACGTGTAAATGATCACACATCACATACAGTCTGTGCCCAGTTCTTCTCCCTCTGCTGGGGGATTCACTACATGCAGGTCCTGTTATCAAAGGGGGAAGAGAGGCTACTATGTACTGGAGAGCTACTAAGTTTACAGAAATGTGCTAGATATTAGGAAAACAAGGCAAAACGGGAGACTGAATAGAGGCATTGTTGTGTCTCTTTACTGCTTGTTTCTCAAGTAAATCAAGATACAGAGTAAAAAAAAGACATGTGACAACAACCTTGTTTACTATGCATCTTATAGTGTTTTTTATTACATTACATAGACTAATGTTTGTGTGTCATAACCATTTTTATGGTTTATGATTGCAAATGTTATTGACATCAGTGTATAATGCATCTGTGAGAAGCATTCGACTACAGGAGCGTTCATTTAATACTAAGTTTTGTGCACTTTCTAGAAGGTTCCTTTCATTCTTTCAAAAGTTGATAAGAACAGAAGTAGAATGTGAACCTAAGGTCACATTAAAACAAACACAGCACTCCTGCTTACATTATGAGGAAACCCACAGCCAAAATAGGTAGTCTTCAGTGCAAGGATTGTACACAACATGCAGATAGTGGCTTTATACGGTGTTAGAAATACAATGTTAAAGCTAAAGTGTACAGTTCACGTGGAAGGCTGTAAGAGGAGCAGAAAAGGAGACGTATTGCATGTTCAAATTGACCGTTTTATGACTTGGCTTAATCAAAACCTAGGACCTTGTCCTAAATGCAGTCCTAGCTTGCTGCTCATTATACAGTGTCCAGCACATAACCCGGCGACCAGCTAAAGACATGAACAATGTGAAACATAAAATACTGATTGAAAGTGATTTATGGATTCAAAAATTACTCATTTATACAGCTTTTATTTATACATTCATTTACCAGTCCCTCCGATTCTGAGGTCTTGGATGTTTTCACGGCAATATATTCTTATCAGCCTGCTTGTGGTACAAATAAATATTAATATTAGTGAGGTATACAGTGGTTGGTATTTGTGTCTTAACCATTAACATTTTCTATGAAAGGAATGTCCTAAAATGTGTCAAGGAGAAGCAAAATGTCCTTACTTTAGATGCTTGGGTCATAAATAATGAGCAGCATGAAAATATCAGTACAACAAAATGTACCTCACAACAAATGTAGACTTAGAAAAACTCTCACACAGCTGCATATTACAGTACACATACAGTGCATGGACATGTTCACGTAAGCATACAAAATCCACTTAAACACAGGCAGCAGAGACGTGCATTTACCCAGAGGCACAATGACGAATGATATTAAAACCCACCACCCACCCGCCCACACACACACACACACACACACACACAGACACACAACACACACTAACACACACTCAGTGAATGTACATGTGTGCTGCTCAGGTCTGCCATCTTTTACAGCCTGATAGTGTAGCAGCCAGGGGGTTTCGCTATCTCTCTCTCTCTCTCTCTCTCTCTCTCTCTATCTCTCTTCTTTCTCTCTAACCTCGCTCATCCCAGCTCGCCCAACCACACTATCTCCCTGCATACAAAGCAGAGAGAGAGAGAAAGTGGGAAAGAGCTCTGCTGCCCCCTAGTGGTTGCTGGGATTTGAGCCGTTGCTTAATGAGAAGGGGAGCCGTGGTCTCAGTGAATGAGTCTGGGTACATGTATGTGGAAACAGCATTAAAGGTGTTTGTGGGTAACAACCTCCTCAGAGACAGGAGCAGCAGGTGAAGAAGAGGAGAGAGGGAGAGAGAGAGATGAAACAACAGAGGTAGAGCCTGACAAACTTTATGAGGGTGACTAGGCTGAGGCCAGTACTTACTATGGGATGGCACAGATACTGGTATCTCTTTCTATTTCTTTCTCCTGTCTGGGTTAGGTGTTGTAATGTTTCAAAGGTTTTATTTTGATGTTTTCTTATGGTCTAAATCAGAGATAGACTCATTGGTCAGCTGTCCAATGGAACGGATTAATGACACTCTGAACTCATCTTTTTCAAATTGTTCTAAACATGTTCTTTAGAAATCTTCAGAAATACTTTATTCCTGAGGTAGATTAAATCATCACAGTTGTTCTTATACGCAATATAGAAACGAAAATATAGCAATAGAAATAACAAATAAATAACAAATAAACAATTAGACAAATGCAGAGTGTTAAGAATAATTAAAGCTATGTACAGAAAGCACACAACAGTTAATAGGATCGCACTGTCCATCACAGACTTGAAGACCCTCCCCTCTATAGGGAGTAGAGGCAGGTCAGGGCCAAGCAGCAACCTCCGGTCTCAGAATATGAAGACCATGCAGAAGTGTTATAAACTGCAATTCATCGAGTGTCCGCTTGAGGCTGGCTGCAGAAACACAGGAAACCACATACACACCCATTCAAAGAAGACGATCTTTACAGCATTAATAAACATGTTTACAGCTATGGAGAGAATATTGTGTCTTTAATATGTAATCAAAAATAATGGATTTGAGAACAAAAAACAATTTTGCAAACAAAATTATGATTTGAAAAATATGAAATAATGCTATGAATAAAGGAAATATATTTGTGATTAAAAATGTATCTTTATAAATCCACTCTTTTTTTGTTACAAACAAAATTATTATTCTCAGGAACCACAGATTCGTTTGCGTTTCCAGTTTTTTCGTTTGCGTTTCCAGTTTTTGCATTTGCGTTTCTACATAACTGTCATGGGCGGGACCTCCCCTGAGAGATGCAAGAAGCCTCCTGATTGGTCAGTCTCACTCAGAAAGACGGTGTGACAACTTCCGCCCCAACAAGTTGTTGCCGTGAAGGGAGACATATCAACATGGAGAAACAGGTACGTTTTGCGTAACATACCTGTCTATTTTCTGTCTTATTGGTGCTATTAAGGTTACACTTGTCGTTCCTTCTTCCAGTGTTTTTTTCCCCTAACCGTTTTAGACGGCGGTATCAGACATTAACACCTAACACGCTGTGTGCTCGTCATAAGTGACTGACTTTATTACCGTTTATTACCTGTGAAGACAAGGGAAATTATTCTCCATGAGTGAAAACAGTCATAATAACAGTTACCTCAGTAAACTGCTTCCTGATGCTGCTTTCTGGTACCAGCGACAGTGATAAATAAAACATGATCAAACCCTAAGGGTTGAAGATCAGTGAAAATATGATCCCCTTTTATGCTTTTAGTTTCTTTTTACTTAACTTAAAGGAGGAATGACCCCTCAACAATCCACACACACACGCCTCCTGATTTGTTCTGATAGTATATCTAATGAAAAAGTTTGTTTATTTATTTATAAACAGGCCGATAACTATGAAATCAGGATAACTGTCACTAAAGCCGGGCGTTAATAAAGTCAGTCACTTATGACGAGCACACAGCGTGTTAGGTGTTAATGTCTGATACCGCCGTCTAAAACGGTTAGGGGAAAAAAAACACTGGAAGAAGGAACGACAAGTGTAACCTTAATAGCACCAATAAGACAGAAAATAGACAGGTATGTTACGCAAAACGTACCTGTTTCTCCATGTTGATATGTCTCCCTTCGCGGCAACAACCTGTTGGGGCGGAAGTTGTCACACCGTCTCTCTGAGTGAGACTGACCAATCAGGAGGCTTCTTGCATCTCTCAGGGGAGGTCCCGCCCATGACAGTTATGTAGAAACGCAAATGCAAAAACTGGAAACGCAAACGCAAAAACTGGAAACGCAAACGAATCTGTGGTTCGTGAGAATAATAATTTTGTTTGTAACAAAAAAAGAGTGGATTTATAAAGACACATTTTTAATCACAAATATATTTCCTTTATTCATAGCATTATTTCATATTTTTCAAATCATAATTTTGTTTGCAAAATTGTTTTTTGTTCTCAAATCCATTATTTTTGATTACATATCAAAGACACAATATTCTCTCCATATACAGCCTGGTTCAAAGAACGGCTTGGTTCTATGTAGCTAACTTCTCTATCAGCACACACTGTACAGGGGTGAATTTATTTCTAACATGACGGTTCAGAAGATATTAAGATTATGAGTTTTGCCCAAATAAGGACATGACTGACTTGACTGACAGGCAGGAACACATAGCTGTTGGCTAGGAGGCTCAAACCCCGCCTCTTTACCTCACACTTGAACTGGTGGAGTTCAACATTACCAATATGACTCCCGCTGACGATTGGCTTCAAAACAGCGCTCAGGAACAGATGGGTGACGTCACGGATACTACGTCCATTATTTATACAGTGCGTGCACAATTATTAGGTAAGCTGCATTTTTGTGAATATGTTAAAAACTATATCAACAGTGGTTTTCAAATTTGTCAAGAAGTCAGATAGTGAATATATTTCTTCAACTGTGTGGTTAAAATGATGCTTTTCAAAGTACGTTGGCTGTATTTAATTTTCACAAGTTATATGCTCTTATCACCAACTTGCATAATAATTTGGCACGCTCATTTCTGAAGATTCTGCATTTATTTAAAAATAAAGCCGATGTACTTTGAAAAGCATCATTTTAACCACACAGTTGAAGAAATATATTCACTATCTGACTTCTTGACAAATTTGAAAACCACTGTTGATATAGTTTTTAAAATATTCACAAAAATGCAACTTACCTAATAATTGTGCACGCAGTGTACAGTCTATGGTCAGGCCCTTCACGAAGACAGCTTCAGTGTTCTTGGGCAAGTTCAGTTGATTGTCCAAGGAAACCTCCAGGTACTTCCACTAGTCCTAGTCCTCCATAATGTGCACCCTGACCCCCAGACAAAAAACAGGGTTTACCAGTTCCTTTGTCCTCCTCAGATCCACAATCAATCTCTTGGTCTTTGTCACATTGAGCTGGAGATGGTTCTGTTAACCACCACAGCCCTGTTGCATCCAACTACAGCAGAGTCACCAGAAAACCCTTGAAGGTGTCAGGACTCTGTGATGTAGTTGATGTCCGTTGTAACTATACCTGTGATGATGAAGCTCCCCAGTCTTTGCAGAGCAGTAATTTGTACCCAAACTCAAATTTTTCCATGACCTCCACAGAGATTGTTTTTGTGCATAAGCCTCACCAAACCTTGACCGCAGTCTGATCAGATTTTCAAAGAGTTTATTTATCTTTAATTTTTGATTTGTTCAAAGTTTGGAATTCAAAAACAGACACCCTGCAGAATGTGATGTAAAATCAGGAAAGGCTTTCATAATTCTCTGCAGAGGGATTCAACAAACAAACAACATATTTTGTCTCAATCACCTTGTGCAGTTTTCATGTGGTCTCAGAAGCTTTTGCAGCCTCTGTGTTACATTTTTGAGGAGGCACACACCAACGCTCAGCTGTAATTCCAGCCTGAGAGTGGACAGAAGCAAAACAAAGAGAAAATGATGAAAATGTAGCCACGGAGTGTGAACACACACTCTCTCTCTCTCTCTCTCCCTCTTTCACTTGCCCACTGCAGCGTTATCAGACATGTCCATCTGAGCAGTCACAACAAAGAAAAGCACAGTCTCTATGCTGTCACACAATGCTTTGTTACACCACAATGTCTTCACAAAACAGGTGCTGATGTCTCAATTAGACTGAAAAATAAAATTTACCTGTCTTGTATGTCTGTCAATGTGTGGGCTTGTGTGTGTGTGTGTGTGTGTGTGTGTGTGTGTGTGTGTGTGTGTGTGTGTGTGTGTGTGTGTGTGTGTGTGTGTGTGTGTGATCACAGCTGTCACTCGGGATTCAGAGGCCCCCAGTGTGACATCAAAGAGTACAACGTGCTCTATGTGGTGCCAGGCTCTGGCAAACTGCACTACGTCCTCATCGCCTCCATCATCGGAGCCCTCCAGGTGGTCATCATCTGTGTGGTGGTGCTCTGCATTACCAGGTGAGTCATGCTCTCTCTCACTCTCTCTCTCTCTGTCTCTCTCTCTCTCTCTCTCTCTCTCTCTATCTCTATCTCTCTCTCTCTCTCATACACACACACATAGGCACAAATTCAAACACAGCTTTACTAATGAGTCTGGGAGCAGTATTTTCCATGATGTGTGTTTTGGAGTCATGAGTGGGGGCTGTGCAGCCCGGAGGAAACAGCTGAAAGGTCACCTTGCTTGCACTAGAGACAAAGTCACTGTCACTGCCCCTGTCGACACACACACACACACACACACACACACACACACACACACACACACACACACACACACACACACACACACCCAAACATGTGCCTACAAACATAGACCCACAGTTATCATACACACTGGTCTTTGAGCTGGCGTTTTGTATTCACAGTAGATGCCCACACACACACGTAGGTATATAGCCTGCAGCTTGCCTCCCTCTGGCTGACCTAAGCAATTTATGACATTTAATAAAAGATTTTAAAAGAGTTTTGGCCGAGACAAAAGTGCTCCTCTGAGCAAAGGAGGGGAGGGAAAGGAGGAGGAGGAACAAAATGAGAGCAGGAGCAGCTGTAAAGGGACATGGTGTGAGGGAAAGGAGAGAAGATAAAGAAGGGAGGAGAGAATTACAGCAGTGAATACAGCTACAGGAGCATTAAAGTTTCCTGCTGATCAGTGATATTTATGTGAAGCCAAACATATAAAAATACTGAGGAAGAACACAGTATATCACACGGCTCTTAATTGTCACTGTGGGGTTGCTTATTGAACTAACAAATGCACGAACCCATGAATGAGTTTTTAAAGTGATAAAGCAGTCAGTGTTGCAGAAAGACCATGCAGGGTTTTTGCACCGAGATGGTCTCTCAGGCTGCTAAGTTGTTCTGTCTTATTGGTATGGTATGCAGGCAGTATGAAAGGCTGCAAGCACCATTAAGAGCCAAAAAGGAACATTAGCAATCATTACAAATAAAATAAACATTAAAAGAGTGAACATTGTAAAAAGATGATGGTGCATCAGATCAATCAATCAATGAATCAATCTTTATTTGTATAGCGCCAAATCACAACAAACGTTATCTCAAGACTCTTTTACAAACAGAGCAGGTCTAGACCACTCTATGTCAAGAGACCCAACTTCAAGACAGGATAAGACTCAGTCTGACCCCACCTTAATCCATCATGAGCATTGCACCTCGCAGTATTTAGCTAGTTACAGCGGAGAGGACATACTTCCTTTAACGAGCAGAACCAGACTCATGTTAGGTCTGGAAAGAGGGATAGAGGAGAATAAGAGAGAGAGGGAGCGGTGATAGTGATGAGACGAGTAGTAGTAGCTGTTGCTGCTGGAGTCCAGCACGTCCGTATCAGCTGGAGTCTGGAACGTCCACAGCAGGAGGACGTCTACGGCAGCTCAGAGGAACCTACGAGACAAGGGAGCTCAGGGACTCCAGAAAGGTCTATGGTTAGTAACTTTAATGGGACAGGGAGAGTTAAAGTAAGTGATGAGGGGGTTGGGGGGAAGGGGGGAGATAGGATCCCAGTGTCAGTGTGCCAGTTCCCCCGGCAGTCTAAGCCTACAGCAATATAACTAAGAGCTGGTCCAAGCCTGATCCAGCTCTAACTATAAGCTTTATCAAAAAGGAAAGTTTGAAGCCTACTCTGAATTCAATTGTGTATGTGTGTTAAAGGTTCTCTGACTTCCTTGTTTGCCAGCTTCTGAAACAAACCAATGGGCAGCAGTGTGTGTTTGGCACAATCTGCAGTATGAAGAAATGAAAATCCATAAAAACAGTGTTTTAGCCAGATAGGTGTGGACTTAGCAGTTTGAGCTTCAGCTAGCTCAGTAACCGTCACAGCAGCTGTTTCTCCTTCATCCAGGAGACAAGTGTTTGAGCTCCATGGGAAAACAAATGTGATTACTGTGGTTCGGCACAATTTACTCCACCTGAACGTCTGTATATCTAAGCTCTATTGAGTTATTATTTCAAGTTTCCTTTTTGATTGGCAATAAGAGCAAAACAACAGTCAAGTAAAAACCAATTAAGAGACTGAATCCCAGATATGATATAATACGATACAATCAATTTGAAACGATACAATACGATACCAGGTGCTTCACCCACAATAATGACAATTTCACAATACAGGGATCCTGTAATAATTGATAAACTGCAAGACAATCATCTGATACATCATGATATGATTGTCTGAAGAATACAAAATGTGGGATTTTTGTCATTAAGTCAGGACAGTAGTATAATGTTGGAGAGATATTTTGTGCAGCACTAACCTGTTCCCCTATGCATGTCTCCTACTCCTCCTTCCCCCTTCCCTGTGCAGGAAGTGCCCACGGACCAACAGGATCAACCGGCAGAAGCAGAACAATGTCCACTTCAGCACAGAGAACACGATGCGCGCCTCCACTCGACTAATCTGAGCCCTGACACCTTGGACAGTCCTCCTCCACATTATGGAGCGCTGTGGTGTTACATGTTTCCCTCTGTAGGCCAACCCTAAAAACTTAGGATCTGCTCTCCCTCACCTCTCGCCCCCTCTCTCCCAAAATGAACTACAAAGCCCAGGGAGGACGGCGGCACAGCAAAGACAGAGCTGACGTACCTGTCAGCGGTGAACTCACACGTGGGGGAAAGGTTGTCATCAGTCACCCACGTCGCCAAAACCCGATTGCCGATGTGTCTCCTACCACCTTGTCACTTCTGCCAGGGATTTTCCTGAAAAACTGAACCTTGAGGTGTTAGGGGGGCATTGAGGATACAGAATGTGAGCGTATGAGAGAGTGTGTATGTGTGTGAGTGTGTATTAGATGTGTGAGCTTTGGTAGAGGCGGGCTAGCCGGTGTCTGTGGTTTGTAGATGAAGGGGTTAAAGCAAAAATCTGGGTAGTGCAAAGCAGGGTAACGGCTTTAAAAAGAGGTGTGTGTTGTCGGGTCTGGGAGGGGGGTGGGGGGAGCGGGTGGGGTGGGGGGGGGGGGTTCGGGGCTACACGTGATGCCTTGCACCTTGTGTTATAGGAGACCTTTGACAGGGGCACAATGTTACTATAGAGCTCTCTGTTCGGTTGTGACGACGACGTCAGCTTCTGTATCTTGGGTTCTATTTCCAATAGTTATTACTACATTGTCTTGATGGGGTCATTTTTCTGTAAATGTAAATAAATAATTTATATCACGAAATGTAACATGCTGTGTCGACTTTGTTTATGAGAAGGCAAACTAAGTTAGAATGAAATGACTATCACAAATGTTATATATGTATTGTATGTTTTAATATAGAACACAATAGCTTACTTGTGATTTACTGATAGTGGTCGCAGGGTACACACCGACAAGTGAATAAGAGGGGAACTGACTATTGTTTTATTCCCACTTTAAGCACTGAATAGAACAAAACCTGCACTAAAGTGACAATTCTTCAAGATTGGAAATGTGAAGAACTACAATCAACTTTGATGAGGTCTGGTTTGCTTTTGTAGGAGAAATTGTTATTTCCTACATTTTTTATCTTGCCTTCTGAATGCCATTTACTTTCCTTTCATGCCTTCATCCTTTAACATTTTAAGATGAACATATATGCTTTCATACAGTGTATTCTAGTTAGTATACTGGTATGACTCTCAGTTGTCATACTGATGAAATCAACTCTAATTTTTTTGGAGACCAATTTCAAGCATAGGCCTGCTTATAGTGGTCCATAGCAGGGCTACTTGTAACAGGCTATTTCCTCCAAAACTGCTTTTG